>NC_092747.1:78123437-78426846 GCF_047496795.1 Chiloscyllium punctatum | reverse complement strand
GAATCTAATCTAAAAACTGTTCTCCTTAGCTGAAAGGTCAATAACAAGAGGTCTTAATTTTAAAATTAAATGCTGGAGTTTTAGAAAAGGGCCTGAAATACATTGACTGGGAGGATATTTGAGGTTGGAAACCTCACAACATTAAAAAAAAAGTACTTGGATGAGCACTTGAAGTGGGAAAACATTCAAGACTATTGCTGGAAAGTGTGACTCCTGTAGGTAGTACCATATTTTTGGAAGTACAGACATGATAGGCTGAAGGACCTCTTCTATACTGAATGTTTTTACAATTATAGAGTGACAAAGTCATACAGCATGGAAACTGACTCTTTGGTCAACGTGTTTACACCAACCAGATATCCCAAACTGACCTAGCCCCATTTGCCAACATTTGGCCCATATCCTTCTTAACCCTGTCTTCAAAATATTGTAATTGTACCCATTTCCACCACCACCTCTGGCAACTTGTTCCATACACGCACCACCCTCTGCATGTAAAAGCTGCCCCTCAGGTCTCTTTTAAGTCTTTCTCCTGTCACCTTAAACCTCTGCCCTCCAATTTTAAACTCTCCTATGCTGGGAAAAAGACTTTATAAACCTTGATAAGGTCACCTCTCAGTGTCCAACACTACAGAGAATAAAGCCCCATCTACAGAAACAAGACAAGTCAGGATAAGTGCAGGAAGGACGTTTCCAATTATCAGAGACTCCAGAACCAAGTCACAGGATGCAGATAAGCCATGTAGAATTCTCTGCCACAGAATGTGGTTGTAGTCAAAGTATTGAATGTTTTCAAGAAAGAATATGGTTCTTCAGGCTAAAGGAACAAAGGGTAGGAGAAAGCCGGAATGGAATACTGAGTTGGATGATCAGCCATGATTGTTCTGAATGGTGGACCAGGCTCAGAGGGTCAAATAGCCTACTTCTGTTCTCAATTTCAATGTTTCAATGCTGATTGAATGGAATCAGAGCAGCTGGAATTAACCAATAATACTGGTTCCCAAACTGGATGGTCAACTAGACTCTATATAGAGTATAGAGAGATAAATGCAGTCATGAAGACAGATTTGTACCCAATTCTATGGTTGGAAGACTACATTGATAGGAATCTAAGAGTGATCTATTGAAGGAGTAGTAGTGCTGACATCAAAGGCAAAAGACTTTTGTTATACCAATGGATAACAATGTTGATTGAAGAATGCCCCAGCTACATTGCAGAAGCCTATGAATTGATGTTATAGCATACAGTAGCACATGGGAAAAGCATTTAAGGTGAGTAGAAGACCTGTTTAAGCAATTACAGTCATCTGACCAAGTAACAAATTTAACCAAAGGTGAATTTGGGAAAACAAGACTAACTTAACTAGGATACATTGTAGAAAAAGAACAAGTGCTGTCAAAGACAGTGAAAGTGAAAGTTCTAATATAAATCATAATTAATCAAATTAAATCATATCAAATCCCTGTTCCTAAAGGTAAATGAACTATAAAATAAACCACCGCTCCATTCACCACCAACATTTTGGGAAATCAGACATAAGGCTGTGTTCCTTCCCCTGGCTTATAAGCAGAAATTGAAGTGTGGGGGTCTGGTGCAGAAAATCATATCATAATGGTCTGAGGTAATGAATGAGCTCCTCTGTGACTGCTTGGAGTCGGTAGACTGGTCCATATTCAAGAACTTAGTGGCCAAACTAAATGAGAATGACACTACAATCACAGACTTCCTTAGTAAGTGTAGAGAGGACTGTGCATGAAAGAAGTTAATATGAGTGCTCCCAACTGGAAACCATAGATAAACCAGGAGATCACTTCCGACTCAAGTCCAGGTCTGAGGTGTTCAAGTCAGGTGACCATGACCTTTCCAGGAAATCTAGGTACAATCTTCACAAAGCCATCAGGGATGTCAAGAGGCAATTCCAGTCTAAACTAGAATCCCAGACTAACCACGCAAATACATGTTGATAGTGGCAAGGCTTCCACGATATAATGGGCTACAAAGCAAAGTTGAATAGAATTGCTGACAATAATGCATCCCTCTCTGATGATCTCAATGCATTCTATGCTCATTTTGAACAGAAAGTCAGTGAAATGATGTTACCTGCCCTGACAAACTGCAGGTCCACCTGTACCCACAGTCATCACACATACAGATGTCAGATCGGCCTTCCTGAGAATGAACTCAGAAATTGATTTGCTTGGATGGATTCCACAGTCGTGCATTCAGATCCTGTGTGGACCAGCTGGCAGGAATATTCAGACATCTTTACCTCTGCTTACTCTAATGTGAGGTTTGCACCTGCTCTAAGAAGACTACTATCACCCCAGTGCCAAAGAAAATTTCGGCAACATGCCTTAATGCCTACCATCTGGTGGCTCTGATATCTATTATTATGAAGTGCTTTGAGAGGTTAAGTAATGGCACACACCAACTCCAGCCTTCCAGATTGCCTTGTTCCACTACAATTCGCTTAGTGTTACAATAGATCCATGGCAGACACCATCTCCCTGCTGACACTCATGCCTGGAACATCTGGGTAATAAATACACCTATGTCAGACTACTGTTTATTCTTTAGCTTCACCTTCAACACCATAGCTCCAATTCATCTCCAAATTCTGGAGATCTAGGACTCTGCTTTCCGCCTTTGCAATTGTATCCTTGACTTCCTGACCTGCAGACAGCACCTCCTCCATGATAGTCCTCAACATCTGTATCCTGCAAGGCTGTTATCTCAGCCCCTTAATGTACTCTTTATCCACTTTTTATTGTGTGGCCAAATTAAGCTCTAACTCCATTTACAAATTTGCTGATGACACCACTGTCATGGGTTGGCTCTCAATGATGAGACAGAGCACAGGAAAGAGTTAGCGATCTTAGTAGCAATGTGTAAAGATAACAACCTTTCTTTCAATGTCAGTAAAATGAAGAAGCTGGTTATCAACTTTAGAAAGCAGAGTGGAGGACACGGCCCTGTCCATACCAATGGTGATGAAGTGGAGATGATCGAGAGTTTCAAGTTCTGAGCAGAAAATATCACCAACAATTTGTCCTGGTCCATCCCTACTGACGCTATATCCAAGAAAGCACGTCGATGCCTCTACTGCTTGAGAAGACTGAAGAAATTTGGCATTTCCACAATGCCGCTTACCAATTTTTACCGATGCAGCATAGAAAACATCCTACTCAAATGCATCACAGCTTGATATAGTAACTGCTCTCGACAATCAATTACAGAAAGCTGTGAACACAGACCACTCCATTATGAAAACCAGCTTTTCTTCCATTGACTCCATCTATACTTCCTACTATCTGTAAAGATGAGGCGTGAAGGTTCAATAGGGGCAATTGAGAGTTATAAGGTAGCCCGGAAGGACCTGAAGAGAGAGCTAAGAGCAGCAAGGAGGGGACATGAAAGGTCCTTAGTTGGTAGGATTAGGGAAAACCCTAAGGCTTTCTATAGGTATGTTAGGAATAAAAGAATGACTAGGGAAGGAATAGGTCCAATCAAGGATAGTAATGGGAAGTTGCGTGTGGAGGCTGAAGAGATTGGGGAGGCGCTGAATGAATACTTTTCGTCAGTATTCACTCAGGAACAGGACATTGTTGTCGATATGAATACTGAGGCACGAATAAGTAGAATGGATGGCTTTGAGATATGTAGAGAAGAGGTGTTGGAAATTCTGGCAAGGGTGAAAATAGATAAGTCCCCTGGGCCTGATGGTATTTATCCTAGGATTCTCTGGGAAGCAAGGGAGGAGATTGCAGAGCCATTGGCCTTGATTTTTGTGTCCTCTTTGTCGACAGGAGTAGTGCCAGAGGACTGGAGGCTAGCAAACGTGGTTCCCTTGTTCAAGAAGGGGAGTAGGGATAATCCTAGTAACTATAGGCCAGTGAGTCTCACTTCTGTTGTGGGCAAAGTCTTAGAGAGAATTGTAAGGGATAGGATTTATGCACATCTGGATAAGAGTGATGTGATCAAGGATAGTCAGCATGGTTTTGTGAAGGGCAGGTCGTGCCTCACAAACCTTATTGAATTCTTTGAGAAGGTGACTAAGGAGGTAGATGAGGGGAAAGCGGTAGATGTGGTATATATGGATTTTAGTAAGGCGTTTGATAAGGTCCCCCATGGTAGGCTACTGCAGAAAATACAGAGATATGGCATTGAAGGTGAGTTGGAGGTTTGGATTAGGAATTGGCTCTCTGGAAGAAGATAGAGGGTGGTAGTTGATGGCAAAGGTTCATCTTGGAGTGCCGTCACTAGCGGTGTTCCGCAAGGATCTGTTTTGGGACCATTGCTGTTTGTCATTTTTATAAATGACCTGGAGGAAGGGTTAGAAGGTTGGGTGAGCAAGTTTGCGGATGATACGAAAGTCGGAGGAGTTGTAGACAGTGAGGAAGGATATGGCAGGTTACAGCGGGATATAGAGAAGCTGCAGAGCTGGGCAGAAAGGTGGCAAATGGAGTTCAATGTAGCTAAGTGTGAAGTGATTCACTTTGGTAAGAGTAATAAAAAGATGGATTACTGGGCTAATGGTAGACTACTTGGTAGTGTGGAAGAGCAGAGGGATCTTGGTGTCCATGTACACAGATCTCTGAAAGTTGCCACCCAGGTAAATAGTGCAGTGAAGAAGGCATATGGCGTACTGGCTTTTATTGGTAGAGGAATTGAGTTCTGGAGTCCTGAGGTCATGCTGCAGTTGTATAAGGCTCTGGTGCGGCCGCATCTGGAATATTGTGTGCAGTTTTGGTCGCCATACTATAGGAAGGATGTGGAGGCACTGGAACGGGTGCAGAGGAAGTTTACCAGGATGTTGCCTGGTATGGTAGGAAAATCCTATGAGGAAAGGCTGAGGCACTTGGGGTTGTTTTCATTGGAGAAAAGAAGGTTTAGGGGTGATTTGATAGAGGTGTACAAGATGATTAGGGGGTTAGATCGGGTTGACAGTGAGAACCTTTTTCCACGTATGGAGTCAGCTATTACAAGGGGGCATAGCTTTAAATTAAGGGGGGGTAGATATAGGACTGATGTTAGGGGTAGGTTCTTCACTCAGCGAGTCGTAAGTTCATGGAATGCCCTGCCAGTAGCAGTAGTGGACTCTCCCTCTTTATGGGTATTTAAGCGGGCATTGGATAGGTATATGCAGGATAGTGGCTTAGTGTAGGTTAGGGGTGCTTTGATCGGCGCAACATCGAGGGCCGAAGGGCCTGTACTGCGCTGTAATGTTCTATGTTCTATGTTCTATGTTCTATCTTGGGAAAGTAGCCAACATAATGAAAGCCCCTCCCACCCAAGTCATACTCTCTTCCACCCTCTTCCATCTAGCAGAAGATACAAAAATTTGAAAACATACACCTTTAGATTCATAGACAGCTTCTTCCCTGCTGTTAACAGACTAATGAAAAGACTTTTCATACATTACAATTGATCTTTCGCTGCACTTTCACTGTAGCTGTAACACTATTCTGCATTCTGTTCTATTACTCATATGTACTAATGGAAAGTACGATTTGTCTGGATAGCACGCAAAATAATACTTATCATTATGACTGTACATGTGACAATAATTGATCAAATCAAATCAAAATGGGAAGTTTATTCAAACCGAATGCAGTGTTCCTGTCTATTTAATGATCAAGCCCGTGCTTGACCTCTTCTAACATCATAAATCATGTTTGTCCCTTTAACAATCTGCTCCACGGTTCGTGCGTTACACTTTACTGTCGCCGCCTTTTAATTCGTCATGTCGTCGCCGCGCCTTTAATGTCGGATAAGCTCCTCCCCGTTCGAGTTCGGGTCATTGCCATAGTGACGCCGCCATCATGCTCAGTAAGAAGTTGGTTCTGTCGCGAGCTCGGGCTCCCGATTTGGACACAGTCCGGAGACTGAACCTTTGGTCAGTACAGAGGCGGACAGGGGTGGTTAGGGAAGGGACGGGGTGTGTAGAGAGTGAGACGAAGAGGTAACCTTAACCTTAACCTGTAATGTTCACCACCCTAGACAGTAACTACTGTAACCAGTGAATAACCAGCAGAAAACCCAGAGGAATTTGTACGACCTCACTACAACTGGCTTAACCAGGGTTTCAAGGGATTTTGCCCGAAACATCGATTTTCCTGCTCCTCGGATGCTGCCTGACCTGCTGTGCTTTTCCAGCAACACTCAAATCTTGACTCTGATCTCCAGCATCTGCAGTCCTCACTTTCGCCTAGTTGATTTTAACTGTTACTGTCAGTCCAAGCTACTGTATTCTTGGCTAGTACCCAGGAGGCATTGTGTTGATGTAACCTTGGTCTATTCACTTCTTTTGAGCATCTTCTGTTTTCCTCCCTCTTTGTCTTGACTTTAAAATGCTATCTACTACCTACTTGACTTAGTAATAAACATCTTCCCCGCTTTCTGCCTACACCATCAGCTTGAAATGATTTCTCAGTCACTGTGATTATATCCTCCATCAACTAATTTTGCTTTCCTTCCACTCATTGCTCATTATCTTTTTTCAATCCCTCTGTTCCACATAAACTCACTGGGTAATTTTTGCAACTATTCTATGACCTCACTATCTCGCACAGCCTCACTACTTACATAATTTTAGTGACAAATTTGGCCATCTCTGATTACTGCCAACCAGTCTGCTCAGACATCCTGTTCACCCCTCCTTTTTCTCTGTGCTGCTCCTTGAAAAAAACTCTCCAAGTTCCAACACTCAGGCTGGAATCATTTGTTTATTGCATTATTTCTGTTGCTATTGATTTGCACAACTACTCCACCATATTTGGTAATATGGAATGTGACTTTGTTACCCTACTTGCACCCCTAGTACAACCTATGCCTTTGCTTCCTTTAGTCCAACGTAAGTAGGCTTAATGAGGTGTGGTGTATCATAGGTTTAGTCAATTCACAGCTAGGTTTGGCTGCACCACACAGTGCACTATTTGACTATGGTGTCCTCTGCCCATACAGCCAGCTCACTATTGCAGACTATCTTTTTCATTTGCTGCAAATTGTATTCTTAAACTTCCTGCCCCCTTTTTAGGAAGTGGGATGAAATCATAGATCTGATAGCTTACCATTGAAGATTAAAGCTACCTAATTAGTTCCGTCTGCTATTTCTTTTTTTTTTCCAACCTTCACCACTAGGGTCATGTGTCGAGAGCGTGTTGCTGGAAAAGCACAGCAGGTCAGGCAGCATCCGAGGAGCAGGAGAATCAATGTTTCGGGTCAGAGCCCTTCTTCATTTCTGCCTGAAACGTCAATTCTCCTGCTCCTTGGATGCTGCCTGACCTGCTGTGCTTTTCCAGCAACACTCACTCGACTCTGATCTCCAGCATCTGCAGACCTCACTTTATCACTGGGGTCACGTCCCTTGCCCTAGCCATGATTTCACAATATGCTGTACTTTGTCTAGTCTTTCTCCCACTTTCTCTGACCCATTCTCGAACCATTCACTGTTTACAATACAGAGGGACGTCACTCAGCCTGTCATGACCATGCCAGTGCTGTAGGTGTTATTTACTCAAGCCACATCCTTGCTTTCTGCCTGTCACCCTGCACGTTGTTCCTTTTCTGTTGATGATCCAATTCCCTTGTGAAAGCTTAAATTAAATCTGCCTCCAGTGTGCTCTTGGGCAGTGCATTCCAGACTACAATCATACTCAGTGCATGGAAATGCTTCTCCTCTGTCACCATTACTGCTTCTGATAAATTACTTTAACTCTGTTCTCTCTGCTTCCATCAATGAGAATAGTTTCTCCTGATCCACTGTGTCCAGGCTATTCATGCTTAGAAACACAAATCACAGTGATGGGCCGGGTGGTTGCAGGAGTATATAAATGGGTTGGTCAGATGGGAAAATAGTGGCAGAAGAAATTTAACCCTGAGAAGTTTGAGGAGTTGCTCTTTAGAAAAAAAAGCATAGTTGGTGAATGGCAGGATACAAGGAAGCTCAGAGGAACAAAGGGATCTTCGAGTGTTTGACAATAGATCCCTTAAGGTGGCAGGGCAGGTTAATAAGGTAGTTACGATATATGGACACATCTTTGTCAGTTGAGGCAAACGTAAGAACGGAGAGATTATTCTGTACATACAAAAGTTTGACCACCTCTACTATGTGCAGATCTGGTCTCCATGCATTTGGAAGATTGGTTGCACTCTAGGGGGAGGAAATGCTTCAGAATATTGCCTGGGATGGAGCACTTTAGCCATGAAGAGAGGCTGTATAATAGGTTTGGGTGAAGAGTCATCTACCGATTCCAGCATCTGCAGTACTTTGCTTCTCGATAAGTTTGGATTGTTTTTTTTTGGAGCAGAGAAGGTTGTGGGGGACCTGATAGAGGTGTCTAAGGTTATGAAGGGCATGGAGAGGGTGAATAGAAAGCAGCTATTCCCCTTAGTCAACAACAAGGGGACATAATTTTAAGGTGAAGGGCAGGAAGTTTATGCAGGATTTGAGGAAAGGGTGTAAAGAAGTGAGGGTTCTGAATGCACTGTCTGGGAGGGTAAGTAAAGCAGTTTAAAAACTACTTGGATGAGCACTTGAAACATTATAACGCTCAAGGCTTATGAGGCTTAGTGAGGGCAAGTGGCATTAGTGTAGATTTAGCACTTTCGGCAGTACAGACTTGATCGGCTGAAGTGTCTTTTCTGTATTGTATTTTTCTATGATCCCAATAAGGTTTCTAAATTTACAGTTTGATTAACACCTCAGAGATTAGTAGTTGTTGGAATGTGTGGAAATAAGCATACATTTTTTTCATAAGAGATTTTAAAATAGGCTTTCATGAATGGGAGCTATTTTAATGTAGTAAAATTGTAATAGATGTTTTAAACTTAATCATCCAGTCACATAGACCAAAGGGCCTCTTCTGTGCTATCAAGTCTGCGCTGACCTATCCAACCTAATCTGATTTTCCAGCCCTTTACCAGCCTGCCAGTGCCATCTGTGCCCATGAAAAGATTGCCTCCTTGATCCCTAGAAGGCCCTACCCTTCCTATGGTTATCCTCTTTGCATATCGAATATCTTTGGTTTCTCCCTAATTTTACTTACCAATGTTTTCTCATCCCCCTTCTTTGTTCTCCAAATTGCTTTTTTAAGTTATACCCTGCATTTACTATATTCCATTAGGTCCTCTATTGATTTGCTCCCTTTGCACTTGCTAAAAGCCTGCCTTTCCTTATTCAGTCCTGAATATTCCTACATATCCAGGAATCAGGAATGTCCCAACATAGTGCCTGAGGCACACCAGTGGAACATACTTGCTATGTCAGTATGTAGGATCTTCAAGGTCATTGAGTAGGTTACTATGAGTTGGTATGGGATTGTGGAGGTTTGTATGCAAAGTCCTGAGGGGATTTTGGGGTTGTGTGGGGAGAATAGGTTAGCATGAGTAGAACATCAAGTGTGAGAACTAGAGAGCTTAATAAGAGTCTCATCAAAAAGAATAGTACAGTAAATTTCTTGGTAGTGTAGTTGAGCAGAGATCTCAGTGTGCATGTACATAGAACCCTGAAAGTTGCCACCCAGGTTCCTAGGGTTGTCAAGAAGGCATACGCTGTGTTGTTAGCTTTTGTTGAGGTCATGATGCAGCTGTACAAAACTCTCATGTGGCTACACTTGTAGTATTGCGTGCAGTTCTGGTCACCGCATTGTAAAAAGGATGTGAAAGTTTTAGATTAGATTAGATTAGATTAGATTACTTACAGTGTGGAAACAGGCCCTTCGGCCCAACAAGTCCACACCGCCCCGCCGAAGCGGAACCCACCCATACCCCTACATTTACCCCTTACCTAACACTACGGGCAATTTAGCATGGCCAATTCACCTGACCTGCACATCTTTGGACTGTGGGAGGAAACCGGAGCACCCGGAGGAAACCCACGCAGACACGGGGAGAACGTGCAAACTCCACACAGTCAGTCGCCTGAGGCGGGAATTGAACCCAGGTCTCTGGTGCTGTGAGGCAGCAGTGCTAACCACTGTGCCACCATGCCGCCCAAAAGGTTCAGAGGAGATTTACCATGATGTTGCCTGGTATGGAGGGAAGATTTTACAAGGAAAGATTGAGGGACTTGAAGCTGTTTTTATTAAAGTGAAGAAGGTTGAAAGGTGACTTAATTGAGACATATAAGATAATCAGAGCATTAGATCAGGAGGATAGTGAGAGCCTTTTTCCAAGAACGGTGATGGCTAACACGAGGGGGCATAACTTTAAACTGAGGGGTGATGGATGTAGGACAAATGTCAAAGATAGTTTCTTTACTCAGAGTAGTAGGGGCGTGGAACACACTGCCTGCAATAGTTGTCGACTCACCAACCTTATGGGCATTGAAATGGTCATTGGAGAGGCATATGGACGAGAATGGAATACTATAGATAGATTAGATTACATTACAGCGTGGAAACAGGCCCTTCAGCCCAACAAGTCCACACCGACCCACCCATGCCCCTACATTTACCCCTTACCTAACACTACGGGAAATTGTAGCATGGCCAATTCACCAACCTGCACATCTTTGGACTGTGGGAGGAAACCGGAGCACCCGGAGGAAACCCACGCAGACAGTCACCTGAGGCGGGAATTGAATGTGGGTCTCAGGCGCTGTGAGATGTTAAATGGGCTTCAGGTCGGTTTCACAGGGCAGTGCAACATCAAGGGCCGAAGGGCCTATACAGAGCTGTTATGTTCTATGTTCTAATAGGATTCAAAGCTATTTATTGGCTTTTATAGGAATTACATTCACACTTCTTACCCATGATTAGATTAGTGTTTGGTATCATACTTCAGATCCACAGCGAGAATTAACGTGTTCCAGGTTTTTGCAATAATAGGTTAATGTGTGATCAGGCTGTCAAATTCTAACTCACTTCCTAAATCTTACACTTATGTGAGACTCCATGGATTTCAATGATATCTCTTCTGATTGCTCCCATAACTTAAATTCTGGCCCTACCTTATCGTACCTCAACTGTTGATTTAATTTGAGATCCAGGAGTTGACACTTGCTTCATGCAAATGCGTCCTTGGTGTTTGTTTTGCAGGTGATGGCTGAGATAAGCATCTGTCTGTTAACTTCAAATTCCCATTGAATGTTTTAATGCAATTAAAACGGATATTTTCAGCCTTTGAACAGAAACTTGATGGAGAAATGTCGATATATAAACTTTATTAACTCCTTTCAAGCAAAAGAGCTGAAATTGAGAGGATATAGAGAATTTAAACCCGAATTTGGGGCTAAAAGAAAACCAGTGAGAAATATTGGATTGAGAGAAGGAAAAATAAGGGAGAAAGTATTCAATTTAAATTTTGATCTTTTTAAGACCACCAACAATTCGCAACCTGACTGGATGTGATGCTTACTGAGAGTGAGAGATTGATATGGGGGATGATAGTATTGAAATGTCAGATTTTGAAGGGTTTGACAAGGCGGATGTTGAGAGGGTGATTCCCCTCATGACAGAGTCTACAAAAATGGGGCACAGTTTCAAAATATATGATCTCCCATTTTAGATGGTGGTAAATAAGAATTTTGTCTCATTGGTGGTTTGTTAGTTTTTGGAATTCTCTTTCCCAGAGAGCAGGGGCAGCTAGGTCACTGAATATATTCAAGTCTGAGTTAGAGACTTGACCCATAAAGAGGCGATGTCATTGAGATCAAGAAAGAAAGTTAAGTTAAAGCCATAATCAGATCAGCTATGACCTTATTGAATGGCTGAGCAGGTTTAAGGGTCCCATGTGTACAATAGGTGTCAGTGATCAGTAGTCATTTTAAATAATGATACAACAATTGCTGCATGGAATTGACTTTATTCGATTGAATTATTTAGAATAAGACGTAAATACAAAGACTTGTACTTATGAAGCATGTTCATAACCATTCAATACCATTATGGTAGTGTGAGGAATGACAAAGATCGCCTAAGTGAAAGAACATAGAACATAGAAAAGTACAGCACAGAACAGGCCCTTTGGCCCCGATGTTGTGCTGAGATTTAATCCAAATGTAAACTATAATAACTTAACCTACACACCCCTCAATTCACTACTATCCATTTGCATGTCCAACAGTCGCTTAAATGTCCCTAGTGACTCTGCTTCCATCACCACAGCTGGCAACACATTCCATGCATTCACAACTCTCTGCATACAGAACCTAGCTCTGACGTCTCCTTTATACCTTCCTCCTAATATCTTCAAACTATGACTTCTTGTACCAGTCACTCCTGCCCTGGGGAAAAGTCTCTGGCTATTGACTCTATCTATTCCTCTCATTATTTTGTACACCTCAATCAGGTCTCCACTCTTCCTCCTTCTCTCCAGAGAGAAAAGTCCGAGCTTCTTCAACCTTTCTTCATAAGGCAAGCCCTCCAGTCCAGGCAGCATCCTGGTAAACCTGCTTTGCATTCTCTCCAAAGCCTCTGTATTTTTCCTATAGTAGGGCGACCAGAGCTGGACACAATACTCCAAGTGTGGTCTCACCAGGGTCTTGTAGAGCTGCAACAAAACCTTGCGGCTCTTAAACTCGATCCCCCTGTTAATGAAAGCCAAAACACCATATGCTTTCTTAACAACCCTATCCACTTGGGTGGCAACTTTGAGGGATCTGTGTACTTGCACACCCAGATCCTTCTGTTCCTCCACACTGCCAAGAATCCTGTCTTTAATCCTATATTCAGCATTTGAGTTCGACCTTCCAAGCTGCATCACTTCACATTTATCCAGGTTGAACTCCAGCTGCCATTTCTCAGCCCAGCTCTGCATCCTGTCTGTCGCGCTGCAGTCTGCAGTAGCCCTCGATACTATCGTCGACACCTCCAACCTTTGTGTCATCTGCAAATTTACTAACCCACCCCTCAACCTCCTCATCCAAGTCACTTATAAAAACTACAAAGAGGCCCAAGGACAGAGCCCTGCGGGACCCCACTCAACACTGACCTCCAGGCAGAATACTTTCCATCTACAACCACACTCTGCCTTCTGTCAACCAGCCAATTCTGAATCCAGATAGCCAAATCTTCCTGTATCCCATAGTTCCTGACTTTATGAATGAGCCTACCATGGGGAACCGTATCAAATGCCTTGCTGAAGTCCATATACGCCATGTCCAGTACTCAACTGTCATCGACCTGTCTTGACACCTCAAAGAACTGGAAAGAGAAAGGAATTTGGAAATTAAATGTTTGGCCAACAGCTTTTGCTCAAAATAATGCTAAACGTGCAATTCTCCTTTCTTTGGTAGCCTCTAAGGAGATTACATGGACTGGAACTGTTTACCCAGCTCTAGGTTGGGAGGGCAGTTCAATTAGAATATAGAACATAGAGCTGTACAGCACAGGAACAGGTACACGATATTGTGTTGAACATGATGCCAAATGAAGCTACTCCCTTCTGCCTGCCCTTGGTCCATATCCCTCCATTCTTGTGCATATCTAAAATTCCCTTAAATGCCCTTATTGTATCTGCCTCCACCACTACCCCAGCAGTGTGCTCTAGACTCCTACCCCACTGTGTTTATTTTTAAAAACGCCTGTCCCTCCTATTTCCTTTGAACTTTTTCCCCCTCTCACCTTAAATGCATGCTCCCTGATATTAGACATTTCAGTTCTGGGGGGGAATGAATCTGATTGTCAACTCTATCTATGCATCTCATAATTTTATGAACTTCTGTCAGGTCTCCTCTCAGCCAGTTGTATGTAATCAGAATTTATTACATTGTTTCAGAGGATACTGATGTTGATAATTGCTAAGGTTTACTTTCTGTGGCGAGTTTGACAAGCAAGTAATGCATAAATGCAGTAACTCCTTGAATCTTCTGGAGTTTGGGCATGAGGTGTTATTTTGGTGAGACGAGTGAAGGAGGAACATACAACATCCAGCAACTTCATAAACCTTTTATAGTTCCCTCACTGGAGTATTTGCAAATTATTGACAGTGAGCATTGTCTACATACTCAGTCTTATGTCATTTGCAGACTTGCAGTTGAAATTTGATGTACTTCTGGATCTTTGAAAGGTCATTATTTTTAAACCAATTTTGGGGTTGACTATCCAGCTATAATGAGTATCAACAAGCAATGAGAATTATACTCCTCATTTTAGGGATTTAAAAATTGGGAGTAGTGTTGTGTGCAGTTCTGATCGCTGTGCTTTAGGAAGGATGTGGAAGCTTTGGCGAAGTTGCAAAAGAGGATATTGCATGGATCGGAGGGTATTAGCTTTACGGATAGATTGGACCACCTTGGATTATTTTTGCTAGAGAGTTGGAAGCTTGGTGGGGAGCAACATGGATAGTATGAATCTTTTTTTCAGGGTATAAATGTCAAAACCTAGGGTGTATAAGTTTAAGGTGAAAGGGGTAATGTTTAAAGGAGATTTGAAAGGCAAGTTTTGAAGCAGATACAATAGCAACATTTAAGATATGTTTGAATAGAGACATGAACAGGCAGGAAATAGGGTAGCTGGGATTAGTTTAGAATGGCATCATGGCTGATACAGACTTGATGGGCCAAAGGGCTTGATCTTATGCTGTACTGTCAATATTCTATTTCTATGTCCATTCATCTGCTGGGCAAGAGGCATAAAGCAAGCATTTGTGCTCATGAGCGATGACCTCTGGTGGATCATTCCATGTCAAGTTCTATATGATCTTAGAACAAAATGTAGCTTTTTGATAAACCATGGATACCTCCGAAAGGCGCTGAGAACAACATTTTGTTGCACCAGGCAAATTTATTTTATCATGATGCTTCTAAATCACTTATCAGTTCAAGTTAGGAGATGAGTTCTAAATTTTGAGGCAGTTGTGTGGTAAGGAAGTAACCACGATCTATATCTTGATGTCCTGTTGGCACAAAAGCTGGACTGATGTGTCCCCATCAGTTTTAGCTCATTCAGCTTTTTTATATATAAGTATAATGATCACTTGGGAGTATTTAGATTTGTTGGATTCACTCTGGGTTTCTCTCTTAATAAAGGTACAGCTACTCTTGTGTAGCATGACCTTTCTCCCTTAACTGACATTCCCTGAACTGACATAGAAATATTTTGCTAAATTCCCAGTTTACCAATGATAGATTGAAGGTATATACTAAGGTTAAAAAGCACTCTGTAACATTAGAAACTTGAAACTAGAAACAAGATGTTGTGACTTTGATGTTGTAGCCATTTTGGAGACATGGATAGAGCAGGGTGAGGAATGGATGTTGCAGGTTCCAGGGTTTAGATCTTTCATTAAAAACAGGCAAGGTGGTAAAAGAGGGGGAGGTGTGGCCCTGTTAGTCAAAGATAGTGTAACGGTGGCTGAGAGAACTTTTGATGAGGACTCGTCTACTGAGGTAGTGTGGGCTGAGGTTAGAAACAGGAGAAGAGAGATCACACTGCTTGGAGTTTTTTTTATAGGCCTCTGCAAAGTTCCAGGGAGGTAGAAGAGAGGATTAGCAACATTATCCTGGGTAGGAGTGAAAGGAACAGGGTGGTCATTATGGGGGACTTTAACTTCCCCAACATTGACTGGAAATGTTATAGCTGTAGTATGTAGGATGGATCAGTTTTTGTCCAATGTGTACAGGAGGGTTTCCTGACACAGTATGTCGAAGGGCCGACAAGAGGGGAGGCCACACTGGATCTGGTGCTTGGTAATGAACCTGGCCAGGTGTTTGATTTGGTTGTAGGTGAGCACTTTGGAGAGAGTGACCATAATTCAGTTACGTTTAGTTTAGCGATGGAAAGGGATAGGGATATGCCATAGGTCAAGAGTTATCGACGGTGTAAGGGCAATTATAATGCGATTAGGCAAGAATTAGGATACATAGAATGGGGTAGCAAAATGCAGGGGATGCAGATAATCGAAATGCGGAGCTGGTTTAAGGAACAGATATTGCGTGTCCTTGATAGGTATGTCCCTGTCAGGCAGAGATGAAGTGATAAGATAAGGGAACCGTGGTTTACTACAGAAATTGCATCTCTTGTTAAGAAGAAGGAAGCTTATGTTTTGATGAGGCAAGATGCTACAGATGAGGTGATGGAGAGTTACAGATCAGCTAGGAAGGATTTAAAGAGAGAGTTAAGAAGAGCAAAAAGAGGACACGAGCAGTCTTTAGCAAATAGAATAAAGCTTTCTATAGGTATGTGAGGAATAAAAGGATGATTAGGGTAGGAATAGGGCCAGTCAAAGACAGAAGTGGGAAGTTGAGTGTGGACCCTGTAGAGATCGGAGAGGTGCTAAATGAACATTTCTCATCGGTGTTCACTCAGGAAAAGGAAAATATTGGAGAGGAGAAGAATGAGGTACGAGATATTAGACGAGAAAGGATCAAGGTTAGTTATTCACAGGTGTTATCAATTCTAGAAGGAGTGGAAGTAGACAAGTTACCTGGGCCAGATGGGATTTATCCGAGGATTCTCTGGGAAGCTAGGGAGGAGATAGCAGAGCCTTTGGCTTTGATATTTGAGTTGTTATTGTCTACGGGTTTAGTACCTGAGGACTGGAGGATTGCAAATGTTGTGCCCTTGTTTAAGAAGGGCAGCAGAGATGACCCAGGTAATTATAGACCAGTGAGCCTTACTTCTGTTGTAGGAAAGGTTTTGGAAAGGATTATAAGAGAGAAGATTTATAATCATCTAGCAAGCAACAATTTGACTTCAGATAGTCAACATGGTTTCGTCAAGGGCAGGTTATGTCTCACAAACCTCATTAAGCTTTTTGAGAAGGTGACCAAGCATGTGGATGAAGGTAAGGCAGTTGACATGGTATACTTGGACTTCAGTAAAGCCTTTGATAAGGTTCCACATGGTAGGCTCATGGAGAAAATACAGTGGCATGGAATTGAGGGTGATTTAGCAGTTTGGATTAGAAACTGGCTTTCTGGAAGAAGGCAGTGAGTGGTCGTTAATGGAAAATATTCAGCCTGCAGTCTGGTTACTAGTGGTGTTTCACAAGGATTTGTTTTGGATCCACTGCTGTTTGTCATTTTTATAAATGACTTAGATGCAGGTTTAGGTGGATGGATTCGTAAATTTGCTGGCAACACTAAAGTCGGTGGAGTAGTGGACAATTTGGAAGAATGTTATAGGTTGCAGGGGGACTTGGATAAACTGCAGAATTGGGCTAAGAGGTGGCAAATGGAGTTCAGTGCAGCTAAATGTGAGGTGATGCATTTTGGGAAGAATAACGGGATGGCAGGGTACTTGGTCAATGGAAAGATTCTTGGTAGTGTGGATGTGCAGAGGGATCTTGGAGTCCATGTGCATAGATCTCTGAAAGTTGCTGTCCAGGTAGATAGTGCTGTTAAGAATGCATACGGTGTGTTAGGTTTCATTGGTAGAGGGATTGAGTTCCAGAACCACAATATGCAGCTATACAAAATGCTGATGCGGCCACACTTGGGATATTGTGTACAGTTCTGGTCGCCCCATTACAGAAAGGATGTGGAAGCATTGGAAAAGGTGCAGAGGAGATATACCAGGATGTTGCCTGGTCTGGACGGAAGGAGAAAGTGAGGACTGCAGATGCTGGAGATCAGAGCTGAAAATGTGTTGCTGGAAAAGCGCATCAGGTCAGGCAGCACCCAAGGAGCAGGAGAATCGACGTTTCGGGCATGAGCCCTTCTTCAGGAATGAGGAAAGTGTGCCAAGCGGGCTAAGATAAAAGGTAGGGAGGAAGGAATTGGGGGAGGGGCGTTAGAAATGCAATAGGTGGAAGGAGGTTAAGGTGAGGGTGATAGGCCGGAGTGGGGGCGGAGAGGTCAGGAAGAAGATTGTAGGTTAGGAAGGTGGTGCTGAGTTCGAGAGTTGGGACTGAGACAAGGTGGGGGGAGGGGAAATGAGGAAACTGGAGAAATCTGAGTTCATTCCTTGTGGTTGGAGGGTTCCTAGGCGGAAGATGAGGCGCTCTTCCTCCAGCCTTCGTGTTGCTATAGTCTGGCGATGGAGGAGTCCAAGGACCTGCATGTCCTTGGTGGAGTGGGAGGGGGAGTTGAATTGTTGATGCCACTGGGTGGTTGGGTTGGTCCGGGTGTCCCAGAGGTGTTCTCTGAAACGTTTCGCAAGTAGGCGGTGTAGGGGGACGAGCTGAGAAAAGTTCACAGGTTGGCGCAACATCGAGTGCCGAAGGGCTTTTTCTGCGTTCTGTGTTCTATAAGATTCACAGTTCTAGAAAAAGAAAGTATAATGATACAAATGACCCTCTCAACAATTCTGTGTTGCGTGTTTGATTCTTTAATGAACTTTCAGTAGTTTCAAAAACATTTCACCAGTTTTCTGTTATCAAGCTCAAGAATCTCTCTGTTAATCCTCTGTATTTAACTAAGAAGAGATACTCAGATTCTTATAATATCTCGTTTGTGCCATCTGGTTGAAAAGTGGTTAAAAAGGCTGCATGGTGCCCTCCTCAGCATGTTCCTTCTCTTAGTAGAGACTGACATCAGTGTCAAAGAGTGTGGTGCTGGAAAAGCATAGCTGTTCAGGCAGCATCCAAGGAGCAGGAGAGTCAACCTTTCAAGCATAAGCTCGCCATCATTCCTGATGAAGGGTTTATCCTCAAAATGTTGATTCTGCTGTTTCTTGGCTGCTGTCTGACCAACTATGCTTTTCCAGCACCACACTCTTTGACATTGATCTCCAAGAGACTGACATCAGTTCTTCAGACCCATTCAAGTGTGGGTAAGTTCTCTATTTCTTCAGTTAAAATGGAAGTGAACACATAATCCAAAATAGACCTAAATAGGGATAAAGTTTAGAATTCCTTCAGCTATATGAGACCACAAAACGTTGGAGCAGGTTTAGATAATTCGGCCCATTGTGTCTTCTCTGCCATTCGATCACCTTTTCTCTGTAACCCTTGATCCTCTTACCAATCAAGAACCTATTTATCTCTGTCTTAAATACCCTCGATGACTTTGCCTCCTCTCTGTGGTAATGAAGATTTACCAGCTTCTGACTGAAGAAATTCTTCCTCATCTTGGTTCTAAATCGTTGTCCCTTCACTCTGAGGCTGTGTCCTTGGGTCACAGTCTTTCCTACTTGTGGAAACATCTTCTCCATGTCCACTCAATCCAGGTTTCTCAATATTCTGTAAGTTTCAATGAGATTCCAACCCTCCCGCCCCATCCTTCTAAACTCAACTCTTCATCCCCAGGATCATTCTTGTAAACCTGTTCTGGACCTTTTACAAGGCCAGCACATCCTTTCTTAGATATAAAACTGCTTGCAATATTCCAAATGCAGTCTGACGTAAGCCTTATACAGCCTCAGCAGTACATTTCTGCTGTTGTGTTCTAGCCGCCTTGCATTGCATTTGCCTACCTAGCTGCCAATTGATACTGCACATAAACTTTAAGATAATCCTGAACAAAATCCCTTTGTGTGTCAGATTTCCGAAGCCTTTTCCCATTTAGAAAATAGTCCATATCACTCTTCTTCCAAAGTGCATAACCTCACACTTTCCCACATTTCTTTGCCCACTCTCCTTGCCTGGCCATGTCCTTCTGCAGTCTCTCCATTTACTCAATACTACCTGCCCCTCTACCTATCTTTGTGTGATCTGCAAGCAACATGTACTTTTTTATTGATATGTAATCTAGTGATTATTCTATCACCTTAACATTTGCATTTTATTGTTTGGAACATTGTGCAAACTACTGAATCTAGTTGCTCGTTCCTAGCTGAATGGTAATGCAAGTTATGTTATGTCTCTTGCAATTCTGTCTATGACTGCATCATTTCCTTTAAATTTGATTTTTGTTTTTTGTTACAGGGGAAGTAATCTGAAAGATGTAAGTATATTTTCTTCTTGTATTTCCCTTGATTGGTACTGTTTAAGAAAGATGAATATGTTTAGAAATCACAGGAAATGAATCTTTGCAAAAAGAGGTTAGAATGTAAGGGTGCCAAACATTCACCTAAACCTGTACAGGGATTGATAAGTTCTTTGGGAAAGTATAACCATAAATCAGAACTGAGCATATGGGGCCCTGCTGCTATTCATGACACCAGAACAATTCTTTGGAGTAATTTAGAAATATTCCTGAATTACTGAATCCTTTATCCTAAATGTTCATGAAATCTTTCAGTAAGATGGTAGGTAGAGTAGGGTTCTGAGCCTGGGACTCATCTGCTCAGTTCGCTTTTCGTTTCTTTTTTTCTCTCCTCTCGTTTCATTTTAATTTTTTTTCTTTTTATAAATTTTACTTTTTAAGGATCCCAGTCTGGGCTTGAGTGGGCCCAGCGTGGACAATGGCGGGGACATCGGAGGGAGGTTTGGGTTCCTGGCAGCTTCTGTATTGATGAGGCAGTCCAAGCACTGATGCATGTTTGACACAGTGGAGGCCATTTTGGCTTCCTGAGTCTATCCAATGCAGATTCATGGAGTTAGCAGCGGAGGTGAGTTTGGGCCCTGTATGAGAACTAGCAGCATCGGCAGTGACTGCATCAGCAAAGTGAACCCAAAACTGGCCCATGGCAGTGGTGTCACAAAGTCATAGAGATGTACAGCACGGAAACAGACCCTTCAGTCCAACTTGTCCATGCTGACCATATATCCTAACATAATCAAGTCCCATTTGCCAGCACTTGGCCCATATCCCTCTAAACCCTTCCTATTCATATACCCATCCAGGGCCTTTTAAATGCTGTAATTGTAACAACCTCCACCACTTCCTCTGGCAGCTCATTCCAAACACACACCACCCTCTGCATGAAAACATTTTCCCCTTAGGTCCCTTTTATACGTTTTCCATCTTGCCCTAAACTATGCCCATTAGTTCTGGACTCCCTGCATCTCACGGAAAATGTCTATTTATTCTATCCATGCTCCTCATGATGGAAGAGAAAAATTTCTGGCTGTAACAGCTGCTTTTTTTTTGAGGTATTTTAGGTGCTGGAGGTGATTTCCTCGAATTGCAGGAGCAGCAATTACTGTTTCATATGCTGTTGCATTGTTTTGGAACTTTGGGGGAAAAAATGTCAAAACAACAGCAGTTTTGAAAGGGAGAAGAACAGACAAAGGAAACACATGGTGAGGTCACTGCAGGGGAGAGAGAGAGAGAGAACCTGTGCAGTTACTGCCTTTGATGTTTGAATTCATATATCGCTGGACATTGGAGTGCATCTGGGAAAATGATCAAACAGTGAAATTCGCAACTGATCTTGGAGGAGCTGTTGGGCAAAGTTCACAGCACAGAATCAGATAAGTTAAGCATTGTTTTAAGTGTGGCCTACAGAGAATCTGCAGTAGTGAGTGGAGTAGGTTCTTTCTTGATTATGTTTTTGGAGATATGTCTCTTGATTAAACTTAAAGTATAAGCCATAACTATTAATGTAACCTGGGGCAGTGTTTATAGAGGAATAAGACAGTGTTATTTTCTGGGTCTGTGGATTGTGAAGGGCCAAAAATGGCCTTTAGTACAGTGATATGTACTACTTGTCAGATGTGGGGGTTTAAAGAGTTTAAGGGTTACTGTGGATTATATCTGCCATAAATGTTGCTGGCTGCGAATCTTATCAGATCAATTGGATCGGTTGGAGATACAGTTAGAAGCAGTGAGGAATTTGCAACAGCAACAGTATGTGATAGAGGGCAGTTATAGGAAGGGGGGGGAAAATCTCAGACACCGTCACGTAGATGGGTTAACTCCAAGAGAGGTAGGTAGCTAGTGCAGGAGTCTTTTGTAGATATATCCATTTCAAACAGGTATGCCGTCTTGGAAAATGTAGGGGTGATGGATTCTCAGGGGAACATAGCACGAACACCCAAGTTTCTGGTACTGAGACTGGCTCTAATGCAACGAGGGGTACGTCGGGTTCCAAGAAATCAATTGTGTTAGAGGATTCTTTAGTTCGAGGTACAGTTAGATGTATCTGTGGCCAGCAGCGAAAAAGCAGGATGATGTGTTGCTTCCCTGATGCCAGGATCAAGAATGTCTCTGAGAGGGTGCACAATGTTCTCATGGGGGAGAGGGGCAAGCAAGAGTCATTGTCCACATTGGAACTAACAACATCGAAAGGGAAAAGGTTGAGAGTCTGAAAGGAGATTACAGAGAGTTAGGCAGAAATTTTAAAAAGGAGGTCCTCGAGTAGTAATATCTGGATTACTCCTGGTGCTACGAGTTATTGAGGGCAGGAATAGGAGGATACAGCAGATGAATGCATGGCTGAGGAGCTGGTGTATGAGGGAAAGATTCACATTTTTTGAACCATTGGAATCTCTTGAGGTAGAAGTGACCTGTACAAGAAGGACGGATTGCACCTAAATTGGAAGGGGACTAATATACTGGCAGACAGATTTGTGAGAGCTGCTCAGGAAGATTTAAACTAGAAAGGTGACGGGGTGGGACCCAGGGAGATGGTGAGGAAAGAGATCAATCTGAGACTGGTACAGTTGAGAACAGAAGCGAGTCAAACAGTCAGGGCAGGCATGGACAAGGTAGGGCTAATAAATTAAACTGCATTTATTTCAATGCAAGGGGCCTAACCGGGAAGGCAGATGAACTCGGGACATGATTAGGAATATGAGACTGAGATATCATAGCAATTACAGAAACATGGCTCAGGGATGGGCAGGACTGGCAGCTTAATGTTCCAGGATACAAATGTGATAGGAAGGATAGAAAGGGAGGCAAAAGAGGGTGGGGGTGGGGCGGTGTCATTTTTGGTAAGGGATAGCATTGCAGCTGTGCTGAGGGAGGATATTCCTGAAATACATCCAGGGAAGTTATTTGGGTAGAACTGAGAAATAAGAAAGGGATGATCACCTTATTGGGATTGTATTATAGACCCCCGAAAAGTCAGAGGGAAATTGAGAAACAAACTTGTAAGGACATCTCCGCTATTTGCAAGAAAGATAGGGTGGTTATGGTAGGGGATTTTAACTTTCCAAACATAGACTGGGACTGCCACAGTGTTAAGGGTTGAGATGGAGAGGAATTTCTTAAGTGTGTACAAGACAATTTTCTGATTCAGTATGTGGATGTACCTACTAGAGAAGGTGCAAAACTTGACTTACTCTTGGGAAATAAGGTAGGGCAGGTGACTGAGGTGTCAGTGGGGGAGCACTCTGGGGCCAGCGACCATAATTCTATTCGTTTTAAAATAGTGATGGAAAAGGATAGACCAGATCTAAAAGTTGAAGTTCTAAATTGGAGAAAGGCCAATTTTGAAGGTATTAGGCAAGAACTTTCGAAAGCTGATTGGGAGCAGATGTTTGCATGTAAAGTAACGGCTGGAAAATAGGAAGCCTTCAGAAATGAGATAACGAGAATCCAGAGAAATTATATTCCTGTTAGGGTGAAAGGAAAGGCTGGTAGGTATAAGGAATGTTGGATGACTAAAGAAATTGAGGGTTTGGTTAAGAAAAAGAAGGAAGCATATGTCAGCTATAGACAGGATAGATAGAGTGAATCCTTAGAATATAAAGAAGGTAGGAGTATACTTCAGATGGAAATCAGGAGGGCAAAAAAGGGGACATGAGATAGCTTTGGCAAATAGAATCAAGGACAAAAGGGTAACTAGGGAGAGAATAAGGCCCCTCAAAGATCAGCAGGTGGCCTTTGTGTGGAGCCGCAGAAAGTGGGGGAGAGACTTAATGAGGATATTGCATCGGTATTTATGGTTGCAAGGATATGGAAAATATAGACTGTAGGGAAATAGATTGTGACATTTTGAAAAATGTCCATATTACAGAGGAAGAAGTGCTGGATGTCTTGAAACGGGTAAAGGTGGATAAATCCCCAGGACCTGATCGGGTGTACCCTAGAACTCTGTGGGAAGCCAGAGAAGTGATTGCTGGGCCTCTTGCTGAAGTATTTGTGTCATCGATAGTCACAGGTGAGGTGCCGGAAAACTGTAGGTTGGCTAACATGGTGGCACTGTTTAAGAAGGGTGGTAAGGACAAGCCAGGGAGCTATAGACCAGTGAGCCTGACGTCGGTGGTGGGCAAGTTGTTAGAGGGAATCCTGAGGGACAGGATGTACATGTATTTGGAAAGGCAAGGACTGATCAGGGATAGTCAACATGGCTTTGAGCATGGGAAATCATGTCTCTCAAACTTCATTGAGTTTTTTGAGGAAATAACAAAGAGGATTGATGAGGGCAGAATGGTAGATGTGATCTATATGGACTTAGGTAAAGCGTTCGACAAGGTTCCCATGGGAGACTGATTAGCAAGGTTAGATCTCATGAAATACAGGGAGAACTAGCCATTTGGATCCAGAACTGGCTCAAAGGTAGAAGACAGAGGGTGGTGGTGGAGGGTTGTTTTTCAGGCTGGAGGCCTGTGACCAATGGAGTGCCATAAGGATGGGTGCTGGGTCCTCTACTTATTGTCATTTACATAGATGATTTGGATGCGAGCATAAGTGGTAAAGTTAGAAAGTTTGCAGTTGGCTGCAAAATTGGAGGTGTAGTGGTCGGCGAAGAGGGTTACCTCAGATTACAACAGGATCTTGACCAGATGGGCTAATGGGCTGAGAAGTGGCAGATGGAGTTTAATTCAGATAAATGTGAGATGCTGCATTTTGGGAAATCAAATCTTAGCAGGACTTATGCACTCAATGGTCAGGTCGTAGGGAGTGTTGCTGAACAAAGAGACCTTGGAGTGCAGGTTCATAGCTCCTTGAAAGTGGAGTCGCAGGTAGATAGGATAGTGAAGAAGGTGTTTGGTATGCTTTCCTTTTATTGGTCAGAGTATTGAGTACAGGAGTTGGGAGGTCATGTTACGACTGTGCAGGACATTGTTGAGGCCATTGTTGGAATATTGTGTGCAATTCTGGTCTCCTTCCTATCGGAAAGATGTTGTGAAACTTGAAAGGCTTCAGAAAAGGTTCACAAGAATATTACCAGGGTTGGAGGATTTGAGCCATAGGGAGAGGCTGAACAGGCTGGGGCTGTTTTCCTTGGAACGTCGGAGGCTGAGGGGTGATCTTATAGAGGTTTACAAAATTGCGACATCCTTCGGCACTACCCACAACTCCACCGACCTTCGTGTCATTGGCAAATTTACACACCTATCCTTCAACCCCCTCATCCAGGTCGTTTATAAAAATGACGAACAGCAGTGGCCCCAAAAAAGTTCCTTGCGGTACACCACTAGTAACTGAAATTCAGGATAAACATTTCCCATCAACCACTTTTCTTTCAGCTCACCAACTTCTGATCCAAACCACGAAATCACACTCATTCCCATACCTCTGTATTTTGTGCAATAACCTACTGTGGGGAACCTTATCAAATGCCTAACTGAAATCTATATACACCATATCAATCGCTTTATTCCTGTATTCCTGATGAAGGGCTTTTGCCCGAAACTTGATTTTACTGCTTCTCGGATGCTGCCTGAACTGCTGTGCTTTTCCAGCACCATTCTAATCTAGACTCTGGTTTCCAGCATCTGCAGTCATTGTTTTTACCTCAT
This sequence comes from Chiloscyllium punctatum, assembly GCF_047496795.1. NCBI lineage: Eukaryota > Metazoa > Chordata > Chondrichthyes > Orectolobiformes > Hemiscylliidae > Chiloscyllium > Chiloscyllium punctatum. Next base: position 78,401,444 of record NC_092747.1, on the reverse strand, counting down.
CCACCTGTTTGGTAACCTTCTCAATGAACTCTAGAAGGTTAGTGAAGCATGACCTATCCTTAACAAAACTATGTTGACTCTCCCTAATGAACTTATTCCTTTCTCGATGATTATAAATCCTCTTATCCCCTTTTCCAACACTTTACCAACAACCGAAGTAAGGCTCACTAGTCTGTAATTACCAGGGTTGTCTCTCCTCCCCTTCTTGAACAAGGGAACAACATTTGCTATCCTCCAGTCTTCTGGCACTATTCCTGTAGACAATGACGACATAAAGATCAAAGGCAAAGGCTCTGCAATCTCCTTCCTGGCTTCCTAGAGAACCTGAGGATAAATCCCATCCAACTCGGGGGACTTATCTATTTTCACACTCTACAGAATAGCTAACGTCTCCTCCTTGCGAACCTCAATCCCGTCTAGTTTAGTAGCCTAAATCTCAATATTCTCCTCAACAAAATTGTCGTCTTCAATTGTGCATATCTCCTGCAGTTTCCTTCCCTCTTCTGCATCTAAATCTTGCCTAATGACATTATAATTGCCTTTTCCCCAGCTTTAATTCTCGCCCTGCAGTATATACCTATTCCTTCCCATTGCTAAAGTAAACATAACTGAATTGTGGTCACTATTGCCAAAGTGCTCACCTACCTCCAAATCTAACACCCTGATCAGGTTCATTCCCCAGTACCAAATCCAATGTGGCCTTGCCCCTTGTTGGTCTGTCTACGTACTGTCTGGAAACCCTCCTGCACACATTGGACAAAAACTGACCCATCTAAAGTACTCGAACTATAGTATTTCCAGTCAATATTAGGAAAGTTAAAGTCCCCCATAACAAGTAGCCTGTTACACTCACTCCTATCCAGAATCATCTTTGCTAGCCTTTCCTCTACATTGATTTGGAGGCCTATAGAAAACTCCCAATAGGGTGACCTCTCCTTTCCTGTTTCTAACTTCAACCCATACTTCCTCAAATATCCTTTCTGCCATAGTAATACTGTCCTTAACGAGCAGCACCACACCTGACCCTCTTTCACCATCTTCGCTGTTCTTACTGAAACATCTGATGTCATTAGGCAAGATACTGGAACCTGCAACAAACATTCCTATCCCTGCTTTATCCATTGAAGTCCCAGATCCCAACCCAAGTTCACCCACCTTATTCTGAATGCTCCTGGCATTGAAGTGCACACACTTCAAACCACCTTCCTGCTTGGTGGTGCTTGTGACCTTAAAATCTTATTTTTGATCTCTCTACTCTCAACTTCTTAGACACTGGAATAGGTTCCCACTCCCCTGTTGAATTAGTTTAAACCCTCCTGAAGAGCATTAGCAAAGCGTCCTCTTTCTCTTCCCCCAAAGATGTGATACCCCTCTGCTTCAGGTGTAGACCATCCTATTTGTAGAGGTCCCACCTACTTGAGAATGACCCTCAATTATCTAGGCATCTGAAACCCTCCCTCATGCATCATCCCTGTAGTCACGTGTTCACACTACTCTCTCCCAATTCTTCACCTCACTAGCATGTGGCAAGGTAACAAACCAGAGATATCAACTGTGTTTGTTCTAGCTCTAAGCTTCCACCCTAGCTCCTTGAATTTCTGCCTTAAATCCCCATCCCTTTTCCTACCTCTGTTGTTGGTACCTATGTGGACTACAACTTGTGGCTGCTCCGTCTTTCCCCCCTCAAGAAACCTGAAAATACGAGCTGAGACATCACTAGATTTGGCCCCTGGGAGGCAACGCGCCAATGGTGAGTGTCTCTTGTTCCCACAGAACCTTTTACCTGTCCCCCTAACTTTAGAAACCCCAATGATTTAATGCTCTGCTTCTCTCCTCCCTTCCCTTTTGAGCAACAGGGACAGTCTCTGTGCCTGAGACCTGTACTCCATGGCTTACTCCCCCCACCCATCCCCCAAACAATGTCCTAAATGTTATACTTGTTATTGAGGGGAACGGCCACAGGGGATCCCTGCAGTATCTGCCAGTTCTCTTTCCGTCCCCGACTGTAACCCATCTGCCTTGTTCTTGTACCTGAGGTGTGACTACCTCCCTGTAACTCCTCTCAGTAGCCCTCTGCGTCCCGAATGGTCCGAAGTTCGTCCAGTTTCAGTTCCCTAATGTGTTTTTTGAGGAGCTTCCTGCAGATACACTTCCTGCAGATGAAGTCAGCAGGGGCACTAGTGGTGACCCTTACCTCCTAAATTTTGCAAGAGGAACATTCAACTGTCCTAATCTCTATTCCTACTATTCTAACATGAAATTTACTCAAACATCAGTCCGTTTTCAATCCATGGTTGCTAGTCCCTCTGACCCTCATCCCTAAGACCACTCAAACTCCCAACCATTCCCAACTTAGCATCTTTTGGGCACAGAATTCATAAGCCATATGAATTCTGGTACGACTTTGAAGTGCTCATAGAATTTTTTAAAAATAGGCATTCAGCATTGATTTTTAACATTTTCCCTCTTGCATTTAAAATGACTGCACTATATGTAACAGTGAAAGTCTCATTGAAGAAACTTTAAATCCTCTTATTACCTCTTAATCTTACGTAAATAAATAAACTGGTATCAAGGAAAGAGCAACTTGGCAGGTCAGAAAACTCTATTAAACAAAACCAGCAATCCATGTCAAGCTCTCTAAACAGCCACCCACCAGCCTACTCACCTGCCTGACAGTACTGGTTGACATGTTGTCTTAACACTTTGGTTAACACTGCCTCAAGGACCTGGCTTCGATTCCAGTCATGTGTAGAGTTGACATGGGTTTCTTCCCATAGTCTAAATATTTGCGGTTTAGGTGGATTGGCCATGTTAAATTGCCCATAGTGTCCAAGAATGTGCAGGGTGGGTAGATTATCCATGGGAAATGCACAGTTACAGAGATAGGGATAAGGTTGTGGTTGTTCTGGGTGGAATGCTCTTTGGAGGGTTGGTGTGGACTCTATAGGCCAAATGGCTTGCTTCCACATCTAGAGATTCCATGATTCAGTGAATGTGTTCGCAAGATATGGAGCTCGGCTAACCATGTGTAATCAAACTACAGGGTCAACTACTGTGATATATGATCACTGCTGATGTTAGTATCAGACAAGTTAAATCCCAGACTCAAGCCTGGTTTGATAGCTCATATTTTGTTAATGAAGTGATTTCTGGCTGAAACATAAGCCTTCAAAATCAACGTTTCGGGCAAAAGCCCTTCATCAGGAATAAAGGCAGTGAGCCTGAAGCGTGGAGAGATAAGCTAGAGGAGGGTGGGGGTGGGGAGAAAGTAGCATAGAGTACAATGGGTGAGTGGGGGAGGGGATGAAGGTGATAGGTCAGGGAGGAGAGGGTGGAGTGGATAGGTGGAAAAGGAGATAGGCAGGTAGGACAAGTCATGGGGACAGTGCTGAGCTGGAAGTTTAGAACTAGGGTGAGGTGGGGGAAGGGGAAATGAGGAAACTGTTGAAGTCCACATTGATGCCCTGGGGTTGAAGGGTTCCGAGGCGGAAGATGAGGCGTTCTTCCTCCAGGCGTCTGGTGGTGAGAGACTGGTGGTGAAGGAGGCCCAGGACCTCCATGTTCTTGGCAGAGTGGGAGGGGGAGTTGAAATGTTGGGCCACGGGGCGGTGTGGTTGATTGGTGCGGGTGTCTCTGAGATGTTCCCTAAAGCACTCTGCTAGGAGGTACCCAGTCTCCCCAATGTAGAGGAGACCGCATTGGGAGCAACGGATACAATAAATGATATTAGTGGATGTGCAGGTAAAACTTTGATGGAGGTGGAAGGCTCCTTTAGGGCCTTGGATAGAGGTGAGGGAGGAGGTGTGGGCGCAGATTTTACAGTTCCTGTGGTGGCAGGGAAAAGTGCCAGGATTGGAGGGTGAGTTGTAGGGGGGCGTGGCAGAGTTGTGGACAGTGTAGAGGGCTGTTGTCAGTTGCAACGGGACATTGACAGGATGCAGAATTGGGCTGATAAGTGGCAGATGGAGTTCAACCTGGAAAAGTGTGAAGTGTTTCATTTTGGAAGGTCAAATTTTGAATGCAGAATACAGGATTAAAGCTCAGATTCTTGGCAGTGTGGTGGAACAGAGGCATCTTGGGGTCCATGTCTATAGATCCCTCAAAGTTGCCATTCAAATTGATAGAGTTGTAAAGCATATAGTGTGTTGGCTTTCATTAGCAGGGGGATTGGGTTTAAGGACCGTGAGGTTATGCTGTGGCTCTATAGAGCCCTGGTTAGACCAAACTTGGAATATTGTGTTCAGTTCTGGTCACATCATTATAGGAAGGATGTGGAAGCTTTAGAGAGGGTGCAGAGGAGATTTACCAGGATGCTGCCTGGACTGGAGGGCATGTCTGATGAAGAAAGGTTGAGGGACCTGAGGCTTTTCTCATTGGAGTGAGAGGTGACTTGATAGAGGTGTACAAGATGATGAGAGGCATAGAGAAAGTATATAGTCAGAGACTTTTTCCTGGGACAGAAATGGCTATCACGAGGGCATAATTTTAAAGTGAGGATTAAAAATTGTGTTGCTGGCAAAGCATGGCTGGTCAGGCAGCATCTGAGGAGCAGGAGGGTCGATGTTTCGAGCATAAGTTCTTCATCAGGAATGAGAAGCATAGAATCACATTTCTGATGAAGAGCTTATGCTCGAAACATTGACTCTTCTGCTCCTCTGTACTGCCTGACTGGCTGTGCTTTTCCAGCACCACACTTTTTGACGCTGATCACCAGTGTCTGGAGTCCTTGCTTTCTCCCACATAACTGTAAGGTAATTGGAGGAAGGTTTAGGTGAGGTATTAGAGGTTGGCTCTTCTCACAGAGTTGTGGGTGTGTGGCATGCACTGCCTGTGGTGATGGTAGAGTCAGATACATTAGGGACATTTAAACGACTCTTGGATAGCCACATAGTTGAAAGTAAAATGAAGGATATGTAGTTAGTTGATCTTAGAGTAGGATAAAGTTTGGCACAACTTCACAGGCAGAAGGGCCTGTACTATGCTGAACTGTTCAATATTCATTCACCATGAGCCTCCTACCAAAATTTGATTTTCCAAAATGCAAGACCTAGCACTTATCTATTGTAACCTTCATTTTGCCATTTCTCGACCCACTTCCCCAGCTGATCAAGGTCTGATTTCTGATAACTTTTCTCACTGTCCATGATGCTACCTATTTTAGTCTCCTGTAAACTTACTAATCATGCCTTGTACATTCTCATCCAAATCATTTGTTATAGATAACAAACAGCAAAGGGCCCAGCACCAACCCCTGAAGCACACCACTAGTCACAGGCCTCCACTCTGACAAGCATCCTTCTGTTATTTCCCTCTACTTTCTGCCATCAAGTCAATTGTATATTTAGTTTGCCAGCTTCCCCTGGATTGCATGCAATCTGACCACCCAGAGCAGCCTACCATGTCGAACCTTATCAAAGCCCTTATTGAAAATACATATAGACTATATCCACCACCCTACCCTCCTCAACCTTCCTGGCCCCTTCATCAAAACTCTGACAATTGTTTGAGGCATGATCTCCCATGCACAAAGCCATGTTGAATTACTCTGGCTTTTGCCCGAAACATCGATTTTCCTGCTCCTCAGATGCTGCCTGATTTTGCTGTGTTTTTCCAGCACCACTCTAATCTAAACTCTGGTTTCCAGCATCTGCAGTCCTCGCGTTTGCCTACTCCTAATCAAACCCTATCTTTCCAAATGCATATATATCTTATTTCTTTGAAACTTCTGAAGTGACTTACTGACCAAAGATGTTCGGCTTACTGATCTATCATTCCCAGGTTTTTCTTTATAGCCTTTCTTGAATAAGTCTACAATATTCGCTACCCTCCAGTTTTCTGGGACCTCACCCGTGGTTAACAATGATGCAAAAGTATCAGCCAGGGCCCCTTTGGCCTTTGGTCTTTTGCAGTGTTCTTGGATATATCTGGTCAGGACCAGGTGAATTATCCAGCCTCCTATATTCTACTACATCAAACACCACCTCTACTATGATATGGACTGTTCCCAAGATATTGTCACTTACTTCCACAGGTTCCCAAGTCGTCTTGTCTTGTCTTCATAGGAAACACACACAATTCAAACAGATTTGTCAAACATGATTTCCCTTCATAAATAGATTCAAGGATTTTTCCAAATTGATCTAATGGCGGTGGTGAAAAGTATGCTTGAACTATTGCACACTATTTGGTGCAGATATACCCACCATGCTGAGAGAGAATCTTTTCTGTGGTACATTGGTACAACTGAAAGATTTGGTCTGCCAATTCAGAGGTCAGTTGAGAGCCAACCATATTCTGCATGTTGAGAGTTGCATGTTGGCCAGGTCAGATTAGGATGGCAGTTTTACTTTTCTAAAGAGGGTTATTGACCCAGAAAGATTTTTATAGCAATCAATGGTGGTCTCAGTAATGGTACCATGAAACTAGCTTCGATTTTCGATTTATTAAATTGATTAGTTGCAATTTAATTTCCACCAGTTTTCCTGATGGGATTTGAACCCTTGTCCCCTGATAATTAGGCTGAGCTTCTGCATCACTAATCCATCAATGTTGCCACTATATCACCTTAATACAGGATCAGAGGAGATGGTGGGTTGGTGGAATTGAGGGATTTGGAAAGAATGTGGAGTAGCAAGTAATGGTTAGTACGTTAAGCTTAGGAAACCATGTGCTAGGTTGAGACACTGAGGGGATTTTGGTAGTTGTGATTGTGGTTATAGTTTAAAGGTGTGGTTGACTCAAAGGGTTTGGTGAGATGCAGGAATGAATAGTTTGTGGTGGTGTTTGTAGTTGAAGGATATGTTCAGAACCTGATGTGTTTTGGGATGCTGAAGAATGTTGTGAGAGATTTGGTGAGAATGAGGAGTGGATAGATAAGACCCAGCTGGATCATTAATTTCCAAGAGTGAAGAAAACCATCTAATGATTCCCAGTCTGGCCTAAATAAAGGTTATCCAGAGGTGTGTGCAGTATCAGCATGAAGCACTAGAGAGAGGCCAAAGAACAGGAAAGATGAAAATTGTGAGAAGCATAGATTCCCTACAGTGTGGAAACAGGCCCTTCAGCCCAACAAGTTTTCACTGACCCTTCAGAGAGTAACCCCCCCCCCCCCCCCCCAGACCCATCACCCTACCCTATATTTATCCCTGACTTTATCCCAGCATCCTACACATCCCTAAACACTATGGCCAATTTAGCATGGTCAATTCACCTAACCTGCACATCTTTGGATTGTGGGAGCAGTAGTTCAGAAATCCAGGTTGACCAGATGGTGGCACAATCGGATGCTTCAACTGGAGCTCCAACCACTCTTCTTTTTCTTCTCCTTTTCTTCCTCCTCATGCTTGTTTTCTTTTCCTATTTTCCATTCGATTCCTAGTGAGCGATGATCCCCGGTGGTGGCTCCCAGCCTGGCACAGCAGGCTCCCACTGTGGCCTCCCTGTGTGGCATTGTGACCTCTCGGCCTCTTTCATCCATCTTCTGGCATTGACATGATGGCATGTCAGCATTACGTGGCATGGCAACCTCCTGACCTAGCACAGTAGCCTCCTGGCGAGGCGTGGCGACCGCCCAACCTGGTGCAGCAGTCTCCTGGCATGGTGACCTCCCTTCCTGGTGCACTGGCCTCCCGCAGCAGCCTTCCGGCATGGTATAGTGACCCTCTGGCGTCCTGCAGCAGTCTTCCGGCATGGCATGTTGCTGACACGCTGGTGGAGACAGGGCTTGGTGCAGACTGGAAGCTAGGTGGCAGCGTGGTCTGCTTTACTGAACTTTTTTTTTCTCTCTCTCTCTGTAATGCAGGACATTTTATTTCTGTTTTATCTTCAAATCTTGCAACTAAAGAATCTGTGCCTAAGTACTTTTTTGTATCTAAATCAGCATTCTAGTTGGTGACATATAAACCTTTCACTGTACTCATTGAGTATATATGACAACAAAGGCTATTCTCTGTTTTGGTTCTCTGTTCTTTAGACATTCGGAGAACGTGCCAACCAAGGATTCGGAGATGTTTCTCCAGCGATGAAGATTTTTCAGTAGTTTCCACAAGGGAATGAGAGACTTTTGATAAATGGGATTTCTTATATAATGGAGAACTGCAGAAGGGATGAGAGATAAAGACCGTACACAGAAATAGTGTAGCAATAACAGTAGCATAAGAGGAATGTAAAGTGGTTTTGGAATACAAATAATAAAAAAGATTTGAACTGATTTGGGAGCAGAAGGTAGGACAAAAAGTGTGGATGAAGATCAAAATGAATAGTGTCTGAGAGGGAGAGGAACTAAACTTCAGAACCTCAAGCCGATATTTGGGGACATGAATTTGAAACCCACCATGGTAGATGGTGAAATTTGAAATCTGTAAAAATCTGAAATAAAGAACTGGCCTAATGGCAATAATGTAATCAAATTTAATTGCTTTTTTTATTTCGAAAAACTGGTTCTTTAATGCCCTGTACAGTAGGAGATTCATTATCCCTATCTGGTCTTATCTACATGTGTCTCTGGACCTATGATGTGATTAACTCTGGCCCAGACAATGACACTCACAGCTGTGTAGGAAGTAGAAAAAAATGCATCCCTAGTTAAAAAGTGATGAGGAATGAACCTAGCAAGTACAGCAATCTATAAAAATGTAAAATGCAGGGTGCATTTGCTGAATCACTCTGGTTGTGATGGCGTGATGATTTATGCAATCTTTAGCATTGGATGTTTTTAAAGTATAAGTTCCCTGCAACTATCCTAACTGTTCATATGTTTATTCCACAGGTCTCCATATTAAGGGAGATGTCCAACATAGAAGTGATTACATTAAGGTAATAAAGCTTAGGGAAGATGGCATTAGGCAGGCATCTTCCTCCTTTTTTTTGTATCCATTGCCTCATGTAAAGTTGAGTTGTCTGATAGAATTCGTTGGCTTGTTACAGGTGTTGCTACAGCAATGCCACTCTTGCCGCATGGCCTCATTTTGGTACCAAACGTATGTGTGATAGGAATGGAATTGTACAAACATACAAACAATAAGAATAGGGCACTTGGGCTTTTTGAGGCTGCATAGCCATTGAGCAAGATCAACTCTGCATTGCTGCGTATCTCTGATAATCTTTCATCCCCTTGATAATTAACTGTCTATCAATCTCCACCTTTAGGGGAAAAAAAACTTTAAAATGTTGCATTCTCTGCCTTTAGAGCACAGGAATTCCAAAAACTGTACCCTTGGAGAAGGAAAAAAATTTTTCTCACCTCTGTTTAAATACCAGCCCACCCTCCCTGCTAATGTTTAAACTATGACCCCTTAGATTGAACCTTAAGAGGAAACATCCTTTAGGGTTTTACACATTTAAATTGAATCACCTCTGACTCTTCTGAACTCTAGGTTACAGGCCAAGCCTTGTCAGGCAATCTGCTCATTTCAGGTATTAGTTCAGTAAACTTGCTTTGAACTACTTCCAGCACATTAACGTTATTACTGTAAGTACAGTGACAGTGCTGTACATAGTACTCCAGATGCAGCCTCACCAATGCTCTGTATAACGGAAGCATAGCTTCCCTGCTCTTGCAGTCAACTCGCCTTGCAATAAACATTATATTCTATCAGTTTTCCTGATTAATTGTTTTTCCTGCATATTGACCTTCTATGATTCATGCACTAGAACACCCAGATCTCTTTGCAACCTCTTTACCATTTAGGTAACATACTTTGTTTTATTCTTTCTGTCAAAATGAACACTTTGACTCTTTGTTGCATTGTATTTAATTTGTCAGACCTTTGCCTACTCACTTAACCTGGCTATACTCCTTTATAGGCTCCTAACGTTCTCTCCACAACTCCTATTCCAACCTGTCTTTGTGTTAACAATAAAATTTAGCTTCCTTACCTTCGGTCCTTCACCGAAATCATTTATTCAGACTGTAAGAAGTTAGGCCCCAGCACCAACCAACACCACTCATGGCATTCTGCCAGCTTGAAGAAAAAAACATTTATTGCGGATTTCTGCTTCCTATTAGCCAGCCAATTCATGACAAAGTGTTATTTTCTACATCATGAGCTTTTATTTTCTGCAATAAGCTTGATGTGGCACTTTAACCACCCTGTCTACTTTGGCACCACTTTCAACGAACTATGTACCTGTACCCCTAGATCTCTCTGTTCAACAAAACTCCCCAGGCCGCTACCATTAACTGTGTGAGTGCTTCTCTGATTTGTTTTATCAAAATGTAACACCTTGCGTTTATCTGAATTAAACTCGCTTATCTGCCATTCCTTGGCCCACTGGCCCAGTTGATCAAGATCCCATTGTACTTATAGATAGCCTTCTACCTTGTGCACTCTACCACCAATTTTGGTGTCATCTACAAACTTACTAACTATGCCTCCTATATTCTTGTCCAAATTGTTTGCATAAGTGACAAACCAAAGTGGATTCACTGCTGCTCCTTGTGGCACACCACTGGTCACAGACCTCTAAGCCTGAACCACCAACACTCTGTTGCCTACCATTAAGCCAGGTTTGTGTCCAATTGATCCTGTGTAATTTAGCTTTACTAACAGGTCTACCATACATATCATGTTGATGGCTTTGCTCAAGTCCATGCACACAATATCTATTGCAACACCTTATCTTGGTCAGTGCTTCAAAAAAGCTCAATCAAATTTGTGAGATATGATTTCCCATGCTCAAAGCCACACTGACTACCTTTAATCAGTCCTTGCCTTTTCAAATGCAAGTTGATCCTGGCAGCACTGATATTAGCCTCAGTGGTCTGTAATTTCCTGGCATTTTCTTGCAGCCTTTGTCAACATTAGCCACTCTCTAGTCTTACAGCACCTCCCTGTGGCTGTGAGTGATACACATGTTTCCGCTAGGTGCACCACAATTTCTTCCCTAGCTTCTCTCAATGCCCTGGGATCCTGGGGATAATTCAATCATTTGCGTTTTAAGATCTCCGCATCACCTCTTATGTAATGTGGATTCTTTCTGAAGCATCATTATTTATTTGCCAATGTTCCCTCGCTTTCATGTCTTTCTCCATGGTAAATACTGATGAGAAATGCTCATTTTGGATCTGACCCATCTGTGACTCCACATGATTACCTTGCTGATCTTTTAGAGGCCCTATTCTTTCCCAAGTTACTCTTTTTCTTTTGCCCTTGATCTGTTTAGAGTATTAGAGCTGTAAAACATGGACAGTCTAACTTATCCATGCCGATCGGACATCCTAAGTTAATCTAGTCCCATTTATAGAGTCTTAGAGCTGGACAGCATGGCAACAGACCTTCTGGTCCAACTCATCCATACCTATCAGATATCCTAAATTAATCTTGTTCCATTTGCCAGCATTTGGTCCAAATTCATCTAATCCTTTCCTGTCCATATACCCATCCAGATGCTTTTTAAATGTTGCAATTGTACCAGGTTGCACTACTTCCTCTGGCAGTTCATTCCATACATGCACTGCTCCCTGTGTGATAAAGTTGCCCCTTAGGTCCCTTTTTAAATCTTTCTGCTCTCACCTGAAACTTATGCCCTCTCCAGTTTTGGCCCCCCACACCCCCACAACAGGGAAGAGTTTGTCTATTTGCCCTATCTATGCCCCTTGTGATTTGATAGACTTCTATAAGACTCTAAGGAAAATAGCCCCAACCTATTCAACCTCTTCCTTTAGCTCAAACCCTCCAACCTTGGCAACATCCTTGTCAATCTTTGCTGAATCCTTTCAAGTTTCACAACATCCTCTCTATAGCACAGAAGCAAAAATTGGAAGCAATAATCCAAAAGTGGCCTAAGCGATGCCCTGTACAGCCGCAACAAGACCTTCAACTCCTGTACTCAAAGCACTGACCAATAAAGGCAAGCATAGCAAAAGCTTGTCGAATCTGTTGAAGTCTCCTTTTATCTTATCTGCCAAAGCTATCTCGTGTCCCTGTTTTGCTCTCCTGATTTCCATCTTAAGTATACTTCTATACCTTCTTTGCTCCTCAAGGGACTTGATCGCAGCTGCTCCCGCTTTAGATGTACATCATTTTTCTCAATAACTCTAGTCATCCATTGTTCCCTACTGCCAGCCTTGTCCTTCACAGTAACAGGAACATGCTAGCCCTGAACTCTTGTTAACTTGCTTTTCAAAGCCTCCCATTTTCCAAACGTCCCTTTACCTGCAAACAGCCTCCCCCAGTCAATGTTTGGAAGTTCCTATCTAATACCATCAAAATTGGCCTTGCCCCAGTTTAGCACTTTAAATTGTGGACCAGACCTATCCTTTCTCGTAACTATTTTGAAACTATTAGAATTATGGTCACTGGTCCCAAAGTCACTTGCCCTGCCTTATTTCCCAAAAGGAGCTCTGGTTTTGCCCCTTCTCTGACTGAGCCGTTTATGTAGTGATTAAGAGTTTTCCCAAACGCGCACAACAAATGCCTTCTCGATTTATTGTCACTTAAGTACAGTGAAAAGCTTTGTCTACAAGCAATACAGCCAGGTCATAGTAAGCAAGGACATATGGGTGAAAGATGGCTTGGACAGAAGCACAAAGCTACATTGCACAGGGCATGTGCTAACCAGGATCAACATTATTTGAAGTTAGAGAGTCCATTTATTAGTCTAATGACAGCAGAGAAGAATCTGTTCTTCAGCCTGCTCGTGCATGTGCTCAAGGTTCTTGTTTCTTTCACCTAACGGAAGAAGTTATAGGAGAGCTTTGCTGGGATGCAATGAGTCTTTGATGTTGGCAGCCTTTCCGTGACAATAAGCCATGTAAATTAAATCAGTGGGTGGAAGGTTGGTTTCCATGATCTGGGCTGTACACAAAACGTTCTGTAATTTCTTACAGTCCTGGGCAGAGCACCTGCCATACCAGGCTGTTATGCACCTGGACAGTATGTGCATCTGTAAATGTTGGTGAGGGACTTGTGGATATGTCAAATTTTCTGAGCTACATGATGTGTTGTTGTGCTTTCTTAACCATTGCATCTGCATGGCAAGTCCAGGTTGTCGGTTGTCATCACTCCTAGGAACTTGACGGTCTTCGCCCTCGACACATCAACTCCGTTAACGTAGATGAGGCGTGTTCTCCTTTCTTTCTAAAGTCTGTGATCAGTTCTTTAGTTTTACCAACATTGAGAGAGAAGTTGTTCTCATAACACCATGTCAGCAACTATTTATTTTCTGTATTCTGACTCCTCATTGTTTGATATCCATCCTACCACGGTGCCATCGTTACCAAACATGGAGATGCCATTCATTCAGAATTTAGCAACACAGTCATGGGTGTACAATGAGTCCTGAGAATGCATCTTTATGGGGGCTCCAGTATAGGGTATTATCATGGAGGAGGTGCAGTTATCTGTCTTCACTGATGGTGGTCTATGGGTCAGAAAGCTGAGAAACCAGTTGCAGATGGCAGAGCTGCGACCTAGGTCTTACAGTTTTGATTGATTACAGCTCCGCCTTTAATGCTATGAGCAGGAGTCTGATGTAAGTGACCTTATTGTCCAGATGTTGCAAGGATGAGTGCAGGGTTAGGGAAATGGCATCAGTGTGGACCTTTTTTGACGATAGGCAAATTGTGGAGGACCAAGGCAGCCTGGAAGACTAGAGTTGATGTGGACTATGACCAGCCTCTCAAAGCACTTCATGATTATTGAGATCACAGCCACTGGGCAGTAGTCACTGGGGCACAATGTATGTGCTTTCTTAAGTACTGGGCTAATGGTGGTCTTGAAGCAGTTGGGAACTTTGGCTTGTCAGAGGGAGAGGTTGAAGATGTCAGTGAATACTGCTGTCAGTTGGTCCATGTAGAATCTAAGTGTTTGGCCAGGGACTTGGTCTGGGCCTGTCACTTTCATTGGGTTGACTCCCCAGAAAATCGATCTGATGTCTGCAGCAGTGACAGTGGGCAGGAGTCTGTATATTTGGTTTGGCTCTCTAAATTGGTCAGGTACTGCCGCTTGGCGTCCCCTGATAGCTTTGTGGAGGTCACATCTGGATTTTCTGTATGGGTCTGCGTTATCCAATTTGAATACCGCATATCTAGTGTTCAGTAAGGAGTGCATTTCTTGGTTCGTCTGAGGTTTCCAGGAGGAGAACAGCTGGATTGACTTCTTTGGTACAGAGTCCTACACACATTTGCTAATGAAGTCAGTGACAGTGGTAGGATACTAGTCTATATTTTCCATTGAGTACTTGAATGCTGTCTGGTCCACCAATTCCAGGCAGTCCCAGTGATGGTCTTCTGTTGCCTTGGATCAACATTGTACTTCATTTTGTGAAGGATTCTCCCATTTTAGCTTCTGCTTGTGAGCTGGGCATTGTGATCTGATTTTTCTGAAGTGTGGGCGGGGAATGGAGCAGTAGGTGTCTTTAGTTGTGTGGCAGTGGTCCAGGATGTTTGGTCCTCCAGTGAGGCAGGCGATGTATTGATGGTACTTTGGCAGCACTTTCTTGAAGTTGGCTTGGTTGAAGTTACCAGCCATGATGAATAAGGCTCATCCAAACCCTTAATTGTGGCAGTCCCAGTCTATGTTTGGAAAATTAAAAACCCTTATATTACAACCCTATTAATCTTACAGCTATCTGCAATCTTCCTACATATTTTTTCCTTGCGTTCCCACTGACTGTTGGGGTGGCCTTTACTACAATCACATCAAAGTGATCATTCCCATATTTCGTAGCTCCATCGACCATAGCCTCACTGAGTAATCCTTCAGGAATATCCTAAATACTGTTGTGACTACTTTCCTAATCAAAAATGCCACTTTCACCCCTTTTCTTATGGAGTCATAGAGATGTACAACACAGAAACAGACCCTTTAGTCCAACTTGTCCATGCTGACCAGATATCCTAAATTAATCTAGTCTCATTTGCCAGCACTTGGTCTATATATCTTTTAACCCCTTCCAGATGCCTTTTACATGCTGTAATTGTACCAGCCTCCTCCACATCCTCTGGCAACTCATTCCATACACGCAGCACCCTCTGTGTGAAGATGTTGCCCCTTAGGTCCCTTTTTATATCTTTCCCCTCTCACTCTAAACCTCTGCCCTCTTGTTCTGGACTTCCCCCAACCCATGGAAAAGACCTTGTCTATTTATCCTATCCATGCCCCTCATGATTTTATAAACCTAATAAGATCACGCCTCAGCCTCCGATGCTCCAGGGAAAACAGCCCTAGTCTCTTCAGTCTCTCCCTATAGCTCAAATCCTCCAGCCCTGGCAACATCCTTGTAAATCGTTTCTGAACCCTTTCAGGTTTCACAACATCCTTCTGATAGGAAGGAGACCAGAATTGCATGCAATGTTCCAAAAGTATACATAGTCCTATTCATCTGCCTTACTTGTCAGGCTTCTTGCATTGAGAGAAATACAGTTTAATTCATCAGGTTTCCCTTCTTCCTTGCTATGCTCTTGCCTGCCTTGTCTATTTAACTAACTTCCTTGAATTCTATACAAGCCTCAATCTTCTCTTTTGTCTCACTACTGTTTATGGTCCCACCACCCCCTCAAGCAGTTCTAGCAAATCTCCCCCTGAAGATTCGTCCTTTATCATGATCATCACAACATTTTAGAAGTATTTAGGTAAATGTTGAAATGTAATAGCATACAAAGTTAAGGGCTATGACATTAGGGGTATGGGTAGGGTAAATAGACAAGGTCTTTTCCCTGGGATGGGGGAGTCCAGAACTAGAGAGCATAGGTTTAAGGTGAGAAATGAAAGATTTAAAAGGGACCCGAGGGGCAACTTTTTCATGCAGAGGGTGGTGCATCCGTGGAATGAGCTGCCAGAAGAAGTTGTGGAGGCTGGTACAATTACGACATTTAAAAAGCATTTGGATGAGTATATGAATAGGAAGGATTTAAAGGGATATAGGCCAAGTGCTGGCAAATGGGACTAGAGTAATTTAGGATATCTAGTCAGCATAGACAAATTGGACCGAAGGGTCTGTTTCCGTGCTGTACATCTGTATGACTCTATAACTAGAAAATGGGATTAGAATAGATGCTTAATGATTAGTGTGGCCAAAAGACTCCTTTCAGTACTGTAAAACTGATTCTGTGACTTTTTGGTTACTGAAGGAGTGATCATGGTACAGTTCATGTCAGTCTGCTTCCCCACCACCCCTCAAAAGGAAGAGTGAGTAAAAAGATACGTGATGGAGATTTTTTTTTCTCTTGACAGAGATAACAATTGGAGTATGGGAGAGTAGGAAATCAACCAAGATTTTAGGTGTGGATCACTCTCAGAATCATTGTGAAAAACAAAAATGGGTTTGACTGAAAGGTCCTTCACAGTTGTGTAATGGCTGCTTAATTGTAGAAAAAACGGGTACTTTGATTGAAGTGCCATAGAGCTACTGAAACTGTAGTGGAACCAGCCTCTAGCAAGTTCATAGAGATGTTTCACTTACTGGGTTTTCTCTGTGGGTTTTCTTAGGTAAACACTGAGAAATTTGTTTTTTTTTCTGTGCAGTGCGAACAACATCTCCTCTCTAGTAGATTTCCAGTACTGTCAGAATATTAGTGAGCTTTACCTCCGCAAGAACAATATTCAGAAACTGGCAGAGATCTGCTACCTGAAGGAACTGCATCGCCTCAGAGTACTGTGGTTATCGGAAAATCCTTGTTGTGGGGCAGACCCTCACAAGTACAGAATGACTGTCCTGCGCAACCTGCCACACCTACAGAAGCTGGATAACCAAGGTACAGAAGAATTCTGTTTCTGTCCCAGATTTGGAGATATTTAGAATTGTTTTGTCTTGGAGATCTAAAGCACAGAAAAAGGCCTTTCAGCCCATTGTGTCCATGCTGGACAAAAAACCACCTTACTATTCTCATCCCATTTTTCAGCACTTGGCCCATACCCTTGTAATCCTTAGCATCGTAAGTGCACATCGAAATACTTCTTAAATGTTCTGATGTTTTCTGCCTGTTCTGCACTTAAAGGTATTTCAGATTCCCACCACCCTCTGGATGAAAGTTTTCATTCATATCTCTTCTAAGCACTCTGTGCTCACCTTAAATCATTGATCCCTCTCCAAGGAGAAAAGCTTTTTCTTTTCTACCATATCTATGCCCCTAATCATTTTAAGCATGTCAGTTATGTCCCCTCTCAATCTCCTTTGCTCTAAGAAAAGCAACCTTAGTCCGTCTCTTCTCTCTTCATTACTGAAATCAGGATTTGTTTGTAGGACCTAAATATTTTGTTTAGGAATGGGGACAGGCATTACTGACTCCTGAGTCACTGCAGTACATTTTAGGACTAAAGTTACTAAAACATTTCAGGGAGTCTCCTTACCTGAGACTCCACACTATACTGATAAAACTATATTTAAAGTTTACAGTAAGTTAAAATATTTACCCTGTTCAAACATTGTTGCAAGCTGTGGGAATTATTCAAATGGTCCAACCAATATCAAGATATAGTTGCATTGTCTTACCAGACCATTGGACTGCTCTCTAATGAGAGAGAGAGAGATGGCTGGTGGTCGATTAATGTGAACATCACCATGCTTCAGGTGAGGAGAAGGAGAGTCCTCCATGATAATTTCAGCTGGTGCAGAAATTGAACCAACACTGTTTGCATCACTGCATCACAAACCAGTAGTCAAGCCAACTGAGTTAACTGACCCCCAACCGATATATTGAATTGGTAAAATGTGATTCACTCTAAAAAATAATGTAACTACGCTGGGAGTGTTGACAAGACTTTGCAATGGAATCTGTTTGCATCTAATGGTGACCATAATATAATGCACTTAAACATGATAGTGAAAATGATGAGCAGCAAGTTAATACAGCTGTTTTTGAGGAAATTTGATAGAAATATAGTTTAAAGAAGATTTGTAGCTCTGGATGTAGGTTTGGTCGCTGAGCTGGAAGGTTCACTTTTTCAGAAGTTTCGTCACCATGCTAGGTAACAGCTTCAGTGAGTCTCCAGACGAAGCACTGCTGGTGTTTCGTGTTTTCTATTTATATGTTTGGGTTTCCTACAGTTGGTGATGTCATTTCCCGTTCTTTTCTCAGGGGGTGGTAAATGGGGTCCAAGTCAGTGTGTTTGTTGGTAGAGTTTGGTTGGAATGCCATCCTTCTAGGAATTCTCATGCGTGTCCCTGTTTGGCTTGTCCTAGGATGGATGTGTTCTCCCAATCGAAGTAGGGAGAACACATCCTTATCTGTATGTAAGTTCTTTGTCTGGAGGCTCGCTGAAGATGTTACCTAGTGTGGTGACGAAAAGTCTGAAAATGAACCTACATCCAGAAATATAGTACATATCAAAGCAGAATTATGGAAGGTCAGTTAGCTCACTTAGCTGATTTGTGATAGTAATTAGAACAGCACTGGCTGAGGTTACCATGAACGACTCTCCTTCTCAACCTGTTCCCTCACCAGAGGCGTAATGACCCTCAGGTTAAAGCACCACCAATGTCTCGCTAATGAGAGAGCTGCCATATGATTCTAGTAGGATGATGACGATTTTATCATAAGACTATAACAGAGGAATAGGCCATTATGTTCCTTAAGCCTATTTTGCCATTCAGTAGGATCATGGTTGATCTGGCATTCTTCCCATTCACTCTTTTGCATTTCACTGTGGAGCATCCGTGACACTGAATAAACCATGGATAACATGTTCAGTGAGATGGTCACACTACAGATGTAGATTGAGTAGGTAGGAAGGATGGCCACCAGATAGCGTAGAAGAAAGCAGGATAGTGCAGATGTTCCCTGTTGCCATCCACCTGTCTAACAGATATAACGTTTTGGATAGTATTGAGAGAGATCATAATACAGGGGAAAACAATGGAGGCTAACTTAATGGCACTACGCATGGGTCTGCTGCACAAGAGGTGAGGAACAGGAATGGCAGGGCTATAGTGGTGGGAGGTTCTGTTGTGGGAAGAGACAGGTATTTCTATGACCACAAAAACTTTCCAGGATGATCTGTTTCCTACCTGCTAAGTGCAGGCACATTGCTAAATAGCTGCAAAACATTATGAAGATGGAGGGCAGATAGACAAGAGATTGTGTCCACAAGTCCCTCGCCAACATTTACAGATGCACCATTGAACACATACTGTCCAGGTGCATAACGGCCTCATATGGCTGCTGCTCTGCCCAGGACTGTAAGAAATAAGAGTTTTGTGCACAGCTCAGATGATCACAGTAGTTTTGATCTCAGAAGTTTCATTACCATGCTGGGTAACATCAGTGAACCTCCATTGAAGCACTGGTGTTGTGTCCAGCTTTCTATTTGCTTCTTGGTCATTTAAGGTGGGTGATTTTTCTGGTTCTTTTTCTCAGAGGTTGGTAAATGGGGTCCTTATACACTGATGAAGGAGGGCACCACTTCAACTGGGACAATACATCCGTCCTAGGACAGACTAAACAAAGATATGCATGGGAATTCTGAGAGCCTGGCATTTAAATCTGAACGCCATCAATAAACGCATTGATTTGGACCCCATTTATCAACCTCTGAGAAAAAGAACGAGAAATTATATCACCCATCTTAACAGACCAAGACATATAAACAGAAAGCAGGACAGAACACAAGTGTGGCCCAAACCAAAGTCTTATAAAGCTGCAACATGACATCCTGACTCTTGTACTCAATACCCTGACCAATTAAAGCAAGCATTCCAGCTGCAGATGAATCTGTCCTTTTCAGTATCCGTATCAGTGACCACTGCACAGTCCTTGTGGAGACTAAAGTCCTGCCTTCGCATTCAGAATAATCTCCATTGTGTGGTGTGGCACTATCACTGTGCTAAATGGGACAGTTATGTCTTCTGGGACCCAAGTAGTACTGCTGAGCTACTTTTGGTGGTGGAGATTGAAACTCCTCCCCCCTCCCAGAGTACATTTTGTGTCGTTGCCATCCTCCGTGCTTCCTCTAAGTGTTGTTCAACATGGAGGTATACCAGTTCACCAGCTGAGGGAGGATGGTACGTAGTAATCAGTAGGAGGTTTCCTTGCCCACATTTAACCTAAAGCCATTAGATTTGATGGGTTTTGAAGTCAATGTTGAGGACTTCCAGAGCAATTCCCTCCTGACCATACACCATCGTGCCAGTACCTCTGCTGGGTCTGCCCTGCTGGTGAGGCAGGATGGTGATGGTGCTGTCTGGGACATAGTCATGCTCACAGAATCATACCTTGCAGACAATGTCAGTCTGTTGCTTGACTAGTCTGAAAGACTGCTCTCCCAATTTCACTACTAGCCCCCAAACGTAAGCGAGGAAGACTTTGCAGGGTTGACAGGGCCGTTTCTGCCATATCATCAGTAGAGTGAAGAAAGGTTCATCAACAGTGCTATCAAGTAGCACCTGCTCAGTGATCCCATGTTTGGGTTCTGCTGGGGCGACTCAGCCCCTGACCTCATTACAGCCTTGGTTCAAGCATGGACAAAAGAGCTGAATTTCAACTGTTGCACTCAGCCATGTGTAGTGTCAAGGAGCCCTAGCAAAACTGGAAACAATGGGTATCGGGGGAAAACTCTCTGGTGGTTAAAGTTATACCTGGCATGTAGGAAAGTGGTTGTGGTTGTAGGAGGTCAGTCATCTCAGCTCCAAGATATTTCTGCTGGAGTTTCTCAGGGTAGTGTCCTAGGGCCAACCATAGAAGAACATAGAACATAGAACAATACAGCACAGAACAGGCCCTTCGGCCCACGATGTTGTGCCGAACATCTAACCTAGATTAAGCACCCATCCATGTACCTATCCAAATGCCTCTTAAAGGTCGCCAATGACTCTGACTCTACCACTCCCACGGGCAGCGCATTCCATGCCCCCACCACTCTCTGGGTAAAGAACCCACCCCTGACATCTCCCTATCTTCAACCATCTTCAACTGCTTCATCAGTGATCTTCACTCCATCATAAGGTCCAAAGTGAGGATATTTGCCAATGAGTACAATCAATGTTCAGCATTTGTGATGACTCAGACACTGAAGCAGTCTGTGTCCAAATGCAACAATATCTGGACAATATCCAGGTTTCGGCAGACAACTGGCAAGTAACAGTCGTGCCACACAAATGCCAAGCCAAGACCATCATCAACAAGAGATGCTACTTTCAGTGGTGTTACTGTCACATTTACCCTCACTGTCAACATCCTGGGAGTTATCATTGATCAGCAGCTCAACTGGACTCACCATATAAATGCAGTGGCCACAAAAGCATGTCAGAGGCTAGGCATACTGTGGTGAATAACTCTCACCTCCTGACTCCCAAAAGCTGTCCACCACAAGTCAGTAGGATGATGGACTTGCCTGGATGAATGCAACCCCAACAATACTGAAGAAGATTGACACCATCCACGGCAAAGCTGCCTGCTTGATTGGTACTCCATCCACAAGCATCCACTCCCTTCACTACTGATGCTCAATAACAGCAATGTGTACTATCTACAAGATGCACTACAGAAATTCACCGAAGATCCTCAGACAGCACCTTCCAAACCCATGACCACTTCCATTGAGAAGGACAAGGACACCAGATATATGGAAACATCACCACCTTGAAGTTCCCCTTCAAGCCACTATGTTGGAAATATACCACTGTTCCTTCACTGTCACTGAGTCAAAAATTCTGGAATTCTCTCCCTAATGGCATTGTGAGTCAATCCACAGTAGCTGGACTGCAGCATAGAACATAGAACATAGAACATAGAACAATACAGCGCAGTACAGGCCCTTCGGCCCTCGTTGTTGCGCCGATCAAAGCCCACCTAACCTACACTAACCCACTATCCTCCATATACCTATCCAATGCCCGCTTAAATACCCATAAAGAGGGAGAGTCCACTACTGCTACTGGCAGGGCATTCCATGATCTTACGACTCGCTGAGTGAAGAACCTACCCCTAACATCAGTCCTATATCTACCCCCCCTTAATTTAAAGCTATGCCCCCTTGTAATAGCTGACTCTATACGCGGAAAAAGGTTCTCACTGTCAACCCTATCTAACCCCCTAATCATCTTGTACACCTCTATCAAATCACCCCTAAACCTTCTTTTCTCCAAAGAAAACAACCCCAAGTGCCTCAGCCTTTCCTCATAGGATCTTCCTACCATACCAGGCAACATCCTGGTAAACCTCCTCTGCACCCGTTCCAGTGCCTCCACATCCTTCCTATAGTATGGCGACCAAAACTGCACACAATATTCCAGAAGCGGCCGCACCAGAGTCTTATACAACTGCAGCATGACCTCAGGACTCCGGAACTCAATTCCTCTACCAATAAAAGCAAGTACGCCATATGCCTTCTTCACTGCACTATTTACCTGGGTGGCAACTTTCAGAGATCTGTGTACATGGACACCAAGATCCCTCTGCTCTTCCACACTACCAAGTAGTCTACCATTAGCCCAGTAATCCATCTTTTTATTACTCTTACCAAAGTGAATCACTTCACACTTAGCTACATTGAACTCCATTTGCCACCTTTCTGCCCAGCTCTGCAGCTTCTCTATATCCCGCTGTAACCTGCCATATCCTTCCTCACTGTCTACAACTCCTCCGACTTTCGTATCATCCGCAAACTTGCTCACCCAACCTTCTAACCCTTCCTCCAGGTCATTTATAAAAATGACAAACAGCAATGGTCCCAAAACAGATCCTTGCGGAACACCACTAGTGACGGCACTCCAAGATGAATCTTTGCCATCAACTACTACCCTCTGTCTTCTTCCAGAGAGCCAATTCCTAATCCAAACCTCCAACTCACCCTCAATGCCATATCTCTGTATTTTCTGCAGTAGCCTACCATGGGGGACCTTATCAAACGCCTTACTAAAATCCATATATACTACATCTACCGCTTTCCCCTCATCTACCTCCTTCGTCACCTTCTCAAAGAATTCAATAAGGTTTGTGAGGCACGACCTGCCCTTCACAAAACCATGCTGACTATCCTTGATCACATCATTCTTATCCAGATGTGCATAAATCCTATCCCTTATAATTCTCTCTAAGACTTTGCCCACAACAGAAGTGAGACTCACTGGCCTATAGTTACTAGGATTATCCCTACTCCCCTTCTTGAACAAGGGAACCACGTTTGCTAGCCTCCAGTCCTCTGGCACTACTCCTGTAGACAAAGAGGACACAAAAATCAAGGCCAATGGCTCTGCAATCTCCTCCCTTGCTTCCCAGAGAATCCTAGGATAAATGCAATCAGGCCCAGGGGACTTATCTATTTTCACCCTTGCCAGAATTTCCAACACCTCTTCTCTACATATCTCAAAGCCATCCATTCTACTTATTCGTGCCTCAGTATTCATATCGACAACAATGTCCTGTTCCTGAGTGAATACTGACGAAAAGTATTCATTCAGCGCCTCCCCAATCTCTTCAGCCTCCACACGCAACTTCCCATTACTATCCTTGATTGGACCTATTCCTTCCCTAGTCATTCTTTTATTCCTAACATACCTATAGAAAGCCTTAGGGTTTTCCCTAATCCTACCAACTAAGGACCTTTCATGTCCCCTCCTTGCTGCTCTTAGCTCTCTCTTCAGGTCCTTCCGGGCTACCTTATAACTCTCAATCGCCCCTATTGAACCTTCACGCCTCATCTTTACAAAGGCCGCCCTCTTCCATTTAACAAGGGATTCCAACTCCTTATTAAACCACGGCTCCTTCACACGACCCTTTCCTCCCTGCCTGATAGGTACGTACTTATCAAGGACACTCAATAGTTGCTCCTTGAACAAGTTCCACATATCAATTACGCTCTTGCCTTGGAATCTACTTTTCCAATCCACACATCCTAAGTCATGCCTCAACGCATCATAATTTCCCTGCCCCCAGCTATAACTCTTGCCCTGTAGTACACACTTATCCCTCTCCATCACTAGAGTAAAAATCACCGAATTGTGGTCACTGTCCCCAAAGTGCTCACCTACCTCTAGTTCTAATACCTGGCCTGGTTCGTTACCCAGAACCAAATCCAGTATGGCCTCACCTCTTGTTGGCTTATCTACATATTGTGTCAGGAAACTCTCCTGCACACATTGCACAAACACTGACCCATCTAACGAACTTGAGCTATAGCTTTCCCAATCAATATCAGGAAAGTTAAAGTCTCCCATAACAATCACCCTATTACTGTCACTCTTCTCCTGAATCATCTTCGCAATCCTTTCTTCAACGATTCTAGGACTATTAGGAGGCCTGTAAAAGACTCCTAACAGGGTGACCTCACCTCTCCTATTCCTAACCTCAACCCAAACTACCTCAGATGGCAAATCTTCATCCATCTTCCTTTCCACCGCTGTAATACTATCTTTGACAAGCAAAGCCACACCCCCCCCTCTTTTACCCCCACCTCTGACCCTACTAAAACATTTAAACCCTGGAACCTGCAACAGCCAATCCTGTCCCTGATCTAGCCATGTCTCCGTAATAGCCACAACATCGAAGTCCCAGGTACCAACCCACGCTGCGAGTTCACCTACCTTATTTCGTATACTTCTGGCATTAAAGTATACACACTTCAAGCCACTCTTCTGTTTACAGGCACGATCCTTTAAGATTGATACCATATTCCTACCCTCCCTACACTCCAGGTCCTGCACCCTAAAGTTACAGTCTGGGTTCCCATGCCCCTGCAGAGTTAGTTTAACCCCCCCCCAAGAGCACTAGCAAACCTCCCCCCAAGGATACTGGTGCCCCTCAGGTTCAGGTGCAGACCATCCTGTCTATAGAGGTCCCACCTTCCCCAGAAAGAACCCCAGTTATCCAAATACCGAAATCCCTCCCTCCTGCACCATCCCTGTAGCCACGCATTTAACTCTTCTCTCTCCCTATTCCTCGACTCTCTATCACGTGGCACGGGTAACAAACCAGAGACAACAACTCTGTTCGTTCTAACTCTGAGCTTCCAACCTAGCTCCCTAAAAGCCTGTCTAACATCCTCAGCACTCCTACCTATGTCATTGGTGCCAATATGGACCACGACTTCAGGCTGCTCCCCCTCCCCCTTAAGGACCCGGAAAACACGATCAGAGACATCACGTACCCTTGCACCTGGGAGGCAACATACCAAACGTGAGTCTCTCTCGTTCCCACAAAACCGCCTATCTGTGCCCCGAACTATCGAGTCCCCAATTATTATTGCTCTGCTCTTCTCCACCCTTCCCTTCTGAGTAGCGGGGACAGGCTCCGTGCCAGAGGCCTGAGCCCCGTTACTTACCCCTGGTAAGTCGTCCCCCCCACAAGTATCCAAAACGGTATACTTGTTCTTGAGGGGAACGACCACAGGGGGTCCCTGCACTGGCTGCTTCCTCCCAGTCCCCCTCACTGTCACCCATCTATCTGCCATCTTTGGAGTTACTACTTCCCTATAGCTCCGATCTATGACCCCCTCTGCCTCCCGAATGATCCGAAGTTCATCCAACTCCAGCTCCAGTTCCCTAACACGGTCTTGGAGGAGCTGGAGATGGGTGCACTTCCTGCAAGTGTAATCAGCAGGGATGTCCATGGCATCCCTCACCTCATACATGTTGCAGGAGGAACATTGCACTGCCTTCACTGCCATCCCTCTAAAGCTAACCTTTATTTAAAAAAACTGTTCAGGAAGGCAGCTCACCACCACCTTCTCAAGGGCAACTAGGGATGGGCAATAAATACTGGCCAGCCAGTGACTCCCACATCACACACAATTAATACTTTTTAAAAAAAAATGTACTCTGCCTTTACCACCCTATGTACCTGTGTGGCCACTTTCAAGGAGCTATGAACTTTGTTGCTGTTCAGAGTTCTGCCCTTAATTGGATACTTTTCCTTAACATTTGATCTCCCAAAGTGCAGCACCCAGATTAAACTCCATCTGCCATTTCTCCACCCATATCTGCAACTAATCTGCATCCCACTGTAAGACATGACCTGTCCTGCACAAAGCCATGCAAACTGTCCTTAATTAGGCATGCTTTTCCAAATGTGCATAAATCCTATCCCGAAGAATTCTCTCCAGTAGCTTCCCAACAACTGTTGTGAGACTGAACAGGTCCACACTTTCCTGGAATGTCCCTATTTCTCTTCTTGAACAGAGGAACACCATTAGCTATTCACCAGTCCTGCGGGTCCTGTGGCTAGCAATGATATAAAGATCTTGGTTAGTATCCCAGTAACCTCCTCATTTGCCTCTCTCTGTAACCTGAGGTTGATACTTTTGGGCCCTGGGGACTTATCCACCTTAATGCTCTTCAATTGATCCAACACCACTTCTTGATTTCAAAATGCCTGAGCATATTACAATGTTCCACACAAATCTCACTATCCTCCATATCCTTCATCTGGGTGAATGCCGATGCAAAGTACTAATTTCGGATCTCGCCCATGTCTTCTGCCTCCAAGGACAAGTTCCCTCCTTTTATCCTTGAGTGGTTCTATGTTCTCCCTACTTATCCTCTTCTTTTTAATGTATCTAAAGAATGCCCTGGGATTCTCTTTAAGGTCTTGCTAAGGTCATTTAATGGACCCTTTTTGCATTCCTACTTTCCTGCTCAAGTACTTTCCTGCTTTCCTTACTGGCCCTGTTAGATTTTAACTTCCTACACCTTGCATGTGTTTCTTTTTTTTAAATTATTAAATTCACAACCTTGTTATCCAAAGGTTCCTTACTCTTGCCATCCTTGTCCTTTCTCCTTACTTGAACATGCCAGTCCTGACCTCTCATCAGCCAGTCTTTAAACAATTTTCACACGTCAAGTGTGGACTTGCCTGTTAACAGCTCTTCCCAATTAACATTCCTTAGTCCCTGCCTGATACTGGGATAATTTGCTGTCTGCAGGTGCTAACTTATCTTTATCCATAGTTATCTTAAAATTCAAGGAGTTGTGATCACTGTTTCCAAAACACTGTCCCACTGAAAGGTCAGTCACCTGGCCAGGCTAAGTAGCCAATACAAGGTCCAATATGGCTCCTACTCTAGTTGGACCATCCAAATATTGTTTCAAAAAACCCTCTTGGATGTACTTAACAAATCCTGCCCCATCTAAGTCCTTTCCTCTCAGTCCCAGTCAATATTGGCGAAGTTAAAATCACCCAATTTGACAACTCTATTTTTATTGCATCTTTCCATAATCTGTCCACATTTGTTCCTTAATGACTCGGTGACTGTTGGAGGACCTTCAGTATAATCCTATCAGAGTGATTGCACCATTGTTGTGGTTCTGTTCGCCAAGCTGGGAATTTGTGTTGCAGATGTTTCGTCCCCTGTCTAGGTGACATCCTCAGTGCTTGGGAGCCTCCTGTGAAGCGCTTCTGTGATCTTTCCTCCGGCATTTATAGTGGTTTGAATCTGTCGCTTCCGGTTGTCAGTTCCAGCTGTCCGCTGCAGTGGCCGGTATATTGGGTCCAGATCGATGTGCTTATTGATTGAATCTGTGGATGAGTGCCATGCCTCTAGGAATTCCCTGGCTGTTCTGTTTGGCTTGTCCTATAATAGTAATGTTGTCCCAGTCGAATTCATGTTGCTTTTCATCTGCGTGTGGCTACTAAGGGTAGCTGGACATGTCGTTTCGTCGCTAGTTGGTGTTCATGGATGCGGATCATTAGCTGTCTTCCGGTTTGTCCTATGTAGTGTTTTGTGCAGTCCTTGCATGGGATTTTGTACACTACATTGCTCATGAGCAAAATCAATGTAGTGTATAAAATCCCATGCAAGGACTGCACAAAACACTACATAGGACAAACCGGAAGACAGCTAACGATCCGCATCCATGAACACCAACTAGCGACGAAACGACATGTCCAGCTATCCTTAGTAGCCACACGCAGATGACAAGCAACATGAATTCGACTGGGACAACATTACTATTATAGGACAAGCCAAACAGAACAGCCAGGGAATTCCTAGAGGCATGGCACTCATCCACAGATTCAATCAATAAGCACATCGATCTGGACCCAATATACCGGCCACTGCAGCGGACAGCTGGAACTGACAACCGGAAGCGACAGATTCAAACCACTATAAATGCTGGAGGAAAGATCACAGAAGCGCTTCACAGGAGGCTCCCAAGCACTGAGGATGTCACCTAGACAGGGGACGAAACATCTGCAACACAAATTCCCAGCTCGGCGAATAGAACCTCAACAACAAGCACCTGAGCTACAAATCTTCTCGCAAACTGTGATTGCACCATCTTATTTTTGAGCTTGACCAATATTGCCTTAGTGGCTGAGTCCTCCAGTATGTCCTTTCTGATGGCATACATAACATTCTCCCAGATGAGTAATACAACTGCTCCACCTCATTTACCTTTGTCTCTATCTCATCTAAAACAATGAAACTCTGGAGCATTGAGTAGCCAGTCATGTCCCCCTCTCAACCAAGTCTCTGTTATGGCCACAACATCATAGTCCCATGTACTGATCCAGGCCATAAGCTCATTGCCATACCTATAATACTCCTTACATTGAAATATGTACACTTCAGCTCATTAGTACCATCATGTTCATTTACCTGTCTCTACTTGTCCTTTTTTTTTCTAATTCACTTGTCCCAAAATCTGTTTCCCCGCAATCCCTCTACTTGCTGATCTGCTGGTCTGGTTCCTAGCCTCCTGCCACTCTAGTTTAAACTTTCCCTAGTAGCACTAGCGAACTTCCCTGCAAGGTGTAGATAGATTTTTAGATTTAGATTCCCTACAGTGTAGAAACAGGCCCTTCGGTCCAACAAGTCCACACCGACCCTCCAAAGAGCAATCCAGCCAGACCCATTCCCCTACATTCACCCTGACTAATGTACCTAACACTACAGGCAACTTTTAGCATGGCCAATTCATCTAACCTGCACATCTTTGGACTGGGGGGGGGAAACCGGAGCACCCGGGAGGAAACCTACGCAGATACTGGGAGAATGTGCAAACTTCACATAGTCACCCGAGGCGGGAATTGAACCCGGGTCTGTGGCGCTGTGAGGCAGCAGTACTAACCACCATGCCGCCCTGTAGGGGTAACAAAGTATCAATGGGGTGGAGCACTTTAAGGACAGCAGTCATAACAATCATAAATGTTGTGGAGGTATGGAAAAGGACAAGGCTATGTCAAAAATCAAAGTTCTCACCTGGGGAATGGTTGATTTTCATAAGATCCGATATGATTTGGCTAGAGTGGACTGGGAGTAGATACTTTTGGGGTAAATCTGTCTCAGAACAGTAGGATGTATTGCAAGAAGAAAATATGGAGAGTATAGGGTCTTCATATTCCAATAAGGAAACAACAAGTGGGACAGTACACCAGTGCTTCATCGGAGGCCCAGCATGGTGACATAAAGTCTGAGAACAAATCTTCTAGTTCAGCAAGCAAACTTACAATCTCTTAAGTCTCTTTATGTACGTATTTTTTGGAAATGCAAATATATTCACCTGCCAGTTCCCCCTTATCCTGTCTCAAAGAATTCTAATAAATCCCTTTTAATGAAGCCATCCTGACTCTGCTTGCTTATATTATGTTTTTTCGAAATGCTCTGCTATTGCATCAATT
Organism: Chiloscyllium punctatum; assembly: GCF_047496795.1. Taxonomy (NCBI): domain Eukaryota; kingdom Metazoa; phylum Chordata; class Chondrichthyes; order Orectolobiformes; family Hemiscylliidae; genus Chiloscyllium; species Chiloscyllium punctatum. The sequence continues at coordinate 78,371,947 of NC_092747.1, read as the reverse complement.
ATCATACATTTTAACATTTTCTCACTGACATTTTTTTTTCTCCCTCTCTTTTTGAATAAGGCTGTTACAATCCCTTAGACCTAGCCCAAATGTAGGAATTATTCGGTGTTTAGTATCATTGCATCCATCATCTCAGGTGTTTAAAAGTTGCAACTACAATCAGCCTCTGAACCCATAGTTTCCCTCATTAATTTTCAGTACTGTTAGTTGCTGAGTTTATTCAATCATCTCTCAGCTACCCCATCCTCTGCTATGAAGATTGATGTAAAGTACTTAACCGTAATTCTAAGTTTATTGTCACATTAATCAAGTACAGAGATACAGGAATACAGTGAAAAGTTTACAAAGTCTCCATCTTTTTCAACTCCTCTAAATTTTTTTTGGTTCACCATTATTATTTCCCTAGCCTCATAATTGATGGCCCCCTCCGTTCTTTTATATTTAAAGAGACTCTCATTTTTATGTGATTTGCTAGTTTCCTTCATAGTTTACTTTTTTCCTTTTTATTACTTTTTGGATCATTTTATATTGGCTTTTTTTCTATTTCCCGCTAACCTCTTCCCAAATTATATACTTTTTCGTTCAATTTGATGTTGTCCTGAACTTCCTTGGTTTCCCATAGGCAGTTTTCTCCATTCCTGGAATAGTTCTTCCTCACCGGAATATACAGTTGTGAAATGGAGACAGACAGCCTAATCAAATCAGATTCCTTATCTCTATTCACAATACAGTAAAATGAAAACCTTCAAAGACACTAAAAGTTTGACTCCAGTAATACCTGCCAGTCCTTTTTGAAGAACCAATCCTAGAATTTGTGAATATTTAAAAACCGGTGCCATGTTTATAGTTTAAACAACAGACTTACTAATATATTAACCAAATAGTAACTTTAACAGAGCAAACTTAACAAAGTAATCTAATGAATGTCTGTGATTTTAAACTTAATAACCTTTGTTTTCAGTCCATTCACACAAAAGCCTAGATAGACAAACACAATTAAGGGATAATTTAGAAAAAATGTAAAAATAGCAAAACTGGCCAAACTACTTCCAAAAGATGATAGCAGGAAGTTAGGCAGGGACGTCTCAAAACGTCCGGCACGGTGGCACAGTGGTTAGCACTGCTGCCTCACAGCGCCAGAGACCCGGGTTCATTTCCCGCCTCAGGCGACTGACTGTGTGGAGTTTGCACGTTCTCCCTGTATCTGCGTGGGTTTCCTTCGAGTGCTCCGGTTTCCTCCCACAGTCCAAAGATGTGCAGGTCAGGTGAATTGGCCATGCTAAATTGCCCGTAGTGTTAGGTAGGGGGTAGATGTAGGGGTATGGGTGGGTTGCGCTTCGGCGGGGCGGTGTGGACTTGTTGGGCCGAAGGGCCTGTTTCCACACTGTAAGGAATCTAATCTAATCTAATCTAATCTAAAGTAACATCAACAATCAAATCTCTCAAACTCGTCGTTAAAAACAATTTAGAAAAAGCCCTGGACATATCTCTGTTTGATCGTCATGTTTTCTCTCACGCTAGCTGATGCTACTTCCCATGTGCTGACCTCATTAATCTGCCATCTGATTATACATACTATCACTGTGGCGTAGAAGAGTCTATAAAATTTAGGGTGGCACGGTGGCTCAGTGGTTAGCACTGCTGCCTCACAGCACTAGGGACCTGGGTTTGATTCCAGTCTCTAGCGACTGTGTGGAGTTTGCACATTCTCCCTGTGTCTGCGTGTGTTTCTTCCGGGTGCTCCAGTTTCCTCCCACAGTCCAGAGATGTGCAGGTTAGGCGAGTTTGCCTTGCTAAATTGACCCAAGTGTTCAGGGATGTGTGGTTTAGCTGCATTACTAAGGTGTAAATTATAGTATTAGGGTAGGGATCTGGGTGGGTTACTCTTCAGAGAGTCAGTGTGGACTTGTTGGGCCATATGGCCTGTTTCCACACTGTAGGGATTCTATTCTATTCAAAATTATTTGATCAATTCTTTAAGCAATCTGCATTTAACTGTAGCCTTTGTCTCAGAACCAAACATCAGCTTAGATCAAAGGTCACCTCTCAACTCCCAGTTCACAGCTCTGAACCAAAAATGATTTTTAAAAAAATACAGTAATGAAATATCAGTGAGGATTCTAATATGCCTCCACTTTCAAAAACATGAAACACCATTTTAAGTACACTTAAGTGACAAACAAACACAAAACTCTGTCATTCGTTCTTTCTCCCACCAGATTACTCCTGTCCATCCAACATTTTGTCATGTTCTTAAATTTTCAACAGTTTATATTCTGGATAAAGCATCAGGAGTTACATTTTCTTTCCCTGATGTAAGTACAGTTTCTATGAGAAACATCTGCAAGATTAAGCTGTATAAAAATAGTCTTGGAGTTTTAACTTTCATTGAAAGATTCAAAACTACCTGATTTTAGTGAGAGAGTCATAAAATGCAGAAACAGACTCACTGGCCTGCCATGAGTATGTCGACCAACAAACACCAAACTACACTAATTACACTAATTCCAATTACATGCACTTGGACCCTAGCCTACTATGCTCTGGCAGTTTAATTACTCATCCAGAGTTGTCTTAAATACCGTGAGAGTACCAACCTCCACCACCCTCTCAGGCAACAGTTTCATATTTCTACCACATTCCTCTCAACACTTACTCTGACATAGCCCATATCTGTGCCGACTGATAGGATTAGTTTAAATCACATCTGCCTGCACGTGGTCTGTATTCCTCTATTCTCTGCCTGTTCATGTATCTACCTAAATGCCTCTTAAGCTTTACTATATCTGTTTGCACTAACTCCCTTGGCAGCATGTTCCTGGTCCCTACTGCCCTCAATTTAAAATAAAATTCTTGCACATCTCTTGTTAGCAATCCCCCTCTTTCAGTCTATTCTGTCTATGCCTCTCACAATTCTGTCTACCTCAGTCAGATCACCTTTAGTCTCCTCCGCCCAAGGAGAACAAATCCAGCCTATCTGATCTCTCCTCATAATTGAGAATTTTTGTCTCGGACAGTATTTGGGTGAATCTCCTCTGCTCCTTGTCCAATGCAATTGTGTCTTTCTGGCAACTAGAAATGCACACAGTATTCCATCTGTGGCCTAATTTTATAAAGTTTTAACAAGATTTCCTTGCTCCTACATTCTCCATCCCAGCTAATAAAGGCAAGCATCCCGAATGCCACCTTCATCACCCTGTATATTTGTGCTAACATCTTCAGGAATCTGTGGAGTTGTACACAAATGCCCTTTTGTTCCTCAGTACTTCCAACGGACCTGTCTTTCATTGTGGACATCCTTCCCCTATTGAGTGTCCCAAAATGTAATAGCTCATACTAATCAGGATTAAGTACCATCTACCATTGCTCTGACCAGATTGTCACCTGATTAATATCGCTCTGTAATCTGGAACCATCCTCCTCACTATCAACACCACCACCAATTTTCATGTTATCTGCAAACTTAATATACATAATAAACAGCAATGGTCCTAACTCTGATTCTTGTGTTATAGTACAATCAGCAAAACATCCCTCCCTTTGCCTTCTGTTTGTAAGCCAATTTTGGATCCAGTTTGACAACTTGCCTTGGATCCCATGTGCTCTTAACTTTTGGACCATTCCATGGGGAATTGTGTTAAAGACCTTATTAAAGTCCATGTAAATGTAAATATTTAGTAACCTTTTGAAAAAAACTCCATTAAATTTGTCAGACAGAATCTCCTACCATCAAATTTGTGCTGATTGTCCCTGATCAATCTGTACCTTTCCAAGTGTTGACTAATCCTGTTCTTTGGAGCCTTTTCTCTTAGTTTCCCTACCACTGACATCAAATTAACTGACCTATAATTACCTGGCCTATTCTTGCTGCCCTTCTTGAAAATACTAACCACATTAGCTATCCTCCAGTCATCTGTCACTTCACCTGTGGCCAGCAAAGTATTAAATATCTCTATCAGATCCCAAGCAATCTCCTCCTTTGCCTCTATAGCAGCCTGGGAAACATCTCATCAGGCCCTGGGATTTATGCATCTTTATGCCTGCTAAAACATCTAATACCACCTCCTCATTAATTTTAACATGGTCTATAATCTCATTCCTGTACAAGGGCTTATGCCCGAAACGTCGATTTTCCTGCTCCTTGGATGCTGCCTGACCTGCTGCGCTTTTCCAGCAACACATTTTCAGCTCTGATCTCCAGCATCTGCAGTCCTCACTTTCTCCTATAATCTCATTATCCTAGCTAAAAGCCTACGATGTCTTTTGCTTCTGTGAATACGTATATGTTAATTTAAGACCTCCCCCATGTCACTGGCTCCAAGCAATGGTTGCCCCTTTGATCTCTAAGAGGTTCCACTTTTTCTCTTCTAAAATGGTTTGGGATTTTTTTTTTGGTACTATGTACCAGAAATATTTTGTGGTCTACATTTGCCCTCCTCTAATTTCCTTTTAAAGCAACTCCCTACGCTGTATATTTTTGAGTGGTCTCCCCTGTTTTTAATATTCTGTACCTGCCATATGCTTCTGTCTTCTTTATCAAACTCTCAATATCCCTTGATGTCCAGGGTTCCCTGGACTTGCTTCCCTGCCACTCGCTTTTAGAGAAACATGCTGGTGCTGAACTCTCACTGCACTATTTTTAAAAGATTTCTACTTTCCAAATTTGGACTTAACTGCAAATAGTCAGTCCCAATCAATGTTTGCCAGATACTGTCTAATGATACTGAAGTTAGCCTTATCTGAATTTAGATGTTAACTTCTGCACCATCTTTAACTCTTTCCATAATGACTTTGAAAATTATGGTTACCATAGCCAAATTGCTTGCCTAGTGAAACTTTAACTGCTTCATCAGTATCATTAAGTAGGATTAGGCTTAGCACTGCCCTGTCTGGAGTAGGCCTATAGGTATCCCCTGCTTTTCGAAAGTTTGTTTTACACCACTTTGCTTTTACAAAAGACCCACATTAGTAGCTGTTTTCGCTAACCGAAGGAAATCTGAAAAGGATTTTCGCTTTTATGAAGCAAGGTAAATTTTTTCCCATATAAATTAATGTTTCTTCACTTTACACCATTTCAGCTTACGAAAAGTTTCATAGAAACTCTCCACTTTCAGATAGCAGTATGGATAGGCACTAAAATGTCTCCTGTTTGCACTTTAAAAGTTCCATCCCGTCTAATCCTTTCAAAGAAAGGCAATCCCAGTTAATGTTAACAAAGTTGAAATCCCCTACATCTTTGTTTCTTTTGCAGCTTTCTGTGATTTACCCACATGTCTATTCCTCTACCTCCCTCTGACTGTTGGGAGACCTATGATGTAATCCCAACATAGTAATCATCCCATCTTTATTTCTAAGCTCTACTCAGATGGTAGGCCTCTCATCTATGATATCCTCCCTCATTACTGTGATGATGGTTTCCATTATCAATAGTGCAATGCCCCACATGTCTTGTAAGCACTGTATGTCATGCCGTAAGCTTCTGTACCCTAGAATGTTAAGTTGCCAGTCCTGTCCTTCCTCAAGCATGTCTCAATGATTGGAACAATGTCATATTTTCACGTCCTGCTCAATGGTCCAACTTCATCTGTTTTACGAGTCAAACTCCTTGCATTAAAATAGATGCATCTTAGCTTTCTGGACCACCTATGTGCCTTCTGCCCTTATCCGAGCATTCCTTCTGTATCTGTGTCAGAGAATTGAGCCCAGTGGGTCAGAGACCACAAATGAGGATCATAGTGAAATTAACAAACGGTTTATTAAACAAAGTAATATTGCGGAAGGGCAGTTAACCAGGCTGATACAGAACTGATTCTGTGCACAGATGGCCAAATGCTCTTCCCAGAACAGAAAGTGCAGGTATATTTTATAGGGGTACAACACAAAGGTGATAATTGTAAAGCAGTTACAGTATAATGGTGAAAATTGTAAAGAGATTAGATTAGTTACTGTTACAGTGTGGAAACAGGCCCTTCGGCCCAACAAGTACACACCGACCCACCGAAGCGCAACCCACCCAGAACAAGGGGGCATAGCTTTAAATTAAGGGGGGGTAGATATAGGACAGATGTTAGGGGTAGGTTCTTCACTCAGCGAGTCGTAAGTTCATGGAATGCCCTGCCAGTAGCAGTAGTGGACTCTCCCTCTTTATGGGTATTTAAGCGGGCATTGGATAGGTATATGCAGGATAGTGGCTTAGTGTAGGTTAGGTGTGCTTTGATCGGCGCAACATCTAGGGCCGAAGGGCCTGTACTGCGCTGTAATGTTCTATGTTCTATGTTCTATGTTCTAACCCATTCTCCTACATTTACCCCTTCACCTAACACTACGGGCAATTTCGCTCAGCCAGTTCACCTAACCTGCACACTTTTGGCCTGTGGGAGGAAACCGGAGGAAACCCATGCAGACACGGGGGGAATGTGCAAACTCCACGCAATTCCTGAGGCAGGAATTGAACCCGGATCTCTGGCGCTGTGAGGCAGCAGTGCTAACCACTGTGCCACCTTGCTGCCCACAAAACAAGATTAAAACAAGAAAAAACTGAATGGAAGTCAGCCAAGCATTTGGCAGTGGCAATTCATTTGTAATTGACACAGGAGTGGGTGAGAATGTCTTCTAGAAGATTCTTCATTGTATTTCCCATCTGTGTGAATACGTGTAAATGTTACTTCTCCAGGCATCCAGGTCTATCCATTGTGTTCCTCCTGTGAGCGAAGTATTCCAGGGTCTCCCGGTCTGCCTCGTTTGTTTATGCGGTATCAGTTTCAATGGGAAAGGAACCTTCCCCTTAGGATGTTGGGACTGCAGTGCTAATCTGGGCTAGAGCTGCTTATGAAACCTGTTTTAGGAAGTGTATTCTCTGGTCTGGGGATGGCTTGGCCATGTCTGGTTTTTATTTGCCTTTTTTGCCAAGACTAGGGTACTCTGCATAGTTTCTGTATGTGTTGGCAGGCTTGATTACTGTGTTTTGCAGGCCAGCTTCTGTGTTTTTTTTATGTGATCATGCTGTGGATTGGCAGGGTGGTATATCTTTTTCCCACAATCTGATTGAACCTTGCTCCCAGCTTGCATCTATGGATCCCCCTGCTAAATTAGTTTAAAATCTCCCAGGCAAGGGTAGTGGACCCATTCCAGCTCAGGTGTAACCTATCCAGCTTGTACATGTCCCAACTACCCTTTACCTTACTTTCTCTCAATTCCTCTTGCAGTACCTGTTTCTTTTTTCACTCATGTTTTGGTACTAACATATACTACGATTGTCCTTCCCTTTTCAAATGCTTTGCAGCTGCTCTAAGACATCTGTCACCTTAGCACGGGGAGACAAAATACAATTCGAGAATGTTGTTTGCTACCTCAGAACCACCTGTCAGTTCCCCCTACGATCAACTTCCCTCTGACTAATGCTCTCCGAGTCTTTTTCCTCCCCTGCTGTGCAACAGAGTCAAGTGGTGCCACAAACATGGATGAAGTCCAATACTCACCCACCACACTCCACCCACCAAAAGTATCCAACACAGTATATATGTTTGAGAGGGGAAATAGCCACAGGGAACTCCTGCACTCCCTGTCTATGATTACTAGTTTTCCTGGTTGTCACCCAATGCTTTTTTGCCTGTGTAGCCCTTACTTGTAATGTGACCAGCACACTTGGCATGCTACCTATGACATCCGCAGCATCAATAATGCTCCATACTGAGTCCAGGTGTAGCTTCAGCTACCTCATGACGCCAAACTGGAGTTATGGTTGGACATTCTTAGTAATATATTAAAGTAATCCTGGAACATTTCTGTTTCATTCTAATTTCATGCTGATCTGTACTGTGAAAGAATTGAACTTCCCAAATGGCCCCAATGGAAGAAACCAATCAAAAAGATATTAATGCTTCAAACAATTAAACTAAAACTAACAGACTAAAGCTGAAAGTAACCGGGAAATATTATTCAATCAAAGTCCTGAATTGCTCTTTAAATACCTGCTTCTGGTCGGTCTGATTTTTTGGGCCATACACAAAAATGTGTAGCACCACATGCAGTCCCAGTGTCTCTTTTGACTATCTTTCTTCAGTAATGTTCAACTACTCTCCTAAAAATCCGGTGCTCGGAAAGCCTCAGGTTTTTTTTCTGAGCTCCACAGGTATGAACATGCAGGTGTAGCAGGTGGTAAAGAAGTAAAATGGTATGTTGGCCTGAATAGCAAGCGAATTTGAGTTCAGGAGCAGGCATGTCTTGCTACAATTAGTCAAGCCTGTGGTGAGATCACACTCTAATATTGTATGCAGTTTTGGTCTCCTTATCTGAGGAAGGATGCTCTTGTTATTGAGGGTGTGTAGTGAAGTTTTACCAGATTAATTCCTGGAATGGCAGAACTGATGTATGAGGAGGGATTGGAGTTAGGATTATGTTTGCTGGAGTTCAGAAGAATGAGGAGGTTCTTCTAGAAATCTATAAAATTCTAAAAGGACCAGACAGGATAGGTGGAAAAGGCCCTTCGGCCCAACAAGTTTCTACACTGTAAGTAATCTATTCTAAAAAGAAATGTACAAAGGATGTTCCTGATTGCTGGTGAGTCCAGAGCAGGGGTCACAGTCTAAGGATTCAGGGTAGCTATTTAGAACAGAGATAAGAGAGATTTATTTTTTAACTCAGGGAGTGGTGAACCTGTGGAATTCACTATCATAAAAAGCAGTCAAGACCAAAACACTGATTTCAAGGAGGAGTTGGAATTAGCACTTTGGGACAAAAGGGATCAAAGGATAAGGGAGGGGGTGGGAGAGAAAGCAAAATTGGCAATTGAGTTGGATAATCCACCACAATGAATGGCGGAGCAGACTCAAAAGTTTAAATGGCCTATTCCTGGTCCTACTGTCTCTGTTTCTAGGATGATCTCTCATCAAGTACACTTGTGAATCCCTCTCATTGCTCAATAATATTCTGGAACTCTAGTAAGAATCACACAGTTATTTAACTTCAGAAGCAAAAAGAGAAATTGCTGGAAAAGCTCAGTGGGTCAAGCATCATCTATGCAGAGAAATCACAGTTTACGTTTTAGGTCATGACCATTCCTCAGAGGAAGGGTCACTCGACCCGAAACATTAACTCTGATGTCTCTCCACAGATGCTAGACCTGCTGAGCTTTTCCACAACTTCTGTTTTTGTTTCTGATTTACAGCATCCACAGTTCTTTGTTATTTATCAAGCCTGGGTAGCTCAGACGGCTTTCTTTTGATTTCAGCTTATTCAGCAACACATGCACCTTTATAGCCACACTTCTGCTCACTTTCTGTTGAGAAATAAAATTAGATTTTCAGCGTTTTTATGTCTGTTCTGATCACGGACTAAAAAGTACTTTCTAAATCTTAATTATTAATCCCAAGTAGCTTTCACTTCCATCCCATTTCTTTAAAGATTGCTAGCGGTGGAAATCCAATTAACAAACTGAGAACCTGAGTTTTTGGGCTTCTGTTTCCGCTCCGGACATCTCAGAAACAAAATACTGTGTTTAAAATAACAGAATTTGTTAGCTCTTTCACAATAGTGTGTGTGTCTATTTTTAAAAACCAGGTGCAGTCTCTGCTTTAGAAACCAAAAAATGCAATGGGGTGAGAGGTAATACCAACCAATTCCTATTTGATGCTGTGAGCTACATTGGAAAAGATGGCTTGTAAGGAAGGTTCACTCAATTAATGCATGAGGAAAATTTGGACAGGCTGGTCCTGTTTCTATTAGAGTGCAGAAGAATAAGAGATGAATTTATGATCCTAAGGTGACTTGACATGGTCAATGCTGAAAGGGCATTTCCCCTTGTGGGAGAGTTTAGAAATATAAGACATTAATTATCACTATTTCACATTTAAGACTAAGGTAATGAAGTTATTTGGAATAGATTGACATTTGGAACCATACTCCAGTCAGCCATGGTCATATTGGATGGTGGAAAAGAATCAAGGGGTTTATTGACTTTCTCTTATTCCCTAATTTGTATCTAAGAGTCACACAGAATACAAATCTCCAGGATTTGATTCTTGACCTGTTAAAATTTTCTGGTTTCTTGGTAGTTGGGAAATCTGGATAGTTGTGGCTAGATATTCCCTGGAATTGGTGAGCTTAGCAAGTAGAAAACCTGTCAATTGTTTGGAGGGAGGGAATCTGCATATTAAATTCTCTTATTGGTCAGGCCAGCAGTTAAGTGTCATCAACCTTGAATTATCATGGAGAGTGTTAGGAGACTATCTTAATTTAAAACAGTTTATGTTTTCGAAATACTATTCCTCAAGTGGTAGGTGAGACCAGACATTTGTGTATTCAAAAACGGATCAATACCAGTACATAAATGATTGACAAATGGCCTCCTCCCTGTGCATGTAACACATGTTTGGTGGTTTCACTGTTGGCTGTGATCTGGTCTAAGATATTTTTGTATCTTTGTTAGCATAGGATCTGATACAGCTGTGATCCACTAATTGTCTTGGGTCATACAAATGCAAAGTGGCTGAGGATCAGAACGAACTGAGTTAGACAGAGGTGCTGAAAAGGAACATTATTCTGCAGTTAATGCACGTTTATAAAATTGCTCTTGCTGAAATGTTCTCATTGATCTGTTACAGTTGTGACAGAGGAGGAAGTGGCTCAGGCTGTAGAGGATGGAGAAGAGATGGTGGCCATGCACAGCAAAGAGCCCATGGAGCCAATAAGGAACTGCTCGAGAAGAGAAGTCAGCACCTCTGAATCAAGCACTCAAATGGAAAGTGATGTCTTGAGTTTCAGGATGGAAGAGACAAAGTGAGGAGGGGGACAGTATCAGCTTTCTGTTTGAATTTAATCAGGAGGGTCAGTTCACAATTTCCCTGTCACTCATCCCTGTTTAGAGATGAGTATTTAACAGTGAGCTAACAGGACTGAATGGCCACTCAGTAATCTAATTGAAAAGTTTCTTGCCATATCTCTATGGAAGGGTTTTTTGTCTGTCTTAGATTTTATACAAGAGGTGTCATGTTCATTTCTGAAAGGGATCTTGATGCTTGTGAATGTTCTATTCTCCGTTTGGACATAACTGACCTCAAGCAGGGTGAATACAATATTCTTAAATTCTACTTTCCTGTTCCCCCCCATTACATCAGTGGAAATTCCTTATTAGGGGACAATATGGTCTCTTTAAGGATTGTACTGGATTTAACAGAGTGGTGGGGCAGTCAGCCCCAAATAAACTTGTAGCCTATTCCACAGCAATAACACATTGAGGGTGGCAGCATAAACAGGCTGAGGGTCAGACTTCCTCCTCTCATTGATAGGAAGTCCAGCCTTGTGAGCCAATGGCCATGGCATGACCAGCTGGGACTGCAAGGAGTCCCTGGGAAGAAGGTCATGGTGGCAGGTGCAACATTGATGGCCTAGTTGGTTAGTGACCCAGCCCTCTTTTTCTGGGGCACAGGTTGGAGCTGAGTGGAAAAGGAATTGGGCTTTACGTGCCACAAAGACTGCCGCCCAGACTGTAAGATTCAGCCGATTGAATCCTAGAGCACAAGAAGTCATTTAGCTCAACTTGCCTATACTGCCTCCATGAAAGAGAATTGAACCCACTCTTCCCCATTATCCCTATCACTATTCCATTTCTAGAAATTGATCTAATTTTGTTTTGGACGTCTGCTACCTTTCATGTAGATTGTCCTATCTCATAGTTGGAAAACACCTCATCTGTCTCACTCTGGCCTTTTGTCACTTCCTGGCCCAATATTTAACCATTTATCTGAACTTAGAGGTATCTGGTTGCTGAGCCTTCTTTCTTATTCTCAAACAATGCCACGTGGGATCCAAACAGTTAGGTGGTCGCTTTTGAAAAGCGCAAATGTAATGGGCCAAAGGGCTTTTTTCTGTGTTGACAACGATGTAATGGGACTGAATTGCGTGTTGAGGCCATTGATTATTTTGGTGCTCAATTTCATACTGAATATTCACAGCTCTTAAAGGGGACCGTCATTGCATCGGTTTGGACTGGATTTGCAAAACAATTGTCTCTTCATACACAAGAGAGCCTGAGGCAATTAACAGCCAACTCAGGACACCAGAAAAGAATGAAGAATTGTTGGTTAAACCAAGTCCCATAGATAAAAGTCAGTCTCTCATTCCCTGCTGCCCAGATAGCAACCTGATTTGTAATGTTTATAACATTGAAAATGGAAGGAAAAGTCTCAAGTATATTGAAAATTTGGTAACATCAGAAACTGCTTGTAGGCAGTATTATTTTACCTTTCAGAAGCTGTTCTGGATAATATTCACACTTGCAAATATCTGTTCTTATTCTATGCAGTATGCTTCATTCTATATCTAATCTTACACTTTCTGTGAATGTTTGGTGGGCAGTGTAGGAGTCGGGAGTGTGGTGCTGGAAAAGCACAGCAGGTCAGGCAGCATCCAAGGATTAGGAGAATCAATGTTTTGGACATAAGCCCTTCCTGATGAAAGCCTTAAGCCCAAAACGTCGATTCTCCTGCTCCTTGGATGCTGCCTGACCTGCTGTGCTTTTCCAGCACCACACCCTTGCCTCTGATCTCAAGCATCTGCAGTGCTCACTTTCTTCTGGGCAGTGTAGAAGGAATGTTGCAATGTACCTTCAGCTGTGCCTGCCTTATGAGTATTTATGGGACAATATAGAGTGAAATTTACTTAATGTATTTAACCTGGCTTGTACCTTCTCTAAGGAGTAATTGATGGGATAGTGTAAATGTCTTTACATGCTATATTTAACTGTGGTGTAGCTGACTCACTGTAAATCAACATAAACTTAAAAAGACAAAAAGGGAGAAAATAAACTTTGAAGGTAAACTAGCAAGTAATATCAAAATGGACAGCAAACACTTTAAGTATATAAAAAAAAGAAGAGAGAGGCCAAGTGAACAGAGGCTGCTTAAAGAATGATGCTGAAAGAACAATTAGCACCCAGGAAGTAGCAGAGTTCAAGAAAAACTTTGCCCTCCTGGTGGAAGACACGAATCACATTCCAGAATTACTAAATAATCAAAGGAAAGAAGTATAGTAATTTCAAGAGAGGAAAAGTATTGGGCCCAAAGTCCAAATTGTCCCCTCTACCATGATGGGTTCCATCTTAGGTCTTATAAGAAGTATCTACAGAGATAATGGATGCATTGGTAGTAATTTGTCAAACAAACTTAGATTCTGTAAAAGTCTGAGATGTTTAGGAAACTGTCAATTCAAACACCCTTATTCAAAAAAATGAAGGAGGCAAAAATAGGTAAGTATTAGCTTAACATCTGTTATTGGAAAAATGTTAGCCTCTGTTATGAATGATTTAATAGTAGAGCATTTAGAAAAATATAATACAAGCAAGCAGAGTCAATTTAGCTTCATGAAGGGAAGTTTATTAGAAATCTTTGAGGAAGTAAAAAGTAGGATAGATAAAAAGAAACTAATATCTTTAAAATATTTGATTTCCTTAAAATAACGTACCAAACATCAGGCTGGTATTGGGCTACTGTGTTAGCAGGGATGGAGAACTGGCTAACTGACAGGGAATTGGGATAGAATGGCATTTTCATGGCAACTTGAAATTGTGCCACAAGGATGGGCTGATTCTTATCACTGATTCCAATCAAGCCTACAGTTAGATGTGATTTAAAGACAGTGAGTTTGAGAGTCATTCATACAGGAGACCGATCCAGAGTGTGTGTGTATCGACCATAGAGTTATCCGCCGAATAACTTATTTTATGGACAATGATGGCAAAACCAAATCCCTGAAAGAAATACAGTATGGAATCTCTCATGTTTGTATATCAGACAGATTAGGCCACAGAAGTGTATGATTTCAGGGTCACATTTATTGATTAAACTGGGTTTCCCTCTAGTAAAATCCGTGAAGAACTTGGAATGAAACCGCTGGGAAGAGACAAATTTTTCTCCTCTGTTGGAGTGAAGGACCGAAATTCCTGCAATGGCACCCAAAGGGTGAGTGAAGTATCTGTTATGTACCATTTGATAGAGCTATCCCTATTCTTTCTATGAAATAGCTGCCAATAAGTCCCACTGCTTTGTAAAATTTTGCTGTTCAAGTTCCTTTTTGTGAATTATTATTGACTTCTATTACTGATACACTCCTCTTTCCAGGCAGCTCACTTCTATATCAAAACCATTCACTCCTTCACGCAGGGTCACATATGGTTTTTGTTATTTTGATCAGAGTTCGTCTGGTGACCTAATTTGCCACAATGACTTCTCCCCAGTTTCTTGGAAGTCCTTCATGATAATGAAAACTTATTAAATCTGCATTGTAACCTTCCTTGTTGTAAGGAGAACAACCCTGTGTTTCTCCAATATCTCCAAAGTCCCTCTATCCACGACACCGTACAGGGAAAGTCCTTCTGCACCCTTTCAAACGCTGCGACATCTTTCCTGAAGTGTGGTGCTTAGACTTGACACAATAATGAAGTTGTAAATCTTGAAATAAAACAAAGTACTGGAGAGATTCAGCAGGTTTGTCACCATCTGTGGAGAGAGAAACAAAGTTAATGTTTCAAGCCCGATATGATTCTCCAGCTTGATATTTCAGCTTAGGCCTATATCAAGGATTCCCTATGCCGCTTTCTTGTACTGGCAGGTTCATCTGTTCGTTCACTGTTCTCCTTTCTCTTGCATGCTTCCATTTATACTGCCTGTTCTTATGCTGCTTTCAGAGGAAACCATTTCATACACCTTGGAATTAATGTGGTCTGAAAGTGTTTGTCTATTTCACCAGCATTATGACAATCACTCCATAAGACATAGGGTAGAAATTAGGCTATTCAGCCCATCAAGTCTACTCCACCATTCAATCATGGCTGATATGTTTCTCAACCCCGTTTTCTCACTTTCTCCCCGTACACCTGGATCCTCCTCATTAGCTCACTTGGGTGGATGGTTGTTTTATGAAGCAGAGTGCATTTATCAGATTCACTTACTGTACCACCTGAGCTTAACATGAAGGTCCTACTTTCCTAATCATGTCGATCGCCTGAAGCATGGTGACCCTTAGATTAAACTCAATGCCACTTATCTCTCTGTAATGAGTGGGTGACACTATAGTGACTTTACCTTACTTTTTTTTTAACTGCATTTTCCAGCTTCATGTCACCTACAAAATTTCAGTTTTTGCACTGTCCACCAAATTCCAAAATAAACATGTCTCTAAGTCCAGAGCACTAAGCACTGGGGGACCTGAATCTGAATTTCCTTCTTGTCTGAAAAACAAAAGTTCAACATTACTCTGCTTTCTGACTCTTTCTCAATATGCAATGACTGCACTGATATTCCAATGGATTTTAGTTTTGCCAGCAAGCCAGGAGAAGTTAACCTTTATCACAGTGGCACGGTGGCACAGTGGTTTACGCTGCTGCCTCACAGTGCAGGAGACCCGGGTTCAATTCCCGCCTCAGGCGACTGACTGTGGAGTTTGCACATTTTCCCAGTGTCTGTGTGGGTTTCCTCTGGGTGCTCCGGTTTCCTCCCACAGCCCAAAGATGTGCAGGTTAGGTGAATTGGCCAAGCTAAATTGCCCATAGTGTTAGGTGAAGGGGTAAATGTTGGGGAATGGATCTGGGTGAGTTGCTCTTTGGAGGGTAGGTGTGGACTTGTTGGACCAAAGGGCCTTGTTTCCACACAGTAAGTAATCTAATCTAATACATCATTGCTATGGGAAAAAGTCCGAATTTTAGAGTTCTTATCTGCCACCTGCTTCATTCTATGCTGTCCCCTCTTCAGGTGCCGTTTAGCTAATTCCTCTACCCGATTTAATCTGTCCCTTGCCTCAGACACATAATCCAAATGTGAGATCTCCAACTTCAGTCCTATCAATCTTTCTTCAATTAACTTCAAAGACCCTCTCATTTCATGTCCAAATATTAACTCAAAGGGTGTAAACTGAGTAGATTCATTTGGGAAATCTCTAATGGCAAACAACACGAATGGGATAACTTCATGCCAATCATTTGATAATCCTGACAGTACGCTCTTCACATTGTCTTCAGGGTCTGATGCCACCTTTCCAAAGCTCCGTGGGGTATCCATGACTTCCTTAAACAGCCTAGCAGTAAAAGTAGACCCTTGGTCTGACTGAATGTCTTTTGATGGCCCATACTAGGTAAAGAAAGCTACAAACTCCTTCAGAACCCTTTTTACCTTAATACTCTGTAATGGAACTGCCTCCAGAAATCTTGTATTCACATCAAGTATGGTTAGCAAATATTAGTTTCCACTTTTAATTTTAGGGAGGGGACCTACACAATCAATCATAACCCACATGAAACATTTTCAAATGTGAGAATTGGCAAGAAAGGTGCTGGTTTTATTACTGCCTGTGACTTACCGTTTGGCACATATGACATGTACGGCAAACTTTAACCATATCCTTATGCAGTCCAGGCCATTAGAAGTGCTTTTGCACCTTAACCTGAAATTTCCTCACACCTTGAAGACCTCCTAATGGTAATTCACGTTCTATCCATAATATTTCCTGTCTGTATTCTACCGGCAACACAGTTCCACCCATTTCTCCTCTGCACTAAGCTGCCATGATCTTCATTTTCATCTTAGGATTCTATTCTTGAAGTAATAACCCTCAAGAGTTCAGTGTGATTCCTTTTCTGAGTATGCATCAACATCTTTTATTGTCTCTCCTTTCTGTTGCAAGTCTATTAGCCTCTCAGGACTAAACACCTCTGCCTGACCCACTCTTCAGGTTTATCCTGCACTATTACATCAAAGAAGGTGTCAGTTAACTGAACTTCAACTCCTTCATCTTTCTCTTTAGGTTTTCCTTCTTACTGTAACTTATGACTGTTGGATCTTGTCACTACACAATCTGGGAAAATTCCAGGGTATTTTTCTTTTAACTCCTCCGTTCCCTGGTCTTCCTTTGGCTTATCTGTCACAAGTGGTGTCACCCCTGCCTTGGATCCTGCTAGGTTGTTCCCAAGAACAAACTATTCGTGGAACTGGCAATCTGTCAATCACTCTCACTGTTACTTCCCCAGTCTTGATTTGGCTCTCTAACCTGATCTTGAACATGAAACCTAACCTGAACATGAAATTTTTGTCCATCTATTCTACAAATTATTACCTTCTCAGGTAACATGTCAAAGTGTGCAAATACATTTGTCTCTTACTATTAGAGTCTGAGCAGATCCCATATCTCTCAAAATTGTAACTTCTTTTCCTTCTTGCCCTGTTCTTCCTGGGTTAACTTTATCCACAGAGGTGAAGTCCTTATAGAGATGGGGCACTAACTCTAGACCCAGCCCCTGTCTAGGCTGTGCACTCCCCTGCAGCTCCTTGACTGTTCTCAGGGTTTCCTTTACTACTTTCACTAATACCATTGCCTTATCCTCTTTTACCACATTTTTTCCCATGGTGCCTTTGTTTAACCATCAGTATGGTGACTTTCCGTGTCCCACCTTACCACAGTGGAAACACCTGAGGCCTTTCACCTCCTTTCCATCATCTTGGGCTTCTTTCTTTTACTGGTAAGCTGATGTGCTCTACTCTTTGCTTTGTAGTGAAGGGTCTCACTCTCTCCCAATTTCTATTCCTCAGAGGATGAAATTCCTGTCGGACGCTAAATTTCACCTTGTGCACCAATGCATATTCATCTCTCATCTCTGCCACTCTTCTCACTTCTTGAACTTTCTGTTCTCTTATCATGTCTGGAAGTGGGTTTTTAGGCTCCTCCAGCAGAATAACCTCTCTTAGAGCCTCATAGGTCTTGTCTATTTTTAAGGCCTGCAAACAGCTATCAAAATTATGTTTAATTCTTTCGAACTCAACATAAGTCTGACCTGGTTCCTCCTTTATGTTTCTGAACCACTGTCTATACGCTTCTCCTACCAATTCATGGGCACTCAAAATAGCCTTTTTGACATCTGCATAATATTTTGACACCTCATGTGACATGCTACAAATATCTCACTCGCTCTGCCTACCAGCTTAGCCTGAACTAGCATTACCCACAAGGACCACTCCGTCTGCCTAGCCAATTTTTCAAATGAAATAAAAAAGACGTTGACATCTTTCTTGTTGAAATGTGGCAGTATTTTAACATATTTGTGTATATCCCTACCTTCTCTCTTCAATTCCAACCTGTTAACTTGACTTTCCCAATTAATTTGCAACTTCTGAAGTTCAAATGCTCTCTCCCTTTCTCTTTGCTCAGCCAAGAATCTTTTCTCCCTCTTTATCTTCTAACATGGCTGTTCTTTCCCTTTCTTTATCTTCTAACTCCATTTGCCTCAATTGCAATTTAAGCTTTTCTAACTCTACTGCGCTTTTCTGTTTCTCTGATACACCTACGTGCTTGACCAACTCCATTACAATTTCAGCTTTCCATTTGTCCCTGCTTAAATTCTAACCTATTTGTTAATTCTAAAAGTATATCCTTCCTCTGTCTTAACTTTCTTGGCAAATTTGGGAAGTATCTTCAAACCCCAGAACCTCTTTAGCAATGTTAAGAGCAGTTTTCTTCACTTTTAATTTAACCAACCACAAGTAACCAAAATTAAACAGATTTTTTCATTTAAGTTTTATTTAAAGATCAAGGACACTTATTGCCGAGTGTTTAAATCTGCTGGGACCTTTTGGACCCCACATCTGTCCGAATCCCTGACTGGATCTGTGTAAACATGTTCAGATCTGTCTAAATCCAGGATGACGAGCACCAAACTATTGCAACATGGAGTTGAACCCCTCTATTAATTAAAACCAAACAGCTCGCCTTACCTCGTAATCTGTTAAAATATGTGAGAACCCCTAAATTCCACTTCTTAAAGAAAAATAACAATTTATTTTTTTTCTAATCTAATCATGAATGTTAAACAAAAAAATCATGAATGTTAAACAAAAAAACTATTCATAAATCCAAGCCCTCCACCTTTTCTTAATTACTTACTGTCTGACTCCAACTCCCTAAAATAATATGCTGTTCCAATAACACAGTTATTAAACATTACATCAACTTAATCTCAAGACTGCAGTCTCTGTCATCTTCAGTGTTTTCACTCTTCTGGGTGCTGGTCTCCCTGGGTCATTGTCTTTCTTATTTAATGCAAGTATGTTTCATATGGAAAGTACCTTTGATAGAGAGCATTTTGTAATTTCTTTGACAGCAAGATATTTGTTGCTGTCCAGCTCTGCTCAATGGCAATTGCCGTCCTAATTTTCAAAATATCAGGTTAATATACCCGGCCCAATGACACATTAAATTTTTATAATTTAATCGTCAAAACAATAAAATTCAAATTCTATTGGTTCTGATATCTTGGGCATAATTTAAACTAATTGATTAAATTTGGATTGTTGTCCAAACAACAACCAAAATTCAGGTATCCATTTAACAGCCAATTGTTACATTTGAAACAGCTCGACCTTTAGCTGGTAGCTGTGGCTATACTTTAAATTCAGAAAAGCACTTTCTATCTTACATGCTTTCTCCTTCATAACACTGTAGACTGACAGTATCCTCCTCACTATCAATAATACCACCAATGTATTTTTCTCTTTCCAGTGCACTTCCAATGTCCTGAGTGCTGTTCTTTTGCTCTTGAAAGAGCTCGATGGAGATGGGCTGGAAATTGTATACAGAATGACAGAGCAAAAACTCCGAATATTGCACAGCAAAGAGACTGAACAGGACCAATGAGCTATGACCAACCAAGCTCACAGACAGTGCAAGTTGATTTTGACTCATGGGAGCTGTATAAAAATTCAAGGAAATGCCAGAGAAAATTAAAACTGTGACTTGTAGAGTTGAGGTGAAGCGACTTCACTGAAGTGTTACCATCATAGACCTAGAAGGTATCCATCCCATTTATTTATCCTCCCTAACAGGAACTGCTTTTCGTAACTATTGAGGTAGCTGCATAAATATTTCCATTCTTGTAATCACCACTGAAGAGTCCAAATTCACCAGTTAACCCTCAAATTAATGCAAATCTGATTGGGAGACTGGTTGTGTTACTGTATAAAAGATAGCAGCACAATAAAAGGGAACATTTGCAAGGAAAATTAATCTCATATTTCCTCTCTAAAGTTTTAAAGATTTAATATTGCTTGTTAGAACTTCTTTGTCCTCCTATCCATGCAACCAGTACTTAGGCATCCATTTTTGCCTCAAGTAATGATCTGAATAAAAATCTACTATGAAAATGCTTTCTATCATCAGTGCATCAATGTGCAGAGCATGGACCTTGACAAGAGCAATGCCGAGAAAGTCCTGTGTTTGTATTAGCCACAAATTTTGTTGTCCAGTCACTCACTATCTGAAGACTTCTGATGTTTTATTAATTAAGCTGGTGTTATCCCTCCTGTTTGAACAGCCATCACCACCAGCTTTTGCATGGACAAACATGACCACGGAGCAAGTAAGCAAGTGTAAGTGTTAATGGAGGAGGGACTAGAGGAAAACCTGCGATCAAATTCAGATCCCAGTGTAGTAAAACACATGAATTTATTTATTTAGACCACAGGTTTTATGAATTTGCTGCACTTTCCTATCTCTAGCTTGCTGTCTGGACCAAGATAAGAATGCAGTAGCCTCATTATTTCCAAGTATGTTATAGCATCCTCTGAAAGACTCCTGGCTGTAATGTATGTAAACACTTGTGTTTTTGTTTTCAGAGCGATAAACTGGTGTATAATTGAGTAGTGCATGTAGGTTAACTATGTTATGTCACAGAGATCAAACCCCTCTGCTAATTAAAACTAACACCCCAGAAAAGCTCACCTTGCCTCATAATCTGCTAAAAATGTGAGTGAAAGAAAACCTCTGATTTCCACTGTTTAAAGAAAAAACTAACAATTTATTTTCATAACTCTTAACAGTGAATACTAAACTGAAGGGTCTGTTTCCATGCTGTACATCTGACTCGATAAAACCTCGAGCCCCCTTTTTTCTTAACTAATCACTATCTGATTCCAATTCTGTAAAAATGCTGCTCAAATAATGCTAAATGTTAAACTAAATCTGTTAAAGTCTATACCGTCCCTCACGCTGTCTTCCTTCTGGTCTTGTAACTCTGCTGCTTTCTTCCGTCCTTCTAAATTGGCTGTTTCCTTCCATCCTTCCGATCCTGCTGTCTTCTCTCTGGATCGTCTTCTATGATTTTTTTTTACTACCAGTATCCTTGTATAAAATTTCTTGTAACCTTTAATAGATGATGCGTTTTGAGAGATTTCTTTGAGAGCGTTGAGATCTTTGTTTCTTCGCATGGCTGTTGGCTCTGACTAATTTTCAAAATGCCCTTCTATTCCCCAAGATTCATACCCTCTCGATGTTGTCAGTACAATCAAATTTAGTTGGTTTTTGATATCCTGGGCATAATTTAAATAATTGGTTAAATTCAAATCTGTTTGCCTTCATATCAAAACAACCTCAAGCTGATAGTTACATATTATCAATTCTCTGCACACCCTGCACCTGTTAGTTGGTCACAGATATGTGCTATCACAATGCTCTTTTGATTTCATAACAAATAAATATAAAAAGCAATTATTCTATAATTGCATTTTTCAAGCTTCATGTTTGAAACATGGAAATGTATTTTAGAGTTAAATTCTTTGAGATGTTTAATTTTATTGGATTTCATCTTCGATAGGGAGGGGGTGAACAGGTCTAGTTGGCATCACCACTGAATGTAGTGAAATGGTGGAGGATGATTTGCTATATACAGAGGATGACACGGTGGAAGGTACAGATGAGGGGAATCCTTTCATGGTTATAGAAAGGAGTGTAAGGGGTGACAGCTGATGGTGAGAAATGAGTTTTACATTCAACTACTAAAGAATGAGTGGTGGGCAGGTGGAGGAGTTATTAAAGATGAAAGATAACATTACAGAAGTATTGTTATTGAAAATTGCATTATGTGACCAGAGGCGATGGTAACAGAAGAATTGGGAGTAGCGGAATAGAGCCTTCACATGACATCAGAGCATGAGGAAGTTACTTAAGGGAATAGTGGAATTCTGCACATGTGATAATCTTCACTAGAAGTAGAGATAGAGAAGTAAAGATTGAAGAGTCGAGCATAGACCCTGTCGAACCAAGTAAAGTGTGGATGTGGGAAGCAGAAAGTGACAGTGATACAGAATTCAGTGTACCTAATTAGAGTTGAGGGATGGTCCCCTGAATGTGAATGTGACATGTTTGATACGTCCTACAGAAGGAAGACAGCTGGCACCCATGCAGTATCCAAATTTGAAAGAAGTTGAGTTGAAGGAGAGTTAGTTCAGAGAGAGAGGACAAGTCGAGCTGGGTGCAGAAAGATGGGTTGAATGGCACTGCTTGGACATCTTTTTGAGGAAGGTACGATAGAGTCTTCAAACTATCCCAATGAGATTTAAGCTGTAGAGAGAATAAACAGACATGATATAGAGAGAGTTAGGGACAGGAAATTGGAAATGTTTAAAATAATGGAAAGCATCATGAGAGTCAAAAAAGCAGAGAAATTGTTCAACCTTTATAAATCTCTGAGTAGGTCACACGTTAAATATTGCATCTCATTCTGAAGCATCAACTGTCTGAAAGTTGAGAATGGTTGTGAAGGTTTAGAGGAGATTCACAGATATTTCAAGATCTGAAGGGATTTAACTGCAACACAAGGATGTAAAAAAGTTCTCTGGATAAAGGAGTTTGAGGGGCAGTCTGATAGAGACTGGTTTAAATGCCACGATATTCAGGAATTCCATTCAGAACTTTTAAAAAACAGCACAATAATCTACAATCCTGTCTGTGCATGGATTCCACTTGGAATCTGTTCTTGAAATTTAATTCCACTAAAACAAAGGGTATGCATGAAGTAATGAGACAATGGCTGACAACTGAGGCTTGGAAAGTTTCACATTATCGTTTCACTGTCCCTGGTGGTATCATGGCCGAATAGTTAGAGGCACCGAGTAGTGCAAAGACTGTAGGCTCTAACAATACTCTGACAATAGTACTGAAGACTGGTGTTCCAGAACTTGCTGCTCCCCTAGTCAGTACAGTTACAACATGAGTATTTCCCTGACAAAATAGCCCAGGAACATCCTGTACACAAAAAGCAAGTCAAATCCAACCCAACCAATTACTATCCCATCAGTCTACTCTTGATGTAGTGGTAGAAGGTATGCTCAACAGTGCTATTGAGTACCATCTGCTCAGCAATAACCTGCTCATTGATACCCAGTTAGGTTTCAGCTCATGACCTCATTACAGCCTTTGTTCAAACATGGACAAAAGAGCTGAATTGCTGAGGTGAGGTGAGTGACGACCCTTGACATCAAGGCTGTATGCGATTGAGTGTAGCATCAAGCAAATTAGGATCAGTTGGTATGAGGGGCAAACTGTCTGCTGGTTGGAGTCGTGGCTGAGAAATGGGAAGATCGTTATTCTTGTTGGAAGTCAGCTCCAGGACATTGCTGCAGGAGTTATGGCTATGCAAGGAATTGAGACATATGGACCAATGGCAGGCAGAAAGGATTAGTTTCATTTGGTGTCATGTTCAGCACAACATTGTGGGCCAAAGGACCCATTCCTTTGCTGTACAGTTCTTTGCTCTATGACCTCAAGGTAATGTCCTCAGCCCAACCATCTTCAACTGTTTCATCAATGACCTTTCCTCCATCATAAAGTCAGAAGTGAGGATGTTTGAAACTGATTGTACAACGTTCACAACATCTCTGAAGCAGTCCAATTCAAATGCAAAAAGATGTAGACAGTATCTGGGTTTGGGCTGACAAATGGCAAGTAACATTCACGCCACACCAGTGTTGGGTTTTGAGCATTTCCCTTCAGAAATAATCTAGCCACCGCTCTCGACACTCAAAGTTGTTATCATCACTGAATTCCCCTCACTATCAACATCCTTGGAGTTCAATTCAGTTGGACTCCCCATATAAACACAGTGTCTGCAAGAGCAGATTCGATCCAAGACAAGGCATACTGCAGCGAGTAACTCCACTTCCTGACTCTCCAAAGACTATCCAAATCTGGAGTGTGATGGAATACTCCCGACTAGCCCGGATGGGTGCAGCTTCAACAATTCTCAAGAAGCTTGAGATCCAGGATAAAATCAACTGCTACACATTATTTCACCTCCACAAGGATCCGCTCCTTCCATCACCTACGCTCAGCAGCAGCAGTCCTATCTACAAGATGCACTGCAGAAATTCACCAAAGATCCTTGCAGCAGCACCATCCAAACCTACAACCATAGCTAGCAAGGGCAGCAATACTGGGAACATCACCACATGCAAGTTCCCCTCCAAGTGACTCCATCCTAAGTTGGAAATGTGTCATGGTACCTGGAATTCCCTCCTTATTGTAGACTGCAGCGGTTCAAGAAAGCAGCTCAAAAACACGTTCTCAAGGGCAACTACGGATGGACAATAAACGCCGGCTAGGTACAACTCACTCTGACACACTCCAAATCACACAACCTTACTCCCATTCACTTCAACTGATTGCAATTCACTCTTCACTTGATTTCACTCCAGTTTACTTGATCACACTCCAACACACTGTGACACATGTCACATTGCTCTATCTACATCATACCAATTTCCAGTCACTCCAACACACTCCTCTTCATTCGATTTCCCCCCTCCAATTTACTCGAAGGATGGCTCAGTGGTCCTCACAGACCTGGGACCTGAGTTTTATTCCAGCCTCAGGCAACTGTCTGCATGGTAATTGCACATTTGCCACCTGTCTGCATGGATTACCACTGGATACTTCTGTTTCCTCCCACAGTCCAAAGGTGTGCAGGATAGGTGGGTTAGCCTCTGAACTGCAGGGTTACAGGACTGGAGTAGGGGAATGAATCTGAGTTGGATGCTCTTCGGAGAGGCCGTGTGGACTCAATGGGCTAAATGGCCTGCTTTCACATTGCAGGGAGGCTATGATTCTATTATCTCACTACATATCACTCTACTTCACTCCAATTTTCTAGTTTAATCCAGCTCACTCTTCCTCATTTCAAATCACACAAACTTACTCCATCACACACCAACACTACAACTCAACCCAACTCACCCAACGCACCCAAACTCCATCCAAAGCACTCAATCTCTCTCCAACTCAATCCATCTCTTCCTATTCACTCTAATTCATTTTAGCACACTTCAAATCACTCTACATCACTCCAAATTACTCCACCTCAATCCATCATTTCTTAACCTAATCTACTTCACTCTAATAAAGTTGATCTAACTCACTCCCACTTACTGCAAAGCACTCCCATTCATTCCCTTTCACTCTACCTCAGTTCAACCAAATGTACCGCACACCAAATGTTTTTCCTTCTCCCAACTCACACTGATACAATTCAAATTGGCTTGAGGGTCGGAAAATACTAACTCCAAACCAATCTAACTCTTTATTCCTTCCTCCAGTTCATTACATCCCATGTCAACTCTCACTAATTTACTCCAACTAACTCCACCTCACTCCAATCCACTCTATCTCTCCAACTGAATCTACTTCACTCCAACTTAGTCTAATTCACTTGAACTCACACTAGCACACTCCAAATTATTAAACCTTACACTCACTTTCAATCACTCCAATTTGCTTGACCTCACTCTAATTTATCTCAGTCCAATTCACTCTACTTCACTCGAACTCAACCTGACTCATTCCAAATCTCTGTACCTCTGTCCCTCACATTCCATGTCACTCAAACTTACTCAACCTTACTCCGAATCACTTCAACTAATTCCACACCATACCAATTCACCCCAACCCACTCCACTTAAGTCCAACTCATTTTACCTTGCAATAATATACTCCATCTCTCTACAACTCACACAACCTCACTTGAAATCACACACCTTATTCCAGATCAATCAACCGCAATCCACTTGCTCTGCACACTCCAACTTTCACTTTCTCACTGCAATTCATTCCCATTCACTCTATCTTACTTAAAACTCACACAAATTCACACTTTCTCACTCCAACACTGCCTAACTCAATCTAACAATTCATCTCATTCTACCTCACACTAATTCATCTGCCTCACTCTAACTCATACTACTGCTCTCCAACACATTCAACCTCGCTCCAACTCACTCTGCTTCACTCCACCTCACTAACTCACTCTGACACACTTCAAGTGGCTCTACCACATTCCCACGTACTACAGTTCATTTCAATTCCCTCTATATTACTCAAGCTTAACTCACACAAATTCACTCTTCCTCACTCCAACATTCTTCAACTCAATCCAACTCACTTAATCATACTCTGCCACATTCCAATTCTTCCCCAGTTTACACCACACTCCAAATCAATCAATCTCCCTTCCATTCCTTCCAACACACTCTATCTCACACCAAGTCACACCACCTCAGTCCAATACATTGAATGTCCTATCAAATCATTCTACTGCACTCCTATTACTCCAACTCTCTTCAAATCATTCAAATTTATTCTGCCTCTCTTCAATTCACACCAGTTCACTCTGACACAGTTCAAGTCAGTTTAACTTAATTCCACTCACTCCAAATCACACTTCCTGGGATAAACTTGCATGATTTCCCTCTTCCTCTCTACAGCACTCCAACATATTCCATTTCACTCTTCCTCCCACAAACTCATTTTAATTCACTGTTACATTGACACCCTCCAAATTGCTCTGCAATTCACTCCACTTGACTTTATTTTCTCACTCTATCTCATTTCATCTTGCACATCTTTATTCTTCTTCACTTCTTAAACTCTTTAATTTTAGAATTAAGGAGAATCCAAAGAGTTTTTACAAATACATTAAGGACAAAAGGGTAACGAGGGAGAGAATAGAGCCCCTCAAAGATCAGCAAGGTGGTCTTTGTGTGGCGCCACAGAAAACGGGGGAGATACTAAATGGGTATTTACTGTGGAAAAGGATAAGAAAGATAAAGACTGTAGGGAAATAGGTGGTGACATCTTGCAAAATATCCAAATTACAGAGGAGGAAGTGCTGGATGTCTTGAAATGGGTAAAGGTGGATAAATCACCAGGACCTGATCAGACGTACCCGAGAACTCTGTGGGAAGCTAGAGAAGTGATTGCTGGGCCTCTTGCTGAGATACTTGTATCATCGATAGTCACAGGTGAGGTGCTGGAAGACTGGAGGTTGGCAAACGTGGTGCCACTGTTTAAGAAGGGCGGTAAGGACAAGCCAGGGAACTATAGACCAGTGAGCCTGACGTCGGTGGTGGGCAAGTTGTTGGAGGGAATCCTGAGGGCCAGGATGTACATGTATTTGGAAAGGCAAGGACTGATTCGGGATAGTCAACATGGCTTTGTGCGTTGGAAATCATGTCTCACAAACTTGATTGGGTTTTTTGAAGTAACAAAGATGATTGATGAGGGCGGAGCAGTCGATGTGATCTATATGGAGTTCAGTAAGGCGTTCGACAAGGTTCCCCATGGGAAACTGATTGGGAAGGTTAGATCTCATGGAATACAGGGAGAACTAGCCATTTGGATACAGAACTGGCTCAAAGGTAGAAGACAGAGAGTGGTTGTGGAGGGTTGTTTTTCAGACTGGAGGCCTGTGACCAATGGAGTGCCACAAGGATCGGTGCTGGGTCCTCTACTTTTTGTCGTTTACATAAATGATTTGTATGCGAGCATAAAAGGTACAGTCAGTAAGTTTGCAGATGACAACAAAATCAGTGCTGTAGTGGACAGCGAAGAGGATTACCTCAGATTACAGCAGGATCTTGACCAGATGGGCCAATGGGCTGAGAAGTGGCAGATGGATTTTAATTCAGATAAACACGAGGTGCTGCATTTTGGGAAAGCAAATCTTAGCAGGACTTATATACTTAATGGTAAGGTCCTAGGGAGTGTTGCTGAACAAACAGTGCAGGTTCATAGCTCCTTGAAAGTGGAGTCGCAGGTAGATAGGATAGTGAAGATAGTGAAGAATCTAATAAGTCACTCCAACAAGAGAATGATCAGAATGAGGGAACAAAACAGCTTCCCAGCCATCAAGACTCATTCTTATCAGAAAGATGTTGTGAAACTTGAAAGGGTGCAGAAGAGATTTACAAGGGTGTTGCCAGGGTTGGAGGATCTGAGCTATAGGGAGAGGCTGAACAGGCTGGGGCTGTTTTCCCTGGAGCGTCGGAGGCTGAGGGGTGACCTTATAGAGGTTTACAAAATAATGAGGGCCATGGATCAGGTAAATAGGCAAAGTTCTTTTCCCTGGGGTCGGGGAGTCCAGAACTAGAGGCCATAGGTTTAGGGTGAGTGCGGAAAGATTTAAAAGAGACCTAAGGGGCAACTTTTTCACACAGTGTGGTATGGGTATAGAATGGGCTGCCAGAGGAAGTGGTGGAGGCTGGTACAATTGTAACATGTAAGAGGCATTTGGTTGGTTATATGAATAGGAAGGGTTTAGAGGGATATGTGCTGGGTGCTGGCAGGTGGGACTAGATTGGGTTGGCATGGATGGGTTGGACCGATGGGTCTGTTTCCATGCTGTACATTTCTATGACTCTATGACTCTAATTCAATCCAACTCACTCAGCCTCACTCCAATTCCCTCCAGCTCACACCATCATACACGAAATCACTCTATCTCACATCCACTCAAATGCCCCACACCAAATCACACCACCTCAGTCCAACATACTCAACCTCCCTCCAACTCATTCTACCTCATTTTCACTCAATCCTAATTGCTCCACCACTCTCCAAATTATCCCAACTCAATCGGCCTGTCTCTAACTAACACTACTTCATTCCAAATTACTCTGACACACTCCAAATCAACCTAAGTCATTCCTACTCATTCCATTCACTCCTATTACCTTTCCTTCACTCTACCTCATTCTCACTCACTCCACTTCACTTTAACTCAGTCCCACTAACTCTGACAAACTTCAAAACGTTCTACCTTATTCCGACACACTGAAATTCACTCCTCAGTTGCTGCTCACACAAACTACCTTGTCACACCCAGTTATTTGAACACACTCTACCTCACACTAACTCAGACTACCTCAGTCCAACACACCCCAACTTCCCTCCATTCAACCACCAATTCATCCATTTCACACCACCATATTCCAAGTCAGTCTGCTTCACAACAGCTCCACATTAGGCCAAAACCCACACATTCCCTCCAACTCAATCTGCCTCTATCCAACTTGCTCTACTTCACTCCAAATAATTCGAACACACTAGAAATCTAATAAGTCACTCCTACAAGAGAATGATCAGAATGAGGGAACAAAACAGCTTCCCAGCCATCAAGACTCTTCTTGATTGAAGGGTTTATGCCAAAATGTTGATTCTCCTGCTCCTTGGATGCTGCCTGACCTGCTGTGCTTTTTCAGCACCACACTCTCAAGCATGAGGGTAGGGCTGATCAAGGATAGTGGAGAGAATTTGTGCCTGGAATCGGAGGATGTCAGGGAGGTCCTTACTGAATATTTTGAGTATTCACTAGTGAGATAGACCTTGTCATTTGTGAGGACAGTGTGAAACAGGCTGATATGCTCAAGCAGATTGATGTCAAGAAGGAGGATGTGCTGGAAATTTTGTAAAGCATGAGGAAAAATAAGTCCACTGGGCCAGACAGCATATACCAAAGGTTACTACAGGAAGCAAGGGAAGAGATGGCTGCACTGTTGGCAATGATCTTTGTCTCCTCAATGGCTACTGGAGTGGTGCCAGAAGATTGGAGGGTGGCATATGTTATTTCCTTGTTCAAGAAAAGGAATAAGGATAATCCTGGGAATTATAGGCCATTCAGTCTTAACGTCGGTAGTGGGAAAATTATTGGAGAGGTTTCTGAGAGACAAGATTTATAATTATTTGGAAAAGCACCACTTGATTAGAGATAGTCAGCATGAGGGACAGATCATGCCTCACTAGCCGTATTGAATTCTTGAGGATGTGACAAAACACATTGATGAAGGTAGACCAGTGGATGCGGTGTAAATGGATTATAGCAAGGTGTTTTGATAAGGTTCTCCATGGTAGCTCATTCAGAAAGAAAGGAGGCATGGGATACAGAGAAATTTGGCTATCTAGGTATAGAATTGGTGGGTCCATAGAAGACAGAAGGTGGTAGTAGATGGAAAGTACTCAGCCTAGATCTCGTTGATCTGTAGTGTTCCACAGGGATCTGTTCTGCAACTGCTGGTCTTTGTGATTTTTTATAAATGACTTGAATGAGGAAGTGGAAGTGTGAATTATTACGTTTGCTGATAACACAAAGATTGGTGGAGTTGTGGATAGTGTGGAGGGCTGTTGTGGGTTGCAGCAGGATGCAGAGCTGGGCTGGGAAGTGGCAGATGGAGTTAAAACTGGAAAAGTATGAAGTGATTCATTTTGGAAGGTCAAATTTGAATGCAGATTACAGGGTTAAAGGCAGGATTCTTGAATGGAAGGAGACCAGAATTGCACGCAATATTCCAACAGTGGCCTAACCAATGTCCTGTACAGCCGCAACATGACCTCCCAACTCCTGTACTCAATACTCTGACCAATAAAAGAAAGCATACCAAGGTGAACAAGATGACAAGAGGCATAGCCAGAGACTTTTTCCCAGGGCAGAAATGACTATCATGAGGGGGGCATTATTTTAAGGTTTATGGAAGATATCACAGGAAGGTTCTTTACACAGAGAGTTGTGGGCGCATGGAATGCACTGCCAGCAGTGGTGGTAGTCTGATGCATTAGGGAGATTTAAATGTCTCTTGGATAGGCACATGGATAAAATGTAAGGTCGTATGTTAGTTTGATTTTAGAGAAGGATCAATGTTTGGCACAACATCGAAGGCTAAAGTGTGTACTGTGCTGTACTGTTCTATGTTCTTAAAATCTAATGAGGATCATAGTAAACTGCATATCTCAGTGAAACAAGCAACTTTAAACACCAAAACATTCAATTAATCAAATGTTTTCAAGTCTAATACTAAACTGCATATATCAGCATAATAAACAGCAAACATCCAATTCAATCTACATTTTTAAAATGTGATGCAGACCTTCTAACAGTGCATATCTCAGTGTGGTAAACACCTCAGCACATCAAAATCACCATTATTAATAAAGTTCTTTGAACCTGATGGTGATGTTCCCTGAGTGTGATAAGTACATTGGCACATCAAACTCACAAAGTCAATTAAACTTTTATAAAAATCTAATGCAGGTCATTTTAAAGTACATATCTCAATGAAATGAGCAAATTTGAACCACAAAATATCCAGTGCAGTCAAACCTCTTAAATTCTAATGTGCGTCATTCTAAACTGCATATCTCAATGAGATAAGCAAATTTCAACAGTGAACCATCCAATTCAGTCAAATACCTTAAAATCTAATGAACATCATACTAAAGTGTAAATCTCAGTGAGATAAGCCATTTTGAACGGCAAACTATCAAATTCAATCAAACTTTTTCAAATTTGATGTCGATCATATTAAAGTGCATATTTCAGAAAGGTTGGCACCTCAAAATCCGTAAGTCCATCAAACTTCATGAAATCTGATGGAGATCATACCAAAGTGCATATGTCAGTGAGATAAACAGCTTTGAACAGAAAAATATCCAATTAATTAAAACTTCTTAAAAGCCAATGAGGATCATACTAAAGTCTACATTTCAGTGAGATAAGCAATGTTGAACAGTAAAGCATCCAATTCAATTGAGTGTTTTAAAATCTATTGCAGATGCTCCCATAATGCATTTCTCAGGGAGTAAACAAATTTGGCACATCAAAATCTTCATTACCAAACCAACTTCTTTAAACCTGATACTAATTTGCCCGCTATGCAAATTAGCACACTAGCACATCAAATCTCTAAATCAATCAAACTTGTTAAAACCTGATTCAGAATGTCCTAATAGACATAATCAAGTGAAATAACCAATGTTCAATAGCATAATATCCAATTTAATCAAGCATTTTAAAATCTGATGTAAATGCCCCTACAGTGTATGTCTCAGTGAGATAAGCAACATTGAACAGTGAAAATTACAGTGCAATCAAATGTGTTACAATCCGATGAGGATCATAGTAAAGTGGATATCTCTGTGAGAAAAGCTATTTTGAACAGCAAAATATCAAATTCTATAAAACTTTTTAAAACCTGATGTGGATGCTCTTCTAGTACATATCTCAGTGGGATATGCACTTTGCACATCAGAATCTCCAGGTCCATCAAACTTCGTAAAATTTGATGTAGATCATACTAAAGTGCATATCTCAATGGAATAACCAAGGCATCCAATTCAGTGTATTTCTCAGTGGGATAAGCACATTGGCATATTAAAATCTCTAACTCAATCAAACTTCTTAAAACATAATATAGATCATACTAACCTGCGCACTCGGTCAGGTAAGCGCATTGACACGTCAAAATCTCTTTCTGATGCAGATCATTCTAAAGTGCATGTCTCATGAGATTTAGAACTTTGAAGAGAAACATCTCCAATTCAATCAAACTTCTTAGCATCTAATGCAGATGCTCCCACAGTGCATACCTGAGTGTGATAAATACATTGGCACATCAAACTTACAAAGTCAATTAAGCTTCTTAAATTCTATTGAGAAACATACTAAACTGCATATCTCAGTAAGATAAGCAACTTTAAACAGCAAAACATTTAAAGCTGTCAAATGTCTTAAAATGCAATGATGATCATAATAAAGTGTAAATCTCGGTGAGATAAGGTATTTTGAACAGCAAAATATCTAATTCAATCAAACTTTTTAAAACTTTACATGAACGCATATCTCAGTAGAATATGCACTTTGCAAAATCTCTTGGTCCATCAAACTTCTTAAAATTTGATACATACCTCTCACTCATAAACACTTTCTCTCTCTCGCACACACATGCACGCGCACACACATGTAACTCTACGGGCTGTTTTCATTTGCATAAATGCAATTGCCAATACTATTTTGTTCAAAAAGCACGCAATCTAAAAGCAGTCAATTTTTGTGACATTTCATTAATTCTTACTTTAGAAGTATACCAATCTGGCTCAAGATTGGGATACAGGCAGACTCTAACCTCACACCTTTAATGCATTGTCTGAGCTGGGATGTCACTCTTTTTTATAAAACCTTAAATTGTCATGAGAATGTGACTGGAAATAAGTTCTGGGATTTACATATTAATGAACCAAAACCTGCAGCCCATTCTAAAAGTTGAAATATTTAACAGGTTTTTCAATATATCATTTCAGTTGCAGCACATTGTGATCTTTTGCTATAAATTCTGTGTCTTATGATCCTGCTCCACCACTACCTGATGAATGAGCAGTGCTCTGAAAGCCAAATAAAGTTGAACTATAACCTGGTGTTATGTAATTTTGAACTTTATCTTGAAAAAGACAGAGTTACCGTCTAGGCTTCCTTCATAGACTTTGTAACAATGTCTTCATACTTAGTTGCTATCATCTAAGTAAACTAAATCTCAAAAAGGGTAATATCAAAGAGTAGTCAACAGACCAGTGGTATCACTCAGATGTGGCAAAACTCACAATCAATGTTGTTATTTTGTCAGTGTCAGTTGGTTTGTAAATTAAATGGGGAAAAAAAATCTTCTGCTGTCTAATCTCCACTCAACATCTGTAAATATTTGACTTACTTGTGATACTAATTAAGTTAATTACATAGGAAAATGAATGAGAATGGAGAAGGAACACTTCAGCTGTGGAATAGAATATTTAATATTGAAAGTGATTAGCCACAATTCATTAATTTAGTCAGAATCACCCAATTAGCATGCTTAACCATGGTTAATTGTTGGCACTAATATATTATCATTGCTTAATTTAGAGCACAAATTACACACTGATTGTAATTACACCGATTACTGCAGAAAAAATGTTCCGTTACAAACGATAAATATGCGGCAACACTAAAGCTTATTTGAGGATTCCAACTACGAATGTTAAACAGTACACTCTATTGTTTGATCTGGTTCCAAAAAAAAATTGGCTAGTTAAAGGAAATTGGAAAAAGACACTGACAAGGTGGAGAATGGGCTAAAATATTTAAGAGAATTTGATATGAATGTGAAGCATGCTTCTTGCTTTCTTTCAAAAAAATATTTTATTCAAATTGAATAAAGTTCAGCACAATAAAGGTGCAGAGAGATAAAGGCAATTAAAACCAAATTATTAGATTGACAAAGCTCCATTTTTTAAAAATCTCCAAGGTATGGAGAATGTAACAGCAAAGAAGTAGCAATGAGCTTGTGTGTAATCATAACAAACTTCAGCTGTAGGATTTTGGTTATTATTAAATTTAAATAAATAAATGATAATAAAATGTTTTAAAGTGTTGAATGCAGTTTCACAGTGATTCACAACCACACACAAATTAAAATGCAAAAACATTAGAAAATGTAATCAGTTCTCATTACAATGCTTATTCAAGCCAAAGTTGAGATCCTCAAGTATCAGAGAGCATGCATTGAAGCATAGCAGGCCTGAGGCAACACTGTAACATAGTGCTTAGCACTTCTGTCTCACAGCATCAGGGACCTATGTTTAATTCCACCTTTGGATGGCTGTCTGTTTGCACATTCTCCATATCTGCATGGGTTTCCTCCACAGTCTAAAGGTGTAAAGTTTAGGTGGATTGGCCTTGCTAAGTCGTCCAGGGTTATATGTGACAAAGCTGCCACCTTAAAAAGATTATTTTGTCCTGGGTCTTTTTTTGAAGATAGGCTGTAAAAGCAGAGGTACCGAACTAGCTACTGAAAATGACTTAAATAAACAAATTAGGAGACCTTTAGGTTTTTTTTAAAAAGGTTGGAACAATGGAAATAGCTTGAACTGGAGTGGCCAGCTCTCACAGACCAGGTTTTCTTTTTTTCAGTTTCAGCAGTCAGAAACTGTTTGGCGTCTCAGAAGAGTTGGAAGCTTCAATGAATGTTTCCTAGTTGCTGCTTTCTCCAAGATCTCTCTTGATGTTGTTTCCTCCTGGACTGGTTAAGGTTTCCAATTGTTAAGTTATTCTAAATTCTTCTTTCTTTCATTTGTATTTTAACTATACTGTTTAAATAAGTTGTGTTTAGCTTAATGTTGAGCAGTTTGACCAGTTGAATCGCATCTGGAGCATGGCATTTCACATCTAGCTTTAAAATAAGAGAATGTTAGGGTCGAGGTGACCTTGTTAAAATATTTTGAGGTGTCTGGTCTGGTCCATAACAAACTGGGGGTTCTTGTCAAGATTGAAATCTATTGTTTCAAATGGGGTTTAACATTTTCAGACTCAAAGGTGACGAGTGATAGGTGTGCGTCTTTTGTTTCGGGGTGTTGAATTCAGTTCAGTCATGAAGAGTTTTTTGGGGATGGAATAAGTGACTTCAGGGGTTTTACAAAAGTGAGCCAAACAAAGCTGCTGGAATTAGCAGACAAGCTGGAGTTGGGGGTGCCTGGATCTACAACAAAAGATGAAATAATTGTAATAATAGCTCGACATTTAAAATTGCCAAAAATACCATCAAAATCTTTGGAAATGGCTAAAGTTTAATTACAACTGAAGCAGTTTGAATTAGAGGCAAAAGATAAGAAGAGTATAGCCCTGAGCCCTGGCACAACAAAAAGGAAGAGAAAAGGAAATGAACAGTTCAAACGATGATTAAAAGCAGAGGAAAAAAAAAGGAATTGAAGGCCTAGCAGGAGAAAGAGAGAGAAGAAAAGCATTTGAACTTCATATGGTGGCAATTAGTGTGGAAAGTTAATTTAAAAGGATGGATGTGAAGGAAGCCTTGGTGAAGAGGATGGTGATGATGAGCAAACCCATCGTAGCCTAAGGACTGGTGGGGATCTGTTTAAAAATGTCCAAGCGTTGCCTAAGTTTGATGAGAAGGATACAGAAGCCTTTTTCATTTAATTTGAGAACGCAGCTAAACAAATGAAGTGGCTGGAGACCATGTGGGTTTTGTTGATTCAAAAAAAGGTTAGTTGGCAGAGCTGGTAAGGTATTTGAATTACTATCAGAGGAACTATCTGGGGAGTATGAAGAGATGAAGAAAGCCATCTTAAGTGCATATAAGCTAGTGCCAGAACCTACATACAACATTTAAGGAATCTAATGAGGGAAACTGGTCAAATGTACAGTAAACGTGAAAGGATCAGACAAAGTAATTTTGATGAGTAGATAAAGTCATTGAAAATAGATTAAAAATTTGATGCTCTTAGAGAGACAATTATTTTGGAGGAGTTCAAAAATTCACTTCCTGGAGTAGTGAGAACCCATGTGGAAGAGCAGAGAGTTAAAATTGCAAGATTAGCAGTTGAAATGGCCAATGATTATGAATCAAACTTTGGCTTCCAACACCAATTTCAATCTGTGAAGAATAGAATTTGGGGAAAAGTGAAATGCTCAGGTGTTAAGGGAAAATATTAATGATTATAAAGACAGTCTATCACAGGGTAAAAAGGAAGCCCATGAAGGGCAAAGAGAAGTTCAAAAGCTCAGCTATTTTAACTGCAATAAAGTAGGCCACATGAAGTTGCAGTGTTGGTGGTTGAGAAAAGGCACTGGAAAGATGGTTGTAGGAAAACAGGATAAACCAGTGAATTGTGTTGAAGTAGTAATGGAAAGCACAGTGAAAGCTAAAACGCTGCACCAGAATGTACAACCTGGTTAGAGGTTAGTTGAGAAGAAAGTGCCAAATCCTCTTAAACAAACAGAGTAGTTTGACCAGTTGCATCACATCTGGAACAGGCACTTTAAAATAAGAAAAAAAGTAGGATCTTGGCTACACTCCTAAATTATTTTGAAGTGGTCTGGTCTGGTCCATAACATATGTGCCCAGGTGGATTAGCCCATTGTAAATGCAGGTTTAAGGGGAAAGGTAGGGGAGTAGCTCTGGATGGTATGTTCTTCAGAGAGTCACTGCAGATTCAATTGGTCAAATGGCTTGCTTCCTCACTGTAGGATTCTATGATTACTTCTGGTAGTTATAAGACTTAGATTTACAGCTCAATAATCACAACTATATTAAAGGTAAGAAATTTAAATAACAACTTCATTGTTATGAGGCTGCAGAAATAATGTCAAGGAATGATGGTGAAGAATATTTAAAATAAGAATGGCCGGGTCAATGAATTAAGGAGGATTGAAAGCACACAAGGTCAAGATGGCTAAATGTGCTTCAGAATATTTGCTGCTGAGGACACCAGTACATGTTGATTGAACTGAATGTTGAATAAGTCCTCAACGTCAATCCACACAGAACATTTTTTGTGTGACATCATAACCCTGATGGCCGATGAAGGTGGTGAGATTTTCTTGCCAGTGGAACTGGATCTATCTTCTTTTAAGGATCGTGAGTCAGCTGATGTGCAACAGCATTCCCACATTAAAAGATGCACAAGGCATCTACCCAGAGGAATTTAACTTTCCCATTAAAAAAGCCATGTGGTGATCAGTGAGAGGTGACTGGGACAGGATTATCAGATCTGGAAGTCCATAGTTTTGGACCAGTATGCAGATGATGAAGTTTGGCTTTGTCATTTTGCTGTTGGAATGAGAACAGGAGAGTGTTTTGGCAGTTTTCTTTATGACTGAACAGCTGTATTCAAGCTCCTGTCCAGCCAGCACAGGGAAGGAGCTAGAAACGGTGCCCTAAAAAATGGCCTATTCTGTTATCAACATGGTAGGAAAACTACATCCAGCAAGCTTATCTTCCTGTGTTCTGAAAACCAAAATCCAACTTAATCTCGGAATATGGAATGTACAAATCCTCATGATTAGTGAGGGGCAAGATGAAATATGGAAAAGGGACCAGAAAAAGGAGTGGTAGTAATCTAAGGCCAAAAAACAAATGCATTTCTTGGAAACATCTAACAAACACATGGTCAGAGACGCAACTCTAGGATTGGATTCATAAGGGCACACAGAATCTGTGACCAGTGACATGGAATTTCTGAGGTGGATAATCAAACTTGTTTGTGAGTGATTGCTGACAACTAATGTTTGACATCCAGGCTTGTGCAGACAAATGTGAAGTAGTCATCCAGCCATGTTAGTATCAAGTGATAGCACTGAACAGGAGAAATCTTGCCTGACTTCCAACTCCTCCACCATTGCCCAATTCCCTATCAGCAATGTCTTCAGTAGTTATCATTAATCAGAAGCTTAACTGGACCAATCATAAGAAGGCGGATTTGCAGATAGGTACTACTGCTGTGGATTCAGATTAGGATCAGATAGCACTAAAAGGTCATGTGCACCAAGATGTTGGTGCATTCGCTTGCTATTTTGCCTCAGCAATCTCCTGTCAATGTCTAGGACCATGAAAGATTCCAGCCCCAACTTGACACAGGAAATGACAGGAGTTAACACTCTGCAATATATTTCTGTCACACTGTAGATCCAAAGGCACTGGCAGTGCTTCCCACATACTTGTTGCAGATTGTGTCACCTACTCATTGAACATCTTTGTGAGGATACGACCCTGTCTGCCAAATGGTCAAAGAAGCTCCAGCAAACCTTCAGACAGTTTGCAGTAGAAATTGTTCCATAACATTTACTTACCTAAAATGAAGATGCCTACTCCTCTAAATCAAGCTACGACAGGGCATATTTTGCAGCTTCACATTTTTTCAGCAGTAGGCAAAACCTATATTGTCTAAGTTTTATAATTGGGGCACTACATTATCCTATTGGGCTATATGATGTAATAGTGCTGTCATTTGAACGTGTCTAGCAGCACTCAAGTGATGCAACAGTTCTCACTAATAGCAATGTGTCACCCAAGTAAATGGGCACTAACATGCCTGCGCTTAGAGAAACCAGTCATAGAAATTTACAGAGTTGTTGGTCCAACTCGTCCATGCTGACCAGATATCCTAACCGAATCTCGTCCCATTGGCCAAGCACTTGGCCTATATCCCTTCTTATTCATATACCCATCCAAACATCTTTTAAATGCTGTAATTGTACCAGCCTCCACCACTCCCTCTGACAGTTCATTCAATAGATGCAGCACCCTCTGCATGAAAAAATTGCCCCCTGAGTCCCTTTTATATCTTTTCCCTCCATCCTGAACCGATGCCCACGAGTTGACAGAGCCAAGTCTTTTAGATAAGCCAACCATGTGAATGGTACTTTTGTATAATAGATTTTGTAAAAAAATTCTATTGAAACAATATTATTACACTACATTTTGTATTTTATTGTAATACAGTATCTTTTTTAAAAATGTCTAAACACACTGCTGCACATGCAACAAGTAATGTGTCATAAAACTGCTGTAATTTATTTTTCTTCTTTGGAATTAAACAGCAAGCAGACCACACTCTGCTCATTCAGTGAACTTTATATCAATAGTCCTGCAACTAAAGTTTTATGACCATCATTTAAAAAAGTGTGGAAGATTAGGAATACCCTGCACTGACCTGGCTGATCCCAGTCACTCAGTGACATTCAGAGTAAATAAAATGGCTACAGTTCATTTACTTCAGCACTATCTTACAGCCGTGAAACGTTACAATGAAACCTCCCATGTCAGTGTCCGACACAAAGTGCAGTTCAACAAATGCAAGTAGTTGTTTAGAACATTATTTGAATTGTTTTTAATATCTGAACTTAGATAAAAATCACACAATACCAAGTTATAGTCGAGAGTGTGGTGCTGGAAAAGCACAGCCGGTCAGGCAGCATCCGAGGAGCAGGAGAATCGACGTTTTGGGCATCAGGAATTCTCCTGCTCCTCGGATGCTGCCTGACCGGCTGTGCTTTTCCAGCACCACACTGTCAACTCTGATCTCCAGCATCTGCAGTCCTCACTAAGACCAGGTTATAGTCCAACAAGTTTATTTGGAAGCACTAGCTTTTGGAGCACTGCTCCTTTATCAGATGGCTGTGGAGCATGACCATAAAACTTTATAGAAAGTGATCACAGTGTCATTCAATTGAAATGATATGTTGAGCAAACCGAGATAGTTATTAAGTCTTTCATCTTTTAGAATGGGTTGCAGGTTTCGGTTCATTAATATGTAAATCCTAGAACTTCTTTTCAGTCATATTCTCGAGATAACTTAAGGTCTTATAAAAAAAGATGACATCTCAGCTCAGACATGCATTAAAAGTGTGAAATTTGAGTCTGTCTGTATCCCAATCTTGAGTCAAATTGGTTCAATGTCCAAAGTGGAATTTATGAATTATTACATGGATTGACTGCCTGCATTGATTGCCTGCAGACTGTGCTTTTTGACCAAAATCTGCAAATATCATTCTGCAAATACAAATTCACTTCATAGACTTATGTGAAAATACAAACAAATTGTTAGAGTAGGCTATTCATATTAAATGTAATGTCAGACAGAATGAAAAAGAATGTGCTTGTGCAAAGACAAGTGCCAGTTCAGAAGATACACACCAAGAATGACCAATAGTTAATAAAGAGAGAAAAGAGAAAGATAGTCAGAAATATAAACATGTGTAATAAGGTTTACTATAAATATTTGAAGAAGAGTTAACTAATTGCTTTGGTTATAGAGCAAGTCAGACTGGAGAATTGTCAATGGAAAATAAAGAAATGGAAGATTAATTAAATAGTCAGTTTGCATTACTTTTCAATATAGTAAACAAAAGTAACATCCCTGAATTAGCAATAAATTAAGCAGTGGGATGAAGGAGAAACTCAGGAAAAACTCAATCATCAGAGAATTGGTACAGAGTGAATCGTTGGAGCTGTGGAATTTTTTCTGGTGTCTTAAAAGAGTGACACTGTTGATGATTAGCCAGACAAACAAAATCAGCCACTTCAGCTGTTTTAACTCTCTGCTCTTCCACATAGGTTCGCACTACTTCAGGCAGTGAATTTTTGAAGTCTTCCAAAATGATTATCTCTCTAAGAGCATCATAGGTTTGCTCAATTTTTAAAGCTCTTATCCATTTAACAAAATTACTCTGCTTGATCCTTTCAAACTCAATATAGGTTTGACCATGGCCCCTACTTAGATTCCTGAAATAGGAACTGGTACAAGCTCATATGACTTTTTTCACCTCCTCATATTCCCCAGATACCTCCTCTGATAGGGATGTGAATACCTCACTAACCATACCTATAAGTTTTGCTTGGATCAATAAAACCCACATTGCCACTGGCCACTGCATTTGTTTAGCCACCTTTTCAAATGAGATAAAAGAGGCTTCCACAATGCTTGAACATACTTCAACAGTTTCTCACTAGGTTTCTGACCACCAGGGGCTTGCTCTTCCTCACTCTCTTCCTCACTAAGCCTACTTTCAGCCTTTATCTCCAGCCTTTTAAGCTGACTTTCCTTTTTAAGTGTCAGTTTTTGAAGTTCAAAAGCTCTCTCTTTTTCTTTATCTTCTGCTGCTCTCTCTTTCTCCCTCTCTTCTGCTTTGAATCGTAACTCAAACTGTTCCATTTCTGCTGCCCTTTCCTTAACTCTCACCTCCAACTCGAAATGCTTCATTTGCAATCAAATTCTTCCCATCTCTATAGATTCTGATGGTTTCTCCAGCAAGTTTAATAGACAATAGACAATAGGTGCAGTGTAGGCCATTCTGCCCTTCTAGCCAGCACCACCATTCATTATGATCATTATCCTCCTGTTCCTGCCTTATCCCCATAACGTTTGATTCTACTATCCCTAAGAGCTCTATCCAACTCTTTCTTGAAAGTATCCAAAGACTTGGCCTCCACAGCCTTCTGGGGCAGAGCATTCCACACACCCACCACTCTCTGGGTGAAGAAGTTTCTCCTCAACTCTGTTCTAAGTAGCCTACCCCTTATTTTTAAACTGTGTCCTCTGGTTCGGGACTCACCCATGAGCGGAAACATGCTTTCTGCCTCCAGAGTGTCCAATCCTTTAATAATCTTATACGTTTCAATCAGATCCCCTCTCAGCCTTCTAAACTCAAGCATATACAAGCCCGGTCGCTCCAATCTTTCAGCATAAGTTAGTCCCACCATTCCGGGAATTGACCTCGTGAACCTACGCTACACTCCCTCAATAGCCAGAATTCTTTTCCTCAAATTTGGAGACCAAAACTTCACACAATATTCCAGTTGCGGTCTCACCAGGGCCCTTTACAGCTGCAGAAGGACCTCTTTGCTTCTGTAAATGCTGAGCTACTGCTGTAATTATCTCTCTTTTCCTCACAGAAGCAGGCAGTTCCAATTCCAGCTTCTCTGCTAATTCCTGCAACTTGGTTTATTCACTTTTTGCAAACCTTTCAAAGTCACCACATCCACATACAGAAAACATCTGGCAACTGAAAGAGCCATTACTATCCCAGGCTTTGTCTACCTAACCAAATAAACACCTGAAATAAAGACACTAGCACCTACCACTCACTGTTTAAAATGCCGCAAAGAGCCCCCAATCTGTTATAGAATAAACCAGACCACTCAAAGCATTCTTGACAAGCAGCTCAGACCATAGCTTTGCAATGTTTCGCTAAGTGTACAGTGAAAATTACCCAAATTAAGTTAGCCAGGTTGTCTACTAGATTTCAAAACAGACAAAATTGATACATAACATTACACATTGAAACACAAAGAACAGAATAAAGAACCCTACAGAACTCAGCCTATCCAAATAGACTTAATTATGCTGTTCCGAATATTCACATCAGTCCCAATAAGCAAACTCCCTCTAAAAACCAGTAAACCAGCTTACAGGTTGAAGTCGAAGGACAGAAAGAGAGAGAGAGAGAGAGTCTTCACACAACTCCCTGTTAAACTCCTCCTCAGTTCAATACTGAACTAAAACAGCTCAGCTCTAGAGCTGACCACGTCCCTTTCTTTATACAGGTCACGTCTAAAACGTGACCGCCTTGGCCTGAAGTCTCCTCGGTTTACATATAAACAAAAGGCTTCTCAAAATCCTTCTCTTCTCTGTACCAAACCAGAATGATCAAAGCCAGCCCAGCTTGTTACCCCTCTGAAACAATCAAGGACAGAGTATCCCTGAGCCAAGTAACAGCTTTTTGAAAAAAAAACTGGATTAGCTTTATGACACCTCTAAACCTTTCCTGTTCAGATACACAGCCAGATGTCTTTTAAATGTTGTAATTGTACCTGCCTCTGGCAGTTCATTCCATACACGCATGAAAATGTTACCCTTTAGGTAATTTTTAAATCTTTCCCCTCTTACCTTAAACCTATGCCCTGTAGTTTTGGACTCTCCCACACTATGAAAAAGACCTTGGCTGTTAACCTAATCCCTCATGATTTTATAAACCTCTATAAGGTCACCTCTCAGCCTCCAATACTTCAAGAAATAAACTCCAGCCTATTCAACCTCTCTTTCTGTAGCTCAAACTCTCCGGTCCTGGCGACATTTTGTAAATCTTTTCTGCAACCTCTCAAGTTTAACAACATCCTTCCTAAGGTGGGGTGACCAAAACTGTACTCGGCATTCTAAAACTGGCCTCACTAATGTCCTGATCATATGCAACATGACATCCCAACTCCTATGCTTAATGTTCTGACCAATGAAGACGAGTGTGCCAAACAACTTCTTCACCACCCTATCTGCATGAGACTCCATTTCCAAGGAACTTTGTTCCACATCACTCCCCAGGCCCTAACATTAACTATGTCTGCCCTGCCCTGGTTTGCCTTACCTTATCTAAATTAAACTCAATCTGCCTCTCCTCAGCCCATTAGCCCATCTGATCAAGGTCCCATTGTATTATGAGATAATCTTCTTTACTGTTGTCCACTGCACCACCAATTTTGGTGTCATCTGCAAACTTACACCATCATGCAAAATGGCAGCAGAGTAAGCTGCTCCAGCTAGTGCTCCTCAGGTCTGCCTGTTCCTTTTTCTTTCCTTTCCTTTTTTATCTTTTTGTTTCTTTTGTCTTCTTCCTGCTTTTTTTTTTCACTCAATGACTTTGGCTTACCCAGAAGAGAATGGAAGAGCTGGTGAGCTCTAGAGGCAAAACCTGGAGCCGCAGGGAAGCAGTACTGGCCTGGAGGCCAGTGATGGGAATCGAGTCCCAGAGCAGAGGCCAGCAAGGGGAAGCAGTCACAGACTGGAGGCCAGTGAGGGAAATCGAGTCTAGGAGCGGATGCCAGCAACAGGAATCAAGTCTCGAAGAAAATTTCTCTTGGAGCCAACTGGAGACTTGGAGTGGAACAGGACACTTCTTGGATTGGGTTCTGATGCAGGTGGTCAGACCACATGTGGAAACCCCTGTGCTTGGCTACTGCAGTGTAATGTTGATATCTGTTTATATGCTTGTAATGACTATCCTAACTATGTCTTATTTCTGTAAAGTAATACAACTGTTTTTTCCTTTTTATTCCTCTCTTTTTGTCTCTAAGTCTTTTACCTAGCTAGATGTACCTAAAATAGCACCATAGGAGACAACATTGTAAAACCTTTTACTGTATGTCTGTACTTGAATACACTTGACAATAAAGGATATTCTATTCTAATTGTACCTCCTACATTCATATCCAAATCATTTCTTTAAATCTTTTCA
Organism: Chiloscyllium punctatum; assembly: GCF_047496795.1. Lineage (NCBI taxonomy): Eukaryota > Metazoa > Chordata > Chondrichthyes > Orectolobiformes > Hemiscylliidae > Chiloscyllium > Chiloscyllium punctatum. The sequence continues at coordinate 78,327,489 of NC_092747.1, read as the reverse complement.
CTCGGTGGCTATTTTACTGAATAAAAAAGAACAGCTAATCCTTTTCTAAAAAGTTTCCAAGTCAGTTCGAAGGTCCAGTTTATTGTCCTCAAAAGGATTGTAGGCCCTTTGTAGCAACTGAACCCTCAGATCAATGATTGTTATTTAAGCACTTACCTCACAGCCAGTGGTCTTTTTTACAGCAGAGAGCGGCGGGAGCTGTGCGCAAGTGAGGTTGGAGCAGGGAAACTGTTGGGAAGGTTATTTAAGTAGGTGTGTTCTTCAAACTCTGCAGCACATCTGGGAGGGGGAGAGTTACGTGGATACTTTATTTCAGGAGGCAGGCATGCCCAGAAGATTAAGTAATTCAAATTCAGTAAGTGTTCAGGGACAACAGGATGTGACTGTAAGTGAGGCAGGTAGAGGGATTCTGATTTCGGGAGTGGAGGAGCCTCAGCCCCTGACCTTGTCCAATAGGCATGAGATTCTTGCTCCCTGTACGGATGATGGAAAGGGATGACCACAGCACCATGGTGCAGAAGACCATTCAAGAGGGGGGAGCAAAAAGACAAGTAGTTGTTATAGGAGATTCTATAATTAGGGGGACATATAGTATCCTATGCAAGCCGGATCAGGAGTCTGGCATGGTGTGTTGCCTGCCCGGTGCCAGGGTGCAGGATATCTCTGACTTGCTTGAAAGGATATTGGAGCAGGAGGGGGAGGATCCAGTTATTGTGGTCCACGTTGAGACTAACAGCACAGGCAAAGCTAGGTTGGAGGACCTATTTGGGGATTATCAAGCGCCAGGAAGGAAATTGAAGTACAGCTCCTCAAGTGTCTTAATCTCCGGATTACTGCCCGAGCCATGTGCCAAGTGGCGTAGGGATGAGAAAGTTAGGGAAGTAAACACATGGATTGGTGTGGGAAAGAGGGGCATTGGCATCAGCATCTTTACTCAAGTTGACAAGTGTTACAGGCACAATGGAACAGCATTCCCCACAAAAGCCTGGCTCTGATGGGCTACATCCTAGAGTTCTGAGGCAGTTGGCTGAGGAAATAGTGGATGCATTGGTTGTGATCTTTCGAAAGTCACTGGAGTCAAGGAAAGTCCCAGATGATTGGAAAATTGCTGTTGTAACCCCTTGTTCAAGAAAGGATCTGGACAAAAGATGGAAAATTATAGGCCGATTTGCTGAACCTCTGTTGTTGGTAAAATTCTAGAAACCATCATTAAGGATGAGATTTCTAAATTCTTAGAAGTGTAGGGTTGGATTAGAACAAGTCAGTATGGATTTAGTAAGGGGAGGTTGTGCCTGACAAACCTGTTAGAATTGTTTGAAGAGGCAACAAGTAGGCTATACGGAAACCAAGTTGATGTTATCTGTCTAGACTTCCAAAAGGCCTTTGATAAGCTGCCTCACGGGAGGCTGCTGTGAAAGGTGAGGACCTTGAGAATTGGCTGTCTGACAGAAGGCAGAGAGTAATTTTTTTATAATATAAAGGTTATTTAATATAAAAGGTTATTTTTTGGAATGGCAGCTGGTGACAAGTGGGGTCCCATAGGGTTCAGTTTTGGGGCTGCAGCTGTTCACTTTATATATTAATGATCTGGATGAAGAGACTGGGATCATTCTGGTGAAGTTTGCCGATGATATGAAGTTAGGACAGGCAGGTAGTATTGAGAGGGTGGGGAAGCTGCGGAAAGATTTAGACAGTTTAGGAGTGGTCCAGGAAATGGCTGATGAAATTCAACACAAGCAAATGCAAAGTCTTGCACTTTGGCAAAAAGAATACAGGCATGGACTATTTTCTAAACGGTGAGAAAATTCATAAAGCCGAAGTACAAAGGGATCTGGGAGTGCTAGTCCAGGATTCTCTAAAGGTTGACTTGCAGGTTGAGTCCGTGATTAAGAAAGCAAATGCAATGTTGTCATTTATCTCAAGAGGGTTAGAATATAAAAGCAGTGATGTGTTTCTGAGACCTTATAAAGCTCTAGTTAGGCCCTATTTGGAATACTGCGTCCAGTTTTGGGCTCCACACTTCAGGAAGGACATACTGACACTGGACTGTGTCCAGAGGAGATTCACACAGATGATCCCTGGAGTGGTAGGCCTAACATACGATGAACGGCTGAGGATCCTTGGATTGTATTCATTAGAGTTTCGAAGGTTGAGGGGAAATCTAATTGAAACTTACAAGATAATGCATGGCTTAGAAAGAGTGGATGCTGGATATTTGCTTCCGTTAGGTGGGGAGACTAGGACCCGTGAGCTCAGCCTTAAAATTAGAGGAGGTGCAATTTAGAACAGAAATGAGGAGACATTTCTTTAGCCAGAGAATGATGGGCCTTTGGAATTCATTGCCAGGGAGCGCAGTGGAGGCTAGGTCATTAAAAGTCTTTACAGTGGAGATTGATAAGTTCTTGATCTCGCAAGGAATTAAGGGCTACATGGAGAGTGTGGGTAAGTAGATTTGAAATGCTCATCAGCCATGATTAAATGGCAGAATGGACTCAATGGGCCGAATGGCCTTACTTCCACTATTATGTCTTATGGTCCTATCAGTAAAAGATGAGGCTATGTACATTTTATGCAGTATAAATGTCACACTTTGTCTGCAAATATTGTTTTATTTACATCCAAATTTAGCCTGCTGGCAACATTTTTTTAAATAGATATTTTTTATTAGAAATTTAACATTTTTACAAGTTTACAAAAATAAAGAAAACTCTCAAGTATAAACATTGATATACAATTAAATCTTAAATATACAATAGCCAAAATTTAACAAAAGAAAAATACCGAGAAAGAAAAAAAACAAAACTCAACTAACTACTAATCTAACCTACAACTAACCAGAGTGTATATTTAAGTCCCTTACATTATTCAAATAAGAGAGAAAAAAAAAACGGATAACATAGAAGTTGAGTACATGCTCGGAATGTGTTAACATCAAATGCAACAAAACCTGTATTTGTGCGGGATTCCTCTGTAAGGGGCCCCGGACCAGCCAGGTTCGTAATCTCAATTAAATAAAAGCCCTTGTTAGGATAGACATCTCGGACCGTGTCTTCAGAATCCTTAAGGGGGAGGGTGTGCAGCCAGAAGTCGTGGTACACATTGGCACCAACGACATAGGTAGGAAGAGGGGTGGGGAGGTCATTCAAGAGCTCAAGGAGTTAGGCTGGAAGCTAAAAGCTAGGACAGACAGAGTCGTCATCTCTGGGTTGTTGCCGGTGCCACGTGACAGAGAGGCAAAGAATAGGGAGAGAGTGCAGTTGAACACGTGGCTGCAAGGATGGTGTAGGAGGGAGGGCTTCAGATATTTGGACAATTGGACTGCATTCTGGGGAAGGTGGGACCTGTATAAACAGGACGGGTTGCACCTGAACCAGAAGGGCACCAATATCCTGGGGGGTAGGTTTGCTAGCACTCTTCGGGGGGGTTTAAACTAATTTGGCAGGGGGATGGGATCCGGACTTGTAGTCCAGCAAGTAAGCTAGCTGTGTGTCAGGATGTCCAAGACTGTAGGGAGGCTGTGGAGAAGGTAGCACTGACAGGGACTACTTGCGGACACAGAGATGGGCTCAAGTGCGTATACTTCAATGCAAGGAGTATCAGAAATAAGGTGGGTGAACTTAAGGCGTGGATCGGTACCTGGGACTACGATGTTGTGGCCATCACGGAAACATGGATAGATGAGGGACAGGAATGGCTGTTGGAGGTTCCTGGTTACAGATGTTTCAGTAAGATTAGGGAGGGTGGTAAAAAAGGAGGGGGGGGTGGCATTGCTAATTAGAAATGGTATAACGGCTGCAGAAAGGAAGTTTGAGGGGGATCTGCCTCTGGAGGTAGTATGGGCTGAAGTCAGAAATAGGAAAGGTGCAGTCACCTTGTTGGGTGTTTATTATAGGCCCCCCAATAGCAGCAGAGATGTGGAGAAACAGATTGGGAAACAGATTTTGGAAAGGTGCAGAAGCCACAGGGTCGTAGTCATGGGCGACTTCAACTTCCCAAACTTGACGAGGGAGGTTGAATGTCTAGTAAAGAGGAAGAAGGAGGCTTGCATAAGGTTGAGGAAACAGGGTTCAGACAGAGTAGTGGAGGGATACAGGATAGCCAGAAGGGACCTGAAGAAAGGGATTAGGAGAGCTAAGAGAGGGCATGAAAAATCCTTGGCGGATAGGATTAAGGATAACCCCAAGGCATTCTATGCGTATGTGAGAAACCTGAGAATGACGAGAACGAGGGTAGGTCCGATCAAGGACAGTGGTGGGAGACTGTGTATTGAGTCGGAATAGATAGGAGAGGTCTTGAACAAGTACTTCTCTTCAGTATTTACGAACGAGAGGGACCGTATTGTTGAAGAGGAGAGTGTGAAACGGACTGATAAGCTAGAAGAGATACCTGTTAGGAAGGAAGATGTGTTGGACATTTTGAACAACTTGAGGATAGACAAGTCCCCCGGGCCTGACGGGATATATCCTAGGATTATGTGGGAAGCAAGAGAGGAAATTGCAGTACCGTTGGCAATGATCTTCTCGTCTTTACTGTCAACGGGGGTGGTACCAGGGGACTGGAGAGTAGCGAATGTTGTGCCCCTGTTCAAAAAAGGGAATAGGGATAACCCCGGGAATTACAGGCCAGTTAGTCTTACTTCTGTGGTAGGCAAAGTAATGGAAAGGGTACTGAGGGATAGGATTTACGAGTATCTGGAAAGACACTGCTTGATTAGGGACAGCCAGCACGGATTTGTGAAGGGTAGGTCTTGCCTTACAAGTCTTATTGAATTCTTCGAGGAGGTGACCAAGCATGTGGATGAGGGTAGAGCAGTGGATGTAGTGTACATGGATTTTAGTAAGGCATTTGATAAGGTTCCCCATGGTAGGCTTATGCGGAAAGTCAGGAGGCATGGGATAGAGGGAGATTTGGCCAATTGGATAGAAAACTGGCTAACCGGTCGAAGTCAGAGAGTGGTGGTAGATGGTAAATATTCAGCATGGAGCCCAGTTACAAGTGGAGTTCCGCAGGGATCAGTTCTGGGTCCTCTGCTGTTTGTAATTTTTATTAATGACTTAGATGAGGGAGTCGAAGGGTGGGTCAGTAAATTTGCAGATGATACGAAGATAGGTGGAGTTGTGGACAGTGAGGAGGGCTGTTATCGGCTGCAGAGGGACTTAGATATGATGCAGAGCTGGGCTGAGGAGTGGCAGATGGAGTTCAACCCTGCCAAGTGTGAGGTTGTCCATTTTGGAAGAACAAATAAGAATGCGGAATACAGGGTTAATGGTAGGGTTCTTGGTCAGGTGGAGGAATAGAGGGATCTTGGGGTCTATGTGCATAGATCTTTGAAGGTTGCCACTCAGGTGGATAGAGTTTGTAAGAAGGCCTATGGAGTATTATCGTTCATTAGCAGAGGGATTGAATTCAAGAGTCGTGAAGTGATGTTGCAGCTGTACAGGACTTTGGTTAGGCCACAGTTGGAGTACTGTGTGCAGTTCTGGTCGCCTCACTTTAGGAAAGATGTGGAAGCTTTGGAGAGGGTGCAGAGAAGATTTACCAGGATGTTGCCTGGAATGGAGAGTAGGTCGTACGAGGATAGGTTGAGAGTTCTCGGACTTTTCTCGTTGGAACGGCGAAGGATGAGGGGTGACTTGATAGAGGTTTATAAGATGATCAGAGGAATAGATAGACAGTCAGAAACCTTTTCCCCGGGTACAACAGAGTGTTACAAGGGGACATAAATTTAAGGTGAAGGGTGGAAGGTATAGGGGAGATGTCAGGGGTGGGTTCTTTACCCAGAGAGTGGTGGGGGCATGGAATGCGCTGCCCGTGGGAGTGGTAGAGTCAGAATCATTGGCGACCTTTAAGCGGCATTTGGATAGGTAGATGGATGGGTGCTTAATCTAGGATAGAAGTTCGGCACAACATCGTGGGCCGAAGGGCCTGTTCTGTGCTGTATTGTTCTATGTTCTATGTTCTATGATAGCCGAAATATCTGTATTTATGTAATTCAAGAAGGGCTGCCATATTTTATAAAATAATTCGGTCTTTCAGTGCACCATATTTGTAAGGAAGTCAAGGGGAGTACATTCCATAATTAATCTGTGCCAATTTGAAAGTCCAGGGGGACCCTCAGCCACCAAGTTCACCAAAATATTTTTCCTTGCACAGAAAGAGACAATAGAAAATTGTCTCTTCCCGTTCATGACCAGGGAGGGAAAGTTCGAAAAGCCCAAAAGGAGAGATACAGGGTCCACTTTAATTTCCGTTCCTAAAATCTCTGTCAGAGCACTTGCTACTTTAGTCCAGTATCTACGGATCTTATGACAGGTCCATAGGCAATGTACAAGAGTGCCCACCTCTATTTTACATTTGGGACACATTGGAGATGCTCCTGCCTTAAATTTTGCCAATCGATCCGGTGCTATATGGGCCTATGAAGTATCTTCAGCTGGATAGCCTGATGCAGATGGTGATTCTTCTGGCATTTTCCCAAATGTCATTCCATGTTTCTATAGAGATTTCTAGTCCCAAATCCTGATCCCATGTTTTAAGCAAATTGTCCATATCTCCCGATACTTCATCATGTAGTAAATGATAAATAGTACTGATAGAGGATACCCCCATTGGTCGTAGTACTCTGCATTCTCTATCTGATTTATAAAGACTATCTAATAACGTAGTCTTCTTCTGTATATAGTCTCAAATTTGGAAGTATCGATAGAGGTCTCTATTAGGTAATCCGAATTTCTGACGCAGCTGTTCAAAAGACATCAGGACCCCATCCTTAAATAGGTCCCCTAGACATGAGATACCTCTGGATCTCCAGAGTTTAGAAGTGGCATCTGTAAACCCCGGTTGGAATCCCCATGCTCCCACTATTGGCGCATAGGGGGATGTTTTATGTGAGTTGCTCTCATTTTGCCGCATTATGTTCCAAGCTTTAATTGTGTTTAGCATTATAGGGTTTTTACAGTGATCCGTAATGATTTTCCTCTTGTCTGAAAATAAAAGGTTAATAAATGGGTATTTTACTTGAGAAGCCTCGATGTCCAACCAGATTGATTGTGGATCAGACAAGACCCAACCAGCTATGTAACTTAATAGGGAATTTAACTGATATTTCCTAAAATCTGGGAAGTCCATTCCTCCCCTTGCCTGTGGCAGCTGTAGCTTCTTCAACTTAATGAGGGGCCGTCTATGATTCCAGATAAAGGAATCCAACCAGCCATATAATTTACGTAGTGCCAGCCTCAGCAGCATCACTGAAAGCATTCTCATACGGTATAAGGAGACGGGGCAAGACATTCATTTTAATTAGTGCTATTCTAACTAGCCAGGAAATTGGAAGGTCTCCCCATCGCTGGATGTCCTGCCTTATCTTTTCCAGTAAATGCACAAAGTTAGCCTTGTACAACTGACAGGGGTAATAAAAATGCCTAAATATAAGAAACCCTCCAGGGACCAACGAAAGGGAAAATGGGATCCGTCCACTAAGTGGGGTATCATAGCAAGGCCACCCATTGGCATAGCCTCCGATTTTGAGAAATTAATTTTATAGCCTGAGAATGCGCTAAATGTATTCATAACTTGGATTAAGCGAGGTACGGACATCAGAGGATTATGGAGGAATAGAAGAACATCATCTGCATAAAGGGTAATTTTATGTTTACCTGTACCAACCCTCAGGGCCGTTATATTAGGATCAGCTCGTATAGCTTCTGCTAGTGGTTCAATTATTAGCGTAAATAACAATGGCGAAAGAGGACATCCCTGACGGCAGCCCCTACCCACACTGATGTTATCCGAACCTAATCCATTGGTAACCACAACTGCTTTGGGATCACTATACAATGTTGAGACCCATTTGGTAAACACCTGTCCAACGCCAAACCTTTCCAAGGTATAAAACAAATATGACCATTCAACCCTATCGAATGCCTTTTCCGCGTCTAATGAAACTACCGCTCCTGGTATCTTTCCCTGATGGCAGGCTTGAATCATATTCAAAACCCTTCTAATATTATTGGATAATCTACGGCCCTTAATAAACCCCTTTATGATCCTCCTTTATGATATGTGGCAGTACCCTTTCTAGTCTCAATGCTAACGTTTTAGAAAGGATTTTAAAATCTACATTTAGCAAGGATATTGGTCTGTATGATGTACAATCTTCTAGATCCTTTCCTTTTTTAAGGATAAGAGAGATATTTGCCTCTTTCAGCGAAGGTGGGAGACAGCCCTGACTGTATACATAGTTATACATGTCCATAAGTTCACCAGCCAATATTTCTGTAAATTCTTTATAGAATTCAGCTTGAAAACCATCTGGGCCTGGTGCCTTACCGCTCTGAAGTTGCCTGATTGCGTCAAGTATTTCTTCGACTGTTAGGGGAACATTTAAGACCGATACCTGTTCTAGAGTTAGGCTCAGAAAGGTCAAAGTTTTTAAAAATGATTGCATCCTCCTAGTCCTGTCTTCACAATCCTATGATTTATATAAATCAGAATAAAATTTTCTAAAGATTGCATTAATCTTTTTATGATGATGAGTACTTTCCTTGATATACGTAATAGTTTGAGGGGCCTTTTTCCTTTGCAAGAAATGCTAAGTATCTCCCCGGTTTGTCGCCAAATTCATATAACCTTTGTTTTGCAAATAATATTTCCCTCTTAGCTGTTTGAGTAAGCGTAGTGTTTAGAGCTGTCCTAAGGGTCGTAATCCTTTGCAATTTAATAATAGAAGGTCTATCAGCGTATGCTGTTTCAGCTGCTTTTAAGCGAGTTTCGAGCAGATGCCTTTAACTTTTAACTTTTTCTGGGTCGCTGAGTAGGAGATGATCAAACCTCGCATGTAAGCTTTGATGGTCTCCCACATCATTGATGGGTTGCTAGCCGTACCTAAATTAATTTCTAAAAAAGTTTTAAATTCTTGAGAGAAGTACTTTACAAATTTACTATCTTTCATTAGGAAGGGGTCCATATGCCAATGCTGAGGGAATGTCCCATTGTTCCTCGCCTTGGTTTCCATATATAGAGCAGCGTGGTCAGAAATTGCTATTTTACAGGATGATATGGAATTTTTAAAAATCGAGGGGGCAAAAAACATATCAATTCTGGTATGACATTTATGTGGATTGGAGTAAAAAGAAAAATCTCTGCCCTGTGGATGAAGACATCTCCATACGTCTATTAATCCTAATTCTTTGTTCAGATCCACCAATTGTCTAGATCTGGGAGATACTCCTGCAGTACTCTTGGGAATCCTATCTATTTCTGGATCCATAATACAAATAAAGTCTCCCCCTATAATTGTATGATGGGCACCAAGAGCCATCAATTTTGAAAAAGCTTACGTTATAAATTTAAAGGGGGGTGCCGGGGGGGCAGTACAAATTTAAAATCCCATATCCCTCTCCATTTATAAGGGCTTTAATCAAAATATATCATCCAGATTCGTCTTTTATCTGATTTAGGATTTTGAAAGGGAAATTCTTCCGAACAAGAATAACAACTCCCCTACTTTTTGAGCTAAAAGAAGAAAAAAAGGCCTGATCAAATCCACCCTGTTGTAATTTCAAGTGTTCTTTATCCAACAGGTGTGTCTCCTGTAGGAGAGCTATATCAACTCTTTCTTTCTTAAGATTTGATAATATTTTCTTCCTTTTGACTGGCAAATTACTCCCCTTGACATTCCAGGTGCACCACTTAACCAACTGAACAACCATAATCATCCGGGCAAATCCGAGACCCCTCGGGAAGGGAAACCCTATCCGGAACATCCTGAGCATAGAGCATATAAAATTCACAAAAATAAAGGCTCTCTAATACACTCACAACAGTATAATAAAAAACTATTTCTAAATAATAAAAGAAACGTATTTAAATGGAGATTTTCCCCCTTGTTCCCAGGGGGTGTCATTTCCTTTCCAAAGGTCCATCGTATCCTCTCCCAACCAATGCCCCACCCTTGACTCAGGTGCTCCTCAATAGGATGAGGAGAATTCAGATATAATACAAAGCTAGAGTTAACAGTGAGCACCCTACCCCCACCGCACCTCCCCCCCACCCACACCAACACCTGGATATATTTAGTAATGTTAATACCATGTATAAACATATATAACTATAAAATTACAACCTCAACAAATAATAATTAAATATAATAATACAAAATAACAAGGGAAAACAACTCCGCTCCTGGAGACATAGGTAAAATAGAATAAGGTAACCACCTCCCCCCACCAACATTAACTAAACCCCCCGGCTTATATATATATATATACACAAATATATATACATACCCACATACATACATAGAATAATAAAAAAAACCCCAAGGGGGGAAGAAAATCATTAAATAGAGAACAAATAAATAAATCCATCTCCCCACCCCCGAGATAATATTAAACAGTAAGGTAAGAAAAAAGAAAAAGGGGGGGGATATAAACCGCAGAGGGGGAAAGGCAAACCAACATCCATTATCTCTAACAATTTATCTAAGAGAGTCCAAAAATTCCTTAGCCTTTTCTGGCGATCCGAAGTTATATACGGATCCTTCATGGTTAAAGCGTAGCATCGCTGGGTATCGTAAGGAGTATTTAAGTCCCTTAAACACTTCTTTGCCTTATCAAATGCCTTCCTCTTTCGGACCAGAGCTGGGGAAAAGTCCTGGAATAACATGATCTTGGATCCTTTATAGATCATGGCTTGGGAATCTTTTCCAAGATTTCTAGAAGCTTCTAGGAGTATATGCCTCTCCCAATAGCTCTGCAGCCGGGACAGGACCGGGCGGGGACGCTGGTTCGAGCCGGTCCCACGTATTGCGACCCGATAGGCCCATTCCACCCTTACCTGGCCTGATCCAGCCTCCAGATTTAAAAGCTGTGGCAGCCACTGCTCGAGAAACGTTGTAAGCTGGCCTTCCTCTTCCCGTTCGCTGTTCGAGAGTCTGGACCCAATCCACAGCCGATTGCGCTGTAGTTTCTGAGGTCGCGGCCTTTAGCTCCGCCCCTCTGACTCGGCGATTTCTTTAATGTCTCGGTTGTGCTTTTGCAGCATGGCCAAGAGTGAGTCCCATCGACTTTGGGATTCTTCAATGAAAGCGTCGATCTTCGCATCGAGTTTAGAGATCATTTCCACAAGGCTTGCCACCGTAGGTAAGTCCCCCAGGGCGGCTGTGGACGCCTCTGCTACAGCTAGAGAGGGTGGGGGAGGGGTTCCTGCCTGCTGAGAGCTGCGGGCTCCCTTCCCTTTGGTCATTTTTACTAAAGATTAGATTGTTTAAATTTAATGCTAGGCAACTAATTAAATTAAACAGCTATTTTAAATGATTTGGTGAATGTGGTGGGGGTGGGTGACCCACTTTACCCAAGTCTTGGGAGGAGCACTATAGACTCAGACTTGCTGGGTCGCCGCCATCTTGGATCCCCGCTGGCAACATTTATAAACCTGACACTGGACATACAGGCATTTGATGTTTGGCATCAATTTTCTCATTCACAATAACAATCAATTCATTTGCAGGCATAGATACCCAGGGAAATCAACTTTTAAAAAATGTTGCTGGAAAGCAAAGCAGGTCAGGCAGCATCCGGGGAGCAAGAAAATCAATGTTTTGGGCCGGAGTCCTTCATCACGAATCATTCCTAATGAAGGACTCCAGCCTGAAACGTTGATTTTCCTGCTCCCTGGATGGTGCCTGACCTACTGTGCTTTTCCAGCAACACATTCTCAACTCTGATCTCCAGCATCTGCAACTGTCACTGTCTTCCTTTTAAAAAATGTGGGCAATCCTGAATCTGCTGCATGTTCTCTGTGTTCAAATTCTCCTATAACCCTTCCATTGTTCCTCCAATAACCCTCTCCCAACACCAACCACCAGCATCTTTACCCAAGTTGACAAGTGTTACAGGCACAATGGAACACCACTCCCTGCAAAAACCTGTCCATACCACGCACACATTAACAACTGTATTGCCATTTCTTCATTGTCGGTGAAAATACCGGAAGTCCCTTTACTACCATCACTATACCCTGCAATGCTCAAAAAAGTCAGTTCACCACTAGGAAAGTTAGGGACAGAACAACAGATGTTGGCCTTGGTAGTTATATGCCCAGAATAAGGAAAATTATTGGACACAAAGATATTGAGTTAGCCTTGGGATGTCATTATCATTGTTGAAGATGCAATAATTACTCCTCTGCTGCCTGTTGAACTGCATTTTTGTTGGGTGCCACCTACTTAGTTAATTGTGCTCTTTATTGAAATTATTTTTCATAGAAGCCTCTGGGATATCTTTTATAAACCTGCCATGCACTGTTTCTTTATAATTGCTATGTCTACCTACTGCTGTGCATCCCTGCTTGGTGGGATCTTTGGCAGCTGATCTCCAGAAGTCCATGAAAGCCTAGTGCCTCCGTTTCTGATGATGAGTTGCAATAAATAATAAATGTAATAATAAATATCAGGGAGCTTGTTGGGCATGCCAGCCATGTCCAATACAAACAGATAAAGCTAATGCAAAATATGCATGCTTGCAATATCAACAGACCATGCAGTATCAATGCAGAGAAGTACAAAATTGACATTTTGTCAGAACTGGGAGAACTTAGAGATGAATCAAATTTTGCAGGTAAAACAGGTATGCGTGGTTGGGAAGGAAAGGAAAGAATAAGTGAGGGAGTCAGTGGTAAGGTGGATGGTAGGCAAGACAAAATGACAGAAGCAAACATGGTGCAGGCCAAAGTGGGAAATGCTGAGATGGCCATAGCATACAACTGGGAGAAGTGCGTTATTGGAGCTTGGTAATTTTCATTTTTAATATAAATGTGGAAATTTGTGCTGGACTTCCTAAAAATAAACTTGTGAAATGGGGACGTGAATTCTGATCGTCTTTTGTAATTCAGTTACACACCTACTTGCAACCCATTTCATCCAAAGACTGCACTTACCATTTGTATGATCGTGAAGAATCAACTGTTATTGCACAATCGTGTGCACTCGCTGGGTAAACTTGTCTTTATCACTGGATTTGGTGCACTTAAAAGGAATGACTGTTGTTTGCTATCACTATGACTGCCGGAAGCACTCTCACTGCCTGCATTAAATACTGGGACCGTCCATGAACCCAAACAACTTAAAACCATTTCAACAACTATAGATCCAAATAAACTGTATTCGAAAAATAGGAATTGCTGGAGAAAATCAGCAGGTCTAGCAATATCTGTGCAGAGGAAGCAGTGACAACACTTTGGCTCCAGTAACTCGTCTTCAATAAATTGCGTTCGTTTTCGGCCAGTTTAACACAATCATTCGGGATTGCCAATCGCACCGAGCTGCTGGGAGGGGCACACTCTGCGTGTGGGATGAAGGACATTCTCCACATGAAGAGGATGAGATCCTTTCCGCTTGTTGGGTGCCGACTTCCCATTCCAGGCTCACATCAGTGGCGTCATAACACTGATGGCTAGTGTCGCTGCGATGGCCGGAAAACAGGGAAGATGGAAACTGGTGACAACGCTCGGTCCTGCCGTCCTCCTGATGTGGAGTGCTTCCATTTTAGAGGAGTCCACCATGCAATTCTCAAAACAGCCACCAACCAGTTTGCAATCACACAACCGTTAAAATGAATAAGTTTTTAGTCTTGAAATGGTGTGTGTCTTGAGACCTCAGAAGGAGTAAGGACTCCTGTCTTTACTCACCCTGGGTGCGTTATCTCATATCAGACCCAAAACGATTTCACTGATACTTAAACTGCGAACAGCCACCAGGACAGTTAGGGTGAACAATAAATGCCGGCCTTGTTAATGATGACAACAATGACGTGTCGAGATTTAATAAAATGCAAGCTATTGTTTTAAGAAAACATAAAGTCCACGCTTTGTCCCAATATCCTCCTTTTAAATAAAATCAGGCACAAGCATTTATCTTGAAGAGACGTCAATCTCAAATCAAGGGATAGCCGACGACAATGAGAAGGGAGATGAAATTGAAGAATTATTACAACAAGGAAAGACACTATTTGGTCCAAACTGCCTTATTAGCTGTCATAAGGTGTTATCTCATTAGGTCCCCACCTGCTGTTCTTTCTCATATAAAGAGATTTTTTAACACAGTAGGTAATAGTCTTGAGTGTCTTGATCACATTAATGGTGGAAGCAGATACACAATAGTAACTTCCAAAAAGGAATGTGCATTATAAGCAAAACAATTGCTGGATAATGGGGAAAGAACAGCAGAGTGAATCTGATTGGATAGACCTTTCAAAGAGCTTTCATAGGCACAACAGATTAAAGTAAATTCTGAGCTGAATAATTGTATGTCCACTCCAGTAGCAAATTGTGCAACCAAGCAAGTGATTCAGTGGTATTTTCCTGAAGAGCACTGTATCTTATGGTGGTGTAACCACACAATACATTTTTTTTCTGTTTTAGTTGGCAATTTAAGACTGAAATTCTGGACTTTCTGCTAATATTTTATTACACTTTGAAGTGTTGTGTCATTAATTTGGACAGTTATAGATTGAGGGTAGGCCATCTCTATCATCAGCTGAAAATGTGTTGCTGGAAAAGCGCAGCAGGAATCCTGATTCCTGAAGAACGGCTTATGCCCGAAACGTCGATTCTCCTGCACCTTGGATGCTGCCTGACCTGCTGCGCTTTTCTAGCAACACATTTTCAGCTCTGATCTCCAGCATCTGCAGTCCTCACTTTTTCCATCTCTATCATCAGGCTGACTATAAATGCTGTGATATAAGTTAGTTCATTTAAAACAAACTATATAACAACTCTATTTATTGCAGATTAAGGTCAAGGACCAAGGTGGATAATGATATTGTCAGTCTGCAACCATACTTGCTGTCGAGAAAATTCCTAATGCTTTGCCCCTTTTTTCTGGACCTAAAATCATAATGATTGGTTTGAACATTGGCCACAAGAATTGGTCTTGTAATTTGTAGATGATCCCGCAATAGGAAGTATAATTAATACTGTAGAAAACCAAAGAAGACAAATGGATAGTTGTGACATTTTAAGTACATGTTTAAAAAATGGCAGGTATAAAATAGAGCATAATGTCAGTTGGAATGAGGTGGTAGATGTTTGGATTATAATTTGTAGTATTAATTAGGAGATCATGGTGTGGAAATATTGCTGGATTAGGAACTGGGTGACTAAGGTTATTCTGTAGGAGCTGGATTCAAACACCACTAGTAACTGGTGGAATTTAAATTTGCAAGATGTATCTATAACATAAAGCTAGTCTAAGAAATGATGATCGTGACAGCTGTCACCAAGTTTATTAATATCATTTAGGGAAGAGACCTAAATATTATTGACATGCAGAAAGTTGCATCACAGGGGTTTGTGGGTCCGTGTGTATGAGTACAAAACAAGGTCAGTAGGTATTTGGGAAGTCAGATAGACTGGAGTATAAAAATAAGGAGGTCTTACTAAATCTATGCAAGGCATTGGTCAACTACACCTAAAATATTGTGAACATTTTTCATCTTAGCTAAGGAAAGAAATATGGGCACTGCATATCTACAGTAGGTTCACTGTGTTAATTCTGGGTATGGAGAGATTTTCTTAACAGGAGAGATTGAGTAGTTGGATCTGTTCTCATTGGAGTTGAGAAGAGTGACCTGGTTACTTGTTGAAACATGTAAGGTTTTGACAGGACTTGACAGGGTAGGTATGGAAAGGTTCTTTCATGTTGCAGAATAAACTAGAACTAGAGGGCATAATACCCAAATCAGGATGAGGAAAAATTTCTTCTCTGAGGGAAGTGAATAAGTGGAATTATTTACAACAGAGGACTGTCAGGGATGAATAATTCAGTTTGTTGAGGTAGACGTTTTAATCAGTAAGTGAGTCAAGGGTTATGAGGAACAGGGCCGGGGAATGGAGTTGAGGATTATGGGAAAAGGCAGGATCTCATTAAATGATGGAGTGAATGCGTTGGGTCAAGAGACCTACTGATGCTCCTGCATCCTATCGTCTTTGGTTTTTTTTTTGTTTATGTGGTTTTTTGCCCTGCCTGAGTTCACCTGCTATTATTCAGATATTTGATCGGAGCAAAGCATCAACAATGTTTGGTTAGCAGGTCAATGGTAGAAAAGTTTTCTTGCAGAACATGGAATATTGAAAGACACATGTTCAAAACTGGGAAAGATGTGAGTGTGAGCATCTCCAAGTGAGGCAAACTTGATTAAACAGTGGAGCATCGGCTTTGTATCTGTGAAGTTGCAGGTTTGGTGCTTACATTCCCTTTTGAAGGTGGAGGTATCTGGTCAGACTCAGCAGGTCTGTCTTTTGGTGTGCAGCATAGGGACAAAGCCGAGGTGAGTAACAAAAGCAAATGCTGAAGGCACTGAGATTTTTCTGAGGGTGAAAGTCAGGTCCTTGAAAGGATCAGACTGGCAGTGAGCTAACAGAAGTCAGCAGGCATGTCCTGATGTGCTTGGAGGCAACATGAATGAGCCAGTGTGCTGGCAAACTGTGCCCCAGCCATAATGTGACATGTACAAAGCTGCAAATCAGATATGAGGGGAATTTGTTGGCTTTGAACTTTGGAATGTACCGCTCTGCAACACTCAGTCGAAGTCAACTTTTTGGTCCAGAAGACCATCAACTTTCACAAAAGTTATTGTCTTCCAAATCAGTGTTTGTCTCGGTGTGTATCACACAGAACACACCATAGAGCATAGTGCTGCTTAGGACAAACCTTGACAAAACTATTGCTTTTCTCCAGGCTTTCTTTGTATTGGCACAAACGAGTAGGAAATATGTGACATTCTCTTCCTCCCCAGCAGCCACTTTGAGGGCAGTGTGCATGAAGGATCTGATGGACAGTGCCCTTCTCACCACCAGCTGAGCTACATCTTGGTCCATGTTTACAAGTTCTGGCATGAGGCATTCTGCCAAATGACTTTGGCAGTCTGCTAAGGGAATCACCCAACAAGATTAACCCTCTCCTTTTCCCACAGGACCTTGAGGATGATATGTGCTGAGCACTTACTGATGGATTTCTGGTCAACAATGTTCTTCTTTACAAGTTTGTCCATAAAGGACATATTGTACAGAACAGTCTAAATACTGGAGGCCAGGTCTATTTTTAAAACACTGGGGATAAATAGATCCTCAGGCAGTAGTGACATCTGTTTGCTTGATGCAGTTTTTTTTTAGATTAGATTACTTACAGTGTGGAAACAGGCCCTTCGGCCCAACAAGTCCACACCGCCCCGCCGAAGCGCAACCCACCCATACCCCTAACCTAACACTACGGGCAATTTAGCATGGCCAATTCACCTGCCCTGCACATCTTTGGAGTGTGGGAGGAAACCGGAGCACCCAGAGGAAACCCATGCAGACACGGGGAGAATGTGCAAACTCCACACAGTCAGTCGCCTGAGGCGGGAAATGAACCCAGGTCTCTGGTGCTGTGAGGCAGCAGTGCTAACCACTGTGCCACCGTGCCGCCCAGTCTCACACAAAGGTCGCCATCAAATTGAGGGCAACATGGGTATGTTCTTCCCCCACTTTTCCTGAATTTTATAGATGGTGTCATAGTGGACATGCTCCATCATTGACCTCTAGATGAAGTGGAAGATGGCTTGGGTGGCTAGAGAGACGCAGGTTCAGGAAGTAGGGCAGATCTGAGCCACATAGATCACTGAGAATACCTCATGCCTGATAACCAAGATTTTACCCTCAATGGAGTGGTAGCAGTGTTCCCTAACCCCAATTTCTGCCCTGCCTTGACAATACACTCTTCTCAAGTTTTGGTGCAGGTTGCAGCCCCTCCGAACTGTATACACAGCATCTTCTGATAATCTGTCCTGATGGTAAAGGGAGATAAAGGATCTGTTGGCTCAGTTCCCAAAAAATGTTGTCCTCTATCTTGCTTTGATTTAATTTGGCTCCCAGTGCCAGTTCGAATTGGTTGCAGATGCTTATGAGTCTGCGCACAAACAGTGGATTGAGCAGAAAATGGGGATGTCATCCATGTACATGTACAGGGAGGCTTTGATTCCAGGCTTCTACTGCCTGGAATCATCTCCTCTCTCACACTTGAATCCTTCCTGATTGATTCAATAAAAGCTCTATACAACTCATAAACAATGCAAGAGAAATTGGGCAATCCTACCTGACTTCAGATCTGATCAGGAAGCTTTCTGATTCCCAGCGGTTAATTGTAACTGCACTATAGATGTTGGTGTAGACCAGTTGGATACAATTGCAGATTCCCTCCCCAAAGCTCATTCTGAAGAGCATTTCCTTCATTTACATGTGCGATATCCAGTCAAAGGCCTTCTTCAGGTCTAGGCTGATGAGACAAGTATCCACCTTCCTATCCTGCATGTAGGCACTCAATTCTTGAGGAACGTGAAACTTTCTGAGATCTTCCTGCCTTGTATAGCACATATTTGTTTCGGGTGAACCACCAAAACCAGAATAGACCTGACCCAGTTGGTGATGTACTTAGACAGGATTTTGTAATCTGCATTCCACTACATAACTAGTCGCCCATTTCTAAATTTCTCTTCTCCCCCTTCTGCTTGCAGATGTAGGTGCTGATGCATTTGCTCGTGGATTCGCAGATGGTACCTGTCCGAAGCATACTGCTGTGCATTTCCAATAAATCCTGGCCTTTTATGTCCCACAGAGCTGGTAAGTCATTGGTTCCTTTTCAAAGGTCTCAAAGGCCTTTCTCACCTCATCCAGAGAAAACAGCCAGTCCAACCTCTCCTGCATGGGCTTTGTGACATTCAATCTGGGATTAAAGGTAATAGACAATAGACAATAGGTGCAGGAGTAGGCCATTCTGCCCTTCGAACCTGCACCACCATTCAATATGATCATGGCTGATCATCGTTAATCAGTATCCTGTTCCTGCCTTATCTCCATAACCCTTGATTCCACTATCCTTGAGAGCTCTATCCAACTCTTTCTTAAGTGAATCCAGAGACTGGGCCTCCAATGCCCTCTGGGGCAGAGCATTCCACACAGCCACCACTCTCTGGGTGAAGAAGTTTCTCCTCACCTCTGTCCTAAATGGTCTACCCCATATTTTTAAGCTGTGTTCTCTGGTTGGGCATTCACCCATCAGCGGAAACATGTTTCCTGCATCCAGAGTGTCCAATCCTTTAATAATCTTATATGTCTCAATCAGATCCCCTCTCAGTCTTCTAAACTCAAGGGTATACAAGCCCAGTCGCTCCAGTCTTTCAGCGTAAGGTAGTCCCACCATTCCAGGAATTGACCTCGTGAACCTACGCTGCACTCCTTCAATAGCCAGAATGTCTTTCCTCAAATTTGGAGACCAGAGCTGCACACAATACTCCAGGTGTGGTCTCACCAGGGCCCTGTACAGCTGCAGAAGAACCTCTTTGCTTCTATACTCAATCCCTCTTGTTATGAAGCTTAGCATGCTATTAGCCTTCTTCACTACCTGCTGTACCTGCATGCTTACCTTCATTGACTGGTGTACAAGAACACCTAGATCTCTTTGTACTGCCCCTTTACCTAAATTGATTCCATTTAGGTAGTAATCTGCCTTCCTGTTCTTGCCACCAAAGAGGATAACCATACATTTATCCACATTAAACTGCATCTGCTATGCATCTGACCACTCACCTAACCTGTCCAGGTCACCCTGTAATCTCCTAACATCCTCCTCACATTTCACCCTGCCACCCAGCTTAGTATCATCAGCAAATTTGCTAATGTTATTACTAATACCATCTTCTATATCATTAATATATATTGTGAAAAGCTGTGGTCCCAGCACTGATCCCTGCAGTATCCCCTGCCGTTCCGAAATGGAGCCGTTTATTGTTTCCTTTGTTTCCTGTCAGCCAATCAACTTTCAATCCAAGTTAGTACTTTGCCCCCAATACCATGTGCCCTAATTTTGCTCACTAACCTCTTATGTGGGATTTTATCAAAAGCTTTCTGAAAGTCCAGGTACATTACATCTACTGGATCTCCCTCATCCATCTTCAGAGTTACATCCTCGTACACTATATCTACTGGATCTCCCTCGTCCATCTTCAGAGTTACATCAAAGGATTTCATAATCTTCAGAATGTCAGATTGAGATGACATTACCGAACCATATTCTTCCTTCTGTCTGCTGGTCACAGAGCTCTCGTCATGCAACTTCTAGCAGAAGAAATACGTGCATGTCTCATCCTGCTCCATGGTATGGACACTGTACTACAAGGCAAAGAGCAAGGATTCCTGGAGCAGGAGTTAGCTCTGCATGCTTTTCTGGAATTTTGGCTCTCTGACCTTCTCAAAAACTTTTGAAGATGAAAAACCTTTTGATGTTTCCCTTAACTATTGCCCACCAGTCTGCTGAAATCTCAGAGGTTTCATGGTTCTCCAACCTTTGTAGTCCCTTTTGAGGTGCTTAATTTTTTTTGGAGTCAGACGTTTTACATTTCGCATTCTCTTGCTGGCCCACTGGTCATCCTGCAGGTGACAAGAACACCAGCATGGTGAAGGTGAATGTGACTAAGATTGTTTGGAAAATCTATCAGGAACAGGAAATTGTGCTTAATTGGGTAGACCCGTTTGGGTGTTATTAGCTGCATTCCGTACTTTGGAGTTCTGAAGAAGTTGTACAGTTTTCCGATTTTGACCATTTCCCTCAGGAATCTAGGCGTGGTGTTCTGTTTGCTATCAGTATGCTCCTTAGGCTGTTTTCGCCTGACTTCTGCTTTTGCCCAAAGGTAAGTCTGGAGGTACTCGATGTCTTCCTGGGTGCTCCTCCTTCACTCTGGATGGTCTTGGGCCAGTTATTCCTCGGTGTCATTAGGAATACTGCATTTCACCAGTGAGGTCTTGAGGGTATCCCTGAAGCATTTCCTCTGTCCTCCTGGGGCTCATTTGCCATTTTGGAGCTGGGAGTAGAGCGCCTGCTTAGGGTGTCTTGTGCGGTCATGCAGATGATGTGCCCAGCCCATAGCAGCCAATCAAGGGTGGCCAGTGCCTTGATGATGGGTATGATGGCCTAGTCAAGGAAGGTGGTGTTGATGCGCCTGTCTTGCCAGTGGATTTGTAGAATCGTGCGCAGCAGTGTTGGTGATAGTGCTCCAGTGCCTTAGTGTCTACAGCAAACAGTCAGAGCCATACAGGAGGGTGGGAACCATCACAGCTCTATATACCAATCTGATGTTGTCCTCAAACACACTTTCTCTCAGACAACAGAAGGTCGCGCTGGAACATTATAAGTGGTGCTGGATATTTTTACTAATATCTCAACGTATTGGACACTCTCAACGTATTGGAAATGGCCAACATTCTCTAAGGCCTTCCTATGGACCTTGATGATAAGGGGTTCACTCTGCAATGCTGAGCCAGGTAAGTGGAAGACCTTTGACTTGTGGATGTTCAGGGTGAGACCCATGCTCTCATATCCCTCTACAAACGTGTTGACCATGGTCTGGAGTTTGTCCTCTGAGTGTAAAACAAAACTGCACTCGGAAGAGAAAAGGGAGACTGAAGGCTGAGTTCCAACATACACAAATATCATCTGTGTACTACGGCTTGATGACACTGGTTGGGGTGACTTTGGTTTTGGCTTGAACATGGCAGAGGTAGAATAATCTCCCACTGTTTCTGTAGCAGTCTAACTGCATTCCAGTGAGGATCTTGTCGGCGGTGAGGTGAACCATTGCAGCGAAGTAGACCAAGAACTGTTGGAATGATAACACATTCTTGCTTGACATCAGTCCAAACAGGGAATGTATTGGTTGTAGAGCTATTTGTCATTCTAAGACTTCCATGTTGCAGTGGAGAAAGCGTAGATTGATGGTAAACTTCATTGTGCAGTAAAAGTGGAGAAGGATGCTCCATAATGCTTCCAGGTTGATGGCATCAACGATCTTTTTAAGGTCGAAGAAGCCCAAATACAGGTGTAAGTTCTTTTCTCTGGCTTTCTCATCGAGTTGTTATGTAGGGAAAATCATGCCGTTGTGCCCCTCAGTGATTGGAAGCTGCCTTGCAATTCCAGGAGGAGTACTCAGTCACAGAGAGAAGATTGAGGAGGACATTGGCGATGGCTTTTCCAATGGTCAACTATAGGGACATTCCCCTGTGGTTATCATTGTCGGACCTGTTGCCTTTTTTGAAAATCCTCACAACTGTGGCATCTCGGAGCTCTCTGGGGATGCTCTCCTCCTTCCACGCAAGCAGACAAGTGCATGTAGTTGAAGTAGGAACTCATTGCCTACACTCTTCACCATCTGCTCCAGCAGCCTTGTTGTTCTTTAGCTGGTGGTTAGCCTTCTCTACTTCATGCAGGGCTGAGGCTTGTGAACATGTAGCGTGCTGTGAGGTGTGGTCAAGGATGCTCAGATCGATGCCAGTACCCTGGTTGAAGAGGTCTCTGATGTGCTTCCTCTAATTTTGTTTGGTAGCTTCTTTGTGTTTTATAAGGGTCACTCTATCCTTGGTCAGCAGTGATATGGGGCCTTGGGTGTTTGCTCCGTAGGTGGTCTTGACAGTACAGAAGAAACAGTGTACATCATGGATCCTTTTGTTGGACATCCCAGTGCTTTCTCCATCCACCACCTATTCTTTATGTTATGGAATGTGACCTTGGCCTTCAGGTGCCTGTAGGTCTACTTTTTCTCTTCCTAGTGCGATTGTTGTTTTACATATAGAAATGCAATGCGCTTTAGGATTATCAGTTCTTGGATCTCCTGATCATTTTTGTCAAACTAATTTTGGTGTTTCCTAGTTTAGTGACTGACTGAGTTTTTGCAGCATTGATAATTGAAGCCTTGAGGGCAGACCAGAATGCATTGAAATCTTGTGACTTGGTGTTGCCAAGGGTTGCTGGGTTTGTGGAGAGGAGATGGTTTTCTGGGTCTTTGAGTGCCTTAATTTTGAACTTCTTGTGGCACTGCATTTGTTTTCTCTGCTGCAGGTGTCTATATTTATGTTGCTTGTGGCTCAGATCAGGCGATGCCTTATCCAGCAGTCTTCGGCATGACATGGGTGATTCAAACGTCTTTGCAATCCCTCTCTCTAATGACATAATCAAGGCGGTGCCAGTATTTAGAGTGTTGCATGTTGTCTCGAATTTGTCCCTTTGGTGGAACAATGTGGTGGAGGTTGAGGAGGATAAGGAGATTAGTATTAGCATAAGTATTCTTAGCATTTGGTCAGGAGAAGGGAACTGTTGGAGTTTTGCTTTCCTGCTCCCTTTCTCAATTGCATCATCCCAGAGGTCAGCACTTATGCTGATGCTGGCTTGGAGGCGCTGAGGACAATTAGTTTGTCCACTGCAGGGACTCGTGAGAGAGATTGGTCAAGGCGGGAGTAAAATTTCTCCTTGATGTTAGTTGTTGTGTCAAGCATTGGTGAGTTTACACTGAATACTGGTTCCAAGCAAGGGTGAATCAATGTCATGAGACATTCACTTATTCTGCAAGGGCAGTTGTTGAATTGATCAACCAATTTGTTTTTGATGGTGAAACTGACTCCATCGATGTGGCACTTTTCATCAGCTTTGCCTTTCCAGACAAGGATGTAGCCACCATCCTGCTCTCTGAACTGACCTTCCCTACCTGTCAGGTTTCACTCAGGGCAGTGATGTCAGTATTGTAGCGCCTGAGTTCCTGGGTAATGATGGTGGCTGAGTGGTTAGCACTACTGTCTCACAGCACCAGGGACCCAGGTTTGATTCCAGCCAATGTGGAGTTTGCACATTCTCCCCATGTCTGTGTGAGTTTCCTCTGGGTGCTCTGGTTTCCTCCCACAATCCAAAGGTGAGCAGGTTAGGTGAGTTGCTAAATTGCCCATAATGTTCAGGGATGTGTAGGTTAGGTGCATTAATCAGGGGTAAATGTAGAGTGATAGTATAGGGGAATGGGACTGGATGGCTTAGTCTTCGGAAGGTTGGTGTGGACTTTTTGCGCCAAAGGACCTGTTTGTACACTGTCAGGATTCTGTAGATTCTATACATCATAGAAGTCACACCATACACGTCTCTTAAAGCAAGGTCCAGACCTCTGTGATAGTGGAAAGGAATGATGGGTAGACTGTGGTGTTTTGTATCATATCTGGCATAAAAGGATTTCCTGATTCTCAGGATAGAGAATTGAGAGTGTTGTGCTGGAAAGGTACAGCAAGTCAGGCAGCATCCAAGGAGCAGTAGAATCAATGTTTTGGAGATAAACCCTTCATCAGGAATGAGGTTTGTGGTCTGTGCATTCAGAGACAAATGGAAGAGGTTGTGGCTTGGGGGGAGGTAGCTGAGAATGCAATAGGGAGATGAAGGTGAGGGAGAAGGAGATAGGTTGGAGATGCGGGTGGAATGGATAGATGCGAAAGACAATGGGCAGGTTAGGAGGGTGGTGCTTGGGACTGGGCTAATGTGTGGGGAGGGGAATGAGGAAACTAGTGGAATCTACATTGATCCCGCTGGGTTGCAAGGTTCCAAGGCAGAATATGAGGTGTTCTTTCTCCAGGCGTTGAGTGGTAAGGGTTTGGCAATGGAGGAGGCCCAGGACCTGCATGTCCTTGACGGAGTGGGAGCGGGAGTTGCAGTGTTCAGCCATGGGGCAGTGGGATTGGTTGGTGCAGGTGTCCCAGAGATATTCTCTGAAACGATCTGCAAGGTATCTTCCTGTCTCCCCGATGTAGAGGAGACCACATTGGGTGCAATGGATACAGTAAACGACATTTGTGGAGGGACAGGCAAATTTCTGTCAGATGTGAAAGGATCCTTTGGGGCCTTGGACGGAGGTGAAGGGGGATGTATGGGCACAGGTTTTGCACTTCCTGTGGTGGCAGGGGAAAGCACTGGGACTGGGGTGAAGGCTGGTGGGGTGGTGGCAGGAGAAAGCACTGGGACTGAGATGAAGGCTGGTGGGGGGTGCATGGATCTAACGAGGGAGTTGAGGAAGGAATGGTCTTTTCAGAACGCTGGTAGGGGTGGGGAGGGCAATATATCACTCGTGGCGTGGTCTGTTTGTAGATGGCAAAAGTGGGGAGGATGATGTGATGTATATAGAGGTTGGTGGAGTGGAAGGTGAGGACCAGGGGAGTTCTGTCCTTGTTGCATTGGGAGGGGTGGGGTTCAAGGATGGAGGTGCGGGAATGGAAGAGATACACTGGAAGGCATTGTCGACCATTTGGAATGGGAAATTGCGGTCTTTGACGAAGGAGGCCACCTGGGATTTTCTGTGGTAGAACTGGTCATCCTGGGAACAGATGAGGTGGAAAAATTAGGAATAAGGGATGGCGTTTTTACGGGAGGTAGGGTGGGAGAAAGTGTAGTCCAGGTAGCTGTGGGAGTCTGTGAGTTTGTAGCAGATGTCAGTGGTCAGTTGGTCGCTGGAGATGGAGGTGGAGAAATCCAGGAAGGGGACGGAGATATCCACGATGGTCTAGGTGAATTTGAGGTTGGGGTGAAAGGTGTTAATGAAGTTGATGAACTATTCAACCTCCTGGAGAACGAGTTAGCACCAATACAGTCATTGATGTAGTGGAGGAAAAGGTGGGGGATGGTGCTGGTGTGGCTGCAGAAGGTGGACTGTTCCACATAGCCAACAAAGAGGCAGGCATAACTGGGGCCCCATGTGGTTGCCCATAGAAACTCCTTTGGTTTGGAGGAAGGGGAAGGTTTGGAAGGAGAAATCGTTAAACATGAGGACCAGTTCAGCCAGGTGGATGAAGGTGTCAGTGGAAGGGTACTGGTTGCGACTGTGTGAGATGAAGAAACAGAGGGCTTGGAGGCCTTCATCATGGCAGATAGATGTGTAAGGGACTGGATGTCCATGGTGAAGATAATGCTAGGTGGCTGGAGCAACAAAAGTCTTGGAGGAGGTGAAGAGTGGTGTCCAGAATGTAGGTGGAAAGTTCCTTGATTAAGGCCGGTGTCAAGGTATGCAGAGATGAGTTCAGTGGGACAGGAGCTGCCTGAAACAATGGGTCGGCCGGGGAAGTTGTTTTTGTGAATCTGCATACTTTCCTGGAGTTTGGATAGTTTCTCTCTCTGTCTCTCTCTCTCTGTCTGTCTGTCTCTCTCTGTGTCTGTCTGTTTCTCTGTCTTTCGCCTTATGACTACCTTTGAGGGTAAAGAACTTCTTGATATTCCCCTTAACTGTTTCCAAACAGTCTGCTGCAGATTCAAAGAGGGACTTCATGGTTCTCCAATCTATGTAATCTATGTACAATTTGAACTCTTTGATGTGTTCTGCAGTTAACAGTTTCTTATTTAGCTTCCACGTTCCCTTGCTCACCTGCTGGTCATCCTGTAGGTGACAGTCAGCCAGCAGGAGGCAGTGGTCAGAGAAGAACACCAGGTTCATGTTGGTGGATCTGACTGGGAATGCTTATGGCAGAAACAGGAAAGTTATCCTTGAGTGGATAGATGTGTCTGACCGCGACCAGGTACATCTTTGTTGTGCTCCTTCTGCTGAATACTTCATGTAGCTTGGCGTCTAACCATTCCCATCAGGAATCTAGATGGGAAATCCAGTTTGTTGTCAGTCCCTCCTGTTTGTTTAGCTACATAGATGATGCACTTGAAGTCCCCCACTCATTTAACACCAACATAAAGTTCCTCTGCCTCTGAAAATAACAAAGCTTTTTCCTCAACTCTATACCCATCAAACACTCCAGCGACAGGACAACAAAGGGTAACTGAAAATGCAGAATACTGACCCAATCAAACACTTCTACAACTGGGGGTAAAATAAAAGATCCCTTAGTCTTTTCAGAGTTCAAAATGATAATAAGGACAAATAAAACAGCCTACGCTTTGGCACCAGGATCAAATCAAAAGGTCAAATAGAAACTTATGCAACAGAACCAAAACTTACTAGATTAAAAACCCATTTCCAAGCTGATAATGTACTCAGCCATTCACAGTACCTATCAGTCTTGGAAGGTCCCAGCTGTGCCAGTGAGCACCAGGTGCTTCCCAGGGAAATGTGAATGCAGATTTAACTGTGAAGGAGGAGTAGAAAGTGTGGAAACATTAGCCCTTCCATGGCCCACTGCTTAGACCTCTTGATTGTCATCTTGGCAAGGCACAGGAGCAGAGCCATGAGAAGGCCATTAGAATTTCTGCTCCTCCTTCATCAGGCATTAGATTGAAGTGCAGCCAAAGTTCAGTGGCTGACACTTCAAAAAACTAAAATGAAGCTTCAAAAGACAGGTGTTATGAAGCAGAGGTCAACCCCATCCCTCATAACTAAAAGCAAAACACCCAGAGAGGCTCATTTTGCCTCATAATCTATTAAAAGAAGTCTGGAAAGTGTATAACCTTCCTCTCAGCCCCCAATCTGTTATTAAGGCATGGGTAAATGAAATGAAATCTTCACGCTCACTCCACAATCAACAAATAACAAATTATTTACCTAATTCCAACAGTGAACAAATTAACAGAACCACTAACAAACTGAACAATTTCCCTTTAGCAACTAACTATTCCTGAACAAAATTTTAATGGTATGATGTTCTAATAAATACAATAAAATATTAGAACTTAGTCTTTCAAAATTACAGCCAGGATATATCTTCCAGAAGCTCTGCACCCTCTCTGATAATCTTTCAAATCCTCCTCCTTTAAATTCTTGCATCAGGAAGGCCTCTCCCTGTTGAATTCTTGTGTCAAATCTTTTGTCAGGAATATTAGCTAAGAGTGCTGCGAGACCTTTATTATCTCGATGGTGTTGTCTCTGAGAGCTGAAAGTTGTTATCTCATGGCAGTTGGCTCTCACTGATTTTCCAATCTTTTATACCATGATGACCTATCAATATTTTTACAGTTGGTTTGGTTCCAGGTTGTCAAAATGATCAGATTTAAATTTAATAGTTTGTTGGTCGCTAAGTGCTTTGTTTAAATTGATTGGCTAAGTTTGAAAAGACTTGTTGTCTCTGGCTTCTGGCACTTTTCCTGTCAACAATGATGACATAAAGATTGCCAAAGGCTCGGCAATCTCCTCTCTGGCTTCCCAGAGAATCCTAGGATAAATCCCATCCAGGGCCAGCCAGGGGGTTTATCTATTTTTTGCACTTGCCAGAATTGCTAACACTTCCTCCTTGTGAACCTCAAACCCATTTAGTCTTTTAGCCTGTATCTCAGTATTCTCGATAGCATTGTCTTTGTCTCGTTGAAAAAAATCTTCATTTAGCGCTTCCACTATCTCCTCTGACTCCACACACAACTTCCCACTACTATCCTTGATTGGCGCTAATCTTACTCTAGTCATTCTTTTATTCCTGATTTATCTATAATCAAACAGATTGTACCATTTGATCTTTACGGGACTCGCTAAAGATCACAACGTTTTCCAGATAGACTGGACAGTTTGTTAACCCAGCCACAACTCTGTTCATGAGTCTTTGGAATGTGGCCAATGCGTTCTTCATTCCAAAGGGCATCACTTTGAATTGATATAGCCCTTTTGGGGTAACAAATGCAGAAATTTCTTTAACTTCCTCTAATAAAGATACATGCCAATAACCACTCAGTCAGTCCAACTTTTGATGTTACTGGCTTGTCCAACTTTCTTGAGACAGTCCTCTGATCTTGGTATAGGGTATGAGTCCAATTTTGTTATTGCGGTGACCTTCCGATAGTCCACACAAAATCACTGAGTCCCATCAGGTTAGGGAGCTAACACAATCAGCAAACTCCACTCGCTCTGACTTGGTTCGAAGATATCTTCATTGAGCATTGCATCCACTTCCTTCAGGACCTGTGTGGCTTTGAAAGGATTAAACCTGGAGGGGTGTTGTTTTATCAGTATAGCATTCCCTACTTCTATGTCATGCAAATAGCATTAATCCTCCTCACCTTATTCCTGCATATGTTCTCACATTGCTGTAACAAAACTTTCAACTGTCTTCTTTGCTCCTCAGGCAGGGTAATCACTGACCTACCCACTCACGATCTTCCCCATTGTTTAACGGATTTTGAGGTACATCAAACTCCATGATATTTGGATTGCCCACTCTGTGGGGCAGTAACTAACACTCGTTTCTCCAGTTCCCTTGCTTGATTATAATAAGGTTTCAACATATTCACATGACATACCCAATACTTTTTTTCCCATCCGCCATCTTTCCCAAATAGTTTGCCTGATTCAACATTTTCTCAATTTGATAGGGACCACTAAACCTGGCTTTCAAGGGATCACTAGTAATAACACTAATACATCATCCCCACAGGAAAACATCCAAATTTTAGAGTTTGTAATCTGCCAGCTGCTTCATTCTATGCTGTGCGCTCTTCAGGTACTGTTTAGCAAACTCACCGACCCAATTTAATCTCTCCCTCACCTCCGCGACATAATCCAAATGTGAGATTTCTGACTTTGGTCCTGTCAATTTCTCTTCAATCAATTTTAAAGGGCCTCTCACTTCATGTCTGAATACTAACTCAAAGTGAGTAAACTCAGTAGATTTGTTTGCGGCATAATGGTAAACAGGAGAACTAGCCATTTGGATACAGAACTGGCTCAAAGGTAGAAGACAGAGGGTGGTGGTGGAGAGTTGTTTTTCAGACTGGAGGCCTGGGACCAGTGGAGTGCCAAAGGATCGGTGCTGGGCCCTCTACTTTTTGTCATTTACATAAATGATTTGGATGCGAGCATAAGAGGTACAGTTAGTAGGTTTTCAGATGACACCAAAATTGGAGGTGTAGTGGACAGCGAAGAGGGTTACCTCAGATTACAACAGGACCTGGACCAGATGGGCTAATGGGCTGAGAAGTGGCAGATGGAGTTCAATTCAGATAAATGTGAGGTGCTGCATTTTGGGAAAGCAAATCTTAACAGGACTTATACACTTAATGGTAAGGTCCTAGGGAGTGTTGCTGAACAAAGAGACATTGGAGTGCAGGTTCATAGCTCCTTGAAAGTGGAATCGCAGGTAGATAGGATAGTGAAGGAGGCGTTTGGTATGCTTTCCTTTATTGTTCAGAGTATTGAGTACAGGAGTTGGGAGGTCATGTTGCAGCTGTACAGGACATTGGTTAGGCCACTATTGGAATATTGCATACAATTCTGGTCTCCTCCTTTTCGGAAAGATGTTGTGAAACTTGAAAGGGTTCAGAAAAGATTTACAAGGATGTTGCTAGGGTTGGAGGATCTGAGCGACAGGGAGAGGCTGAACAGGCTGGGGCTGTTTTCCCTGGAGTGTCGGAGGCTGAGGGGTGATATTATAGAGGTTTACAAAATTATGAGGGGCATGGATAGGGTAGGTAGACAAAGTTTTTTCCCTGGGGTCGGGGAGTCCAGAACTAGAGGGCATAGGTTTAGGGTGAGAGAGGAAAGATATAAAAGAGACCTAAAGGGCAACATTTTCATGCAGTGGGTGGTACGTGTATGGAATGAGCTGCCAGAGGATGTGGTGGAGGCTGGTACAATTGCAACATTTAAGAGGCATTTGGATGGGTATATGAATAGGAAGGGTTTGGAGGGATATGGGCCGGGTGCTGGCAGGTGGTACTAGATTGGGTTGGGACATCTGGTCGGCATGGACAGGTTGGACCGAAGGGTCTGTTTCCGTGCTGTACATCTCTATGACTCTATTGGCTAGCTGAAAGAAGACATAGAATGGTGCCTAATGGGAAATATTCATCCTGGAGTCCAGTTACTAGTGGTGTACCGCAAGGATCTGTTTTTGGTCCACTGCTGTTTGTCATTTTTATAAATGACCTGGATAAGTGCATAAAAGGATGGGTTAGTAAATTTGCAGATGACACTAAGGTCGGTAGAGTTGTGGATAGTGATGAAGGAAGTTGCAGGTTACAGAGGGACATAAATAAGCTGCAGTGCTGGGCTGAGAGATGGAAAATGGAGTTTAATGTAGAAAAGTGTGAGGTGATTCACTTTGGAAGGAGTAACAGGAACGCAGAGTACTGGGCTAATGGTAAGATTCTTGTTAGTGTAGATGAGCAGATAGATCTTGCTATCCATGTACATAGGTCCTTGTGAGTTATCATCCAGGTTGATAGGGTTGTTAAGAAGGCATACAGTATTAGCTTTTATTGGTAGGGGGATTGAGTTTTAGAACCATGAGGTCATGCTGCAGCTGTACAGAACTCTGGCCGCACCTGGAGTACTGTGTACAGTTCTGGTCACCACATTATAGGAGGGATGTGGAAGCTTTGGAAATGGTTCAGAGGAGATTTACTAGGATGTTGCCTGGTATGGGGGAAAGGTCTAATGAAGAAAGGTTGAGGGACTTGAGGCTGTTTTCTTTAGAGAGAAGGTTGAGAGGTGACCTAATTGAGACATGTAAGATGATCAGAGGGTTAGATAGGGTGGACAGTGAGAGTCTTTTTCCAAGGATGGTGATAGCTAGCCTGAGGGGACATAGCTTTAAATTGAGGGGTGATAGATATAGGACAGATGCCAGAAGTAGTTTCTTTACTCAGATAATAGGGGCGTGGAATGCACTGATGCAACACTAGTAGTCTAGCCAACTTTAAGGGTTTTAAATGGTCATTGGGTAGGCATACAGATGAGAATAGATTAGTGTAGGTTGGATGGGTTTTAGATTGGTTTCACAGATTGGCACAACATCGAGGGCAGAAGGCCTAAACTGTACTGTACTGTTTTATATTCTATTAAGAGAAGCAAAACAGGTAGTAAACTTAAAGAAAACAGAATTCGCAAAAGCAGAGCTGAGGTTCTTGGGACATAACGTCAGTCATGGAAAGTTGACCTCAAGGAATACAAAGACAAAGGCTATCAAGGAATTTCCATGACCAACCTCAAAGAAAGAGGTGCTTCGATTTTTGGGACCAAGCAGATTCCACCGGAAGTTTGTTTCAAATGTCAGCAGCGTCGTGGCATTGTCAATAGGTTTACTGAAGAAGGACACAAAATTTCGGTGGACAGAAGAATGCCAGGAGGCATTTGACAATTTAAAAGCAGTATGAACTACTGCACCAGTTTTACCTGCACTAAAGTTTTTGAAACACTTCAAATTTATAATCAATACTAGCAACATGGGAATTGGAGCTGTACTGTTACAGGAAGATGACGATGGATTTGAATGGCCAGCTGGTTACTTTTAAAAAAAACTCACCACCCAACAGACATAGTACTCTACCATCAAAAAAGAATTGTTGCATTTGGTACTAGCCTTAAAACATTTTAATGTTAATGTGGCGAACAATGTGTTGGAGTCAGTTGTATAAACGGATTACAATCCTTCTCTCTTCTTGGAAACATTTAATTAAATATGAGACAATTTCATTGGAGTCTTATGTTACAAACTTTTAATTTACCAATTGCACATGTTGCACATGGTAAGAATGTGATAGCAGATGTGTTATCGTGGATTTAATGGATAAAGTATGGATAAGATTGAACAGATACCATTGTTATATATATTTGTGTGTAGAATTTAATATGAGCTTAGATTAAGGTCACGTGTATTTCATTGTAATGGGGTTAAGAATTAGA
The DNA here is from genome assembly GCF_047496795.1 of Chiloscyllium punctatum. Lineage (NCBI taxonomy): Eukaryota > Metazoa > Chordata > Chondrichthyes > Orectolobiformes > Hemiscylliidae > Chiloscyllium > Chiloscyllium punctatum. The sequence goes on along the minus strand of NC_092747.1, from coordinate 78,295,060 downwards.
AAAATACGCAGCCATCTTTTCATTATTATGGTTCAGTCTTTCTTAAGGGGGAGGTGTTGTGAAGTTAAAGGTGTGTACTTTACCTTTGAGAGAGTGAAAAGCTGGTTTGCACTGAGAGCTTGCAGGCTCATATTATGTGGAAAATTGAAAATATGTAACATTTGGCTGTAAACCAAATACTTCAGTTATTTTGACCACCATTTGAATCTAGCCAATAATTATAATTTATGCCCCACGATAACACCCAGTCAAGTTTGAATTTATTGTTTTTGACAACATTGAACCAATGAGATGATCTGATGTTTGGGGTCTAAAGAAGCTGCCATTTTGAGAGTTAGCCAGAGAGAGTGACCAACTGCCATTGTCAGAGTAGCTGCTAGCAAAAGACTGTCTATCAAAGGTAGCTTTTCAGTGAAATGTCTTTGCAGGACAACTCCAAAGACGACCCAGGGAGATCTAAAGCCAGAAGAAGAGACACTGGAGATGACAGCTACTGTAGGGTTTTGAAAATTAAGTTGATGTAGTTTTAATAGGAGCATGTATTGGAACAGTATACTGTTATAAAGTTGGAGGTAGATAACAAACGTCTAAGAGAAAGGAGACTTAGAATTGTAAACAGCTGTGGTTTAACGTTCACTTTCTGAGTTACAGAATAAATTGATACTTTTTCTTTAAATAGTGAAATTTGGGGATTGCTCTGTCATTCATCAGATTACTACTTGAGCTGAGCTTTTCTGGGTGCTTGGTTTGATTAGCAGAGGGGTTCACTGTCATGTTGTAACACGGCCTAAGGAAGACAGATTTGCGACACACTATGGTCCTACGCTCTAACAGCTGAGCTATCGAAGGAGACAGCAGAGATTGCTCCCCCTTGCTGATGGTTGGCAATGTGTGTCCAGTAACGTGATGTCATTGTCTCCCTGTAAGTCTGTCATTCTGGCATAGCCCAAGCCATCAGCTGGTCTCTCCAGCTTCAGCATGAAAAAAATCATCTGACTGCAGATCCGAAGTTGACAGATTCCACTTATACCTGACTCACAGCTTCATGCACATGTCATATTATGGTTTGGGGCACAGCTTATATTCATGTTGCCTCCAAACACATCCAGGACATGCCTGCTTACTTTATGGTCTGATCCTTTCAAGGTGCAGACTATCAAATGAAAACATGAATATCTTGTGCATTTGCTTTTGCTGCTCAGCTCTACTTTGTCCCTACACTGCACCACAAAATGGAGGCACATTCCATTTTCTGAAGCATGAAGCTTTTAATCTTTCTGGACCTTTCTCAGGGAGGCAGCATATGCAAATGGACCTGCTGAGTGAGAGTGTGCACTTGCAGTTTTAAAAGGAGTGGAGAATGTGGGCATTGATCCCACTACCTCTTATATGCAAAGCAAGCAATCTATCAATTCAGTGAATTTCTGGATGGGGAGAGTTGCAAATCACACAACACCAGGTTATAGTCCAACAAGTTCGAAGTGCTATGTAGTTTTGGAACAGGACCATAAGACACAGAATTTATAGGAAAAGATTAGTGTCGTGCAAATGAAATTATATGTTGAACAAATCCAGAAGGTTGTTCAGTCAGGGAACACTTCAGCGGTCAAGGACATTTGTCGTCAGACCTTCGGGTGATCATCCTCCAAGGCGGACTTTGGAATAGACAAAACACAAAGTGGCTTGAGGACCCTTGAGGATGGCCTCAACAGGGACCTTGGGTTCATGTCACACTACACTATACCTCACTACACTACACTGTCTCACACACTCTTAAAGACTCATGCATTCACGTAAACCCTGTCCCGTACACACACTCTCTCTTGTACACATACACATGCACCCCCCCACACCCATGCCCTCACAGATGTATACTCCATCACCCTCCCACATACACTTTACCAAGCATGCACACAAGCAAATACACACTCTCGCGCATTCTTATTCACATACACACACACAGACACACACATATAAGTCGAAGGGTAAATTTGTATTTTCAGAATTATATTTGCAGATACATTTATTCTGCTCACAATCTGCAATCTTTCAATCCATGTAATATTTTATACATTTCAGTTTGGAAGTAGAACCAGTCTGACTCAAGACTGGGATACAGACAGTGTCTAACCATACACCTTTAATGCATTGTCTGATCTGAGATGTCACCTTTTTTAAAAATAAAAACCTTGTTATCTCAAGAATGTGACTTAAAAGAAGTTCTGGGATTTATTTGTTAATGAACCAAAACCTGCAACCCATTCTAAAAGATGAAAGACTTAACAACAATCTAGGTTTCTTCAATGTATCATTTCAGTTTTGGATGTAGGTTTGCTCGCTGAGCTGAAAGGTTAATTTCCATGCATTTTATTACCTTACTAGGTAACATCTTCAGTGGACCTCATGCGAAGCAATGCGGAAAATTCCTGCTTTCTATCTGGCAGAGTACTCAGACTTCTTAGCATCACGGTAGCCCATAAACCCACCAACACACTAAACAGCAGCTAATGAACTTGAAAGTCCCTGTACAGAAAATGAGCAAAACTAATGTCATTTACAAACAACCATGCAAAGACTGTAACAAACACTACATTGGACAAACAGGCAGAAAACTAGCCACCAGGATACATGAATACCAACTAGCTACAAACAGACACTAGTATCCTCACATACGGAGGAGGAAGAATACCGCTTCAACTGGGATAATACATCCATCTTAGGACAAGTTAAACAAAGATATGCACAAGAATTCCTAGAAGCATGGCATTCCAACCGGAACTCTATCAACAAATACATTGAGTTAGACCCCATCTACCACCCCCTGAGAAAAGGAACAGGAAGTGACTTCACCATAGGAAATAACATCACCACAGGAAATGACCAATCCAAAGAAACCCAAACATATAAATAGAAAGCAGGAATTTTCAGCATTGCTTCACCTGAGGTCCACTGAAGATGTTACTTAATAAGGTAACGAAATGTCTGGAAATGAACCTTTCAGCTCAGCGAGCAAACCTACATCCAAAACGTCAACCTTCTCAAAACTCACTAAGTATCATTTCAGTTGCATGACACTGTAATCTTTTGCTATAAATTCTGTGTCTTATGGTCATGCTCCACAGCTACCTGATGAAAGATCAGTGCTCTGAAAGCTGGTGTTGTGTGATTTTTAACTAAGTTCAGATATTAAAAACAATTCAGATGATGTTCTAAATAACTACTTGCATTTGTGGAACTGCACATTATGTAAGTCACTGACATTGTTATGGGAGGTACCATTGTAATGCTTCACGCCTGCAAGATAGTGGGGTAGTAAATGAACCTTAGCCATTTTATTTACTCTGTCCTTAGCCATAGGGCATTGAATGTCACCCCCTCAGTACTAAGTAACTGGGATCAGCCAGGTCAATATTCCTAATCTTTCACAATTTTTTAATGATGGTTATAAAATGTTAGTTGCAGGACCATTGATACAAAGTTCACTGAATAAGCAGAGTGTGGTCTGCTTGCTGTTTAATTCCAAAGAAAAATAAATTACAGCAGTTTTATAACACATTACTTGCTGCATGTGCAGCAGTATATTTAGAAATATTTTAAGAAAGATACTGTATTACAATAAAATACAAAATGCAATGTAATAATATTGTTTCAATAGAACTTTTACAAAATCTATTATACAAAAGTACCATTCACATGGCCGGTATATCTAAAAGACTTGGTTCTGTCATATTGATTGTTTCACTATACATGTCAACATTATGACATGAACTAAAAACCACTATCATTAGCCACCTAGCTGAAAAATAAAAAATATTTTTTGTGGGATTAATCTTAACTCAAAACATGAGCAGAATAAGTAATAATAAGATGAAGTCACTTGACCCATTCACTCTGCCTTCTTTCCACAGATGCTGCCAGACCTGTTGGATTCTCCAGCAATTTTTGTTTTTGTTTCAGATCTCCAGCATCCACAGTTCATTGTTTTATTATAGATTAGATTAGATTCCCTACAGTGTGGAAACAGGCCCTTTGGCCCAACATGTCTACATCGACCCTCTGAAGAGTAAACCATCCAGACCCATTTCCCTCTGACTAATGCACCTAACACTATGGGCAATTTAGCATGGCAAATTCATCTAACCTGCACATCTTTCGACTGTGGGAGGAAACCGAAGCACCCAGAGGAAACCCACGCAGACACAGGGAGAATGTGCAAACTCCACACAGACAATCACCCGAAGCTGGAATCGAACCTGGGACCCTGGTGCTGTGAGGCAGCAGTGCTAACCACTGAGCCTCCGTACCACCCCAATATAGTGGAGTAGTGTTTGACTTTAATAATTTACAACACCTATGAAATGGTGCAATAACAAAGATGAATACATTGCTCTATGGGTGTTCAGATCAGTTCTAAAAAAGGAAGTGTTCAGCCATAGATAATTCATCTGAATCTATTCAATCCAAATCTCAGCACCGGAAAATGCATAATGTAAATGACAATGCTTCTGACATCAATATGTTCATCTATTTAATGTTATCAACAGTATTAAACTTAAATGAAGGGATTCTTTTCTTAACATATACATAGTGCATTACTGTCATTTAATAAAGTTAACATTCCCTAGGTTAGAACCAATGTCAGATACATTTCATAAACTTTAATATTGTTGCCTAATTTCAATCAGTGAACATGATTTCAATTCCCTTTAACACTGCAATGTTTAAGAATAAATCATGGGCATTTGGAGCAAATTTAACTGGAACTGATTGGAAAGCCTTGGTTAATTTCTGAACAGCGGTAATCTATTTATTTATCCTTGTAGACCCAGCACCTGTTATTGTGAAGAACGTTTCAAGCGCCACTTTTCTAAAAACACATATATTTCTGATGAACAATGATTAAGTGACTATTGATTTAAATAACTATTGATTGAAAAGGAGTTCTGTAAATGGTGCTGGAAATTTCATACACAATGATACTGTATCTGAATTCGAATGAGAGCTTGGAATCAGATGAATATATGCATTAGTGTCATTGGCATTACTTCATCAAAGGTTAAGGGTGTCACCTTTCTATCTAATGTCTGTTGTCTATGGGATGGTAATCATGGCCCATGATATTACATTGGATCAAGGAGAAGAAGAAGGTCCAAGAATTACACCAGCTGGTCAGAACTGAACCCAAGCCATTGTTGTTATTACTACAAACAGCTATGCAAGTAAGCTAACTGGCCCTCCTATATCAACACTAAGTTAGAAAAATATACTTCACACTGCTACAAAATTACAAAACCTTTATGGCCAAATACCTTCAAACCAAGAACTCTAAAACAAGAAATAATACTACTCCGCGGAATTGGCTCTTTGGAAGCATAACCTGCTGAAATCAAAATCTTAAGGAACTTGCATCCCCCAGATAGAACTGTACCAATAGCTACAAGGACATTTATGTAAATAAAGTTCTTTAAAATATTCTATATAAAATATTAAAACATTCCAAATTGCTTCATAGCAGAAATGCAAACAAAATACAATGCATCAAGCCAAACAAGATGGCCAAAAATAGTCAAAGATGAATCAAAGAGTGATTTTAAGGAGTGACTTAAAGGAGGAAACAAAGTAGGGAGGCAAAGAGGGTGTTCAAGAGTTTAGGACCCAGACAATTAAAATTGAGTTGTCCAGAAGACCAGAATTAGAGGAATGCAGGTAACTCAGAATTTGTGGAATGAGAGAAGATTACATAGAGAGAGAAAGAGAGGGTGAGGTCATAGAAGAATTTTTTTAAACAAGCATTAGAATTTGAAAATTAAGATATTGCTTGACCAAGAGACATTGTAAGTCAGCAAGTTCAGGTGTAATAGATTTAGTGCAAGTTAAACATGGATGGGAGAGTTTTGTACAAACATGAGTTTTCAGAAGGTAGAATGACAGACCAGCTGAGTACATTGGAATAGTCAATCTAGATGCAACAAGCATATGAATGGGAGGTTCAGCAACAGATGAACTGAAAGAAGCCTGAACTAAAGTGACATTATGGAGGTGAAAATAAGCAGGTTTATGGATGGTGTGAATATGAGATCTAAAGCTCATCTTGAGATAACCAACAGACGGTTTAATCTCAGATAGCTGCCAATGAGAGAGATTGAGTCAGTAGCTAGGGAAGGAAGTTTGGAGCAGGAACCACAGTCTATTTTTGTATTTATTCATTTTGTGGGGTGTAGCTGTAGCTGGCTGGCCAGCATTTATTGCCTATCCCTAGTTGCCCTTGAGAAGATGGTAGTAAGCTGACTTTTTGAACTGCTGAAGTACACCTTCTGTGGGTTGGCCCACAATGTCATTATGGAGGGAATTCCAGAAGTTTGACCAAGTGACAGTAAGGAATGCCGATATATTTCCAATCAGGATGGTGAGTGGCATGGAAAGAAACTTGAAAGTGGTGGTGTTCCCATATGGATGCTGCCCTTATCTTTCTAGATTGAATTGGTTTTGGGTTTGAAAAGTGCTGAGCATCGTTGGTGAATTTCTGCAGTGCATCTTGTAGATAATATACACTGCTGCTACTGAACGTCAGTAGGGACAGAATGCTTGTGGATACAATGCCAATCAAGTGGGCTGCTTTGTCCTGGATGGTATCAAGTTCTTGAGTATTGTTTGGGTTGCACTCATCCAGGCAAGTGGGGAGTATTCCATCACACTTGTGGCTTGTGCCTTGTGGATGATGGACAGATTTTGGGGAATCAGGAGGTGAGTTTCTTGCTGCAATATTCCTAGCCTCTGACCTACTCATGTAACCACAGCATTTATGTGGTGAGTCCAGTTAAGTTTCTAATCAATGATAACTGCCAGATGTTGATAGTGGGAGATTCTATAATGATAAAACCATTGAATGTCAAGGCATGGTGGTTAGATTGTCTCTTGTTGGTGATAGTCATAACCTGGCATTTATGGTGCAAATGTTAATTGCCACTTATCATCTCATGCTTGGATATTGTCCAATTCTTGTTGCATTTGAACATGGACTGCTTCAGTGTCTGAGGAGGCATGAATGGTGCTGAGCATTATGCAATCATCAGTGAACATCTCCGCTTCTGACCTTATGATGGAAGGGTGTTCATTAATGAAGATGGCAAAAGTGAGGACTGCATGAAGATGGTTGGCCCTAGGTCACTACCCTGAGGAACTCCTGCAGAGATGGTCTGGAGCTGAGATGACCGACCTCCAACACTCATGACCATCGTCCTAGTGTCAGGTATGAATCTAACCACCAGAGAGATTGTCCCCTGATACCCAATGATTCCAGTTTTGCTGGAGTTCCACAATGCCACACTCAGTTGAATGCAGCCTTAATGTCAAGGCCGTCACTCTCACCTTACCTCTGGAATTCAGCTCTTTTGTCCATGTTTGAACCAAGGCTATAATGAGGTCAAGAACTGAGTTACCCTAGCAGAACCCAAACTGGACATCACTGCGCAGGTTATTGCTGAGTAGGTTTTGCTTGATAGCACTGTTGATGACACCTTCCATCACTTTACTGATGGTCGAGAGTAGACTGGTGGGGTCCGGGTTAGATTGTCTGGGTTGGATTCGTCCTACTTTTTCTGTACAGTACATACTTGGGCAATTTTCCACATTGTTAGGTAACCGCCAGTTTGTTACTGCATTGGAACAGCTTGGCTGGAGGAGCAGCAAATTGTAGAGCACAATTCCTCAATCCTATTGCTGAATGTTGTCAGGGCCTGTAGTCTTTGCAGGATCCAATGCCTTCAACTGTTTCTTGATATCACATGGAGTGTCAGAAGTCACAGGCACATTGAAAGTACTAAGGAGGAAACTTTTATCTTCAGAGAAGCCATATACAGTGTCATTTGTGAGTGTCCAGGGAACATGAGAATGAATTTCAGAGATGATAGTATGTTCAAGGCTCTATCACAAACCCAAACTGAAAACTAAAGAAGCTCAACCAATACACAACAGGCAGGCTAGAATGTCACACATTCCAGATTTGAACTTAAGATGTGTAGAAGCTTACTTTGAACTGTGAATCTGTAAGCTCTTTGACATAGTCTGGGCTGATACACATTCATGATTTGTAAAACCTGTCCTGTCTTCATGATAAAGAGAAAATATACAATGACACTAATAACCATATCTACTGTTTAACTTACAAACAGTCCAATGTAGCAGAATGATAACGGAATTTATAACTAAAACTAATAATTTTAGCATGTTTTTCCACAAAAGTTCACAATGGATAAGTGTACATCAATGAAAATGTTTATAAAATAATAATTATACTGTAAAACATTTAAAAGATACTACTGTATGCATTTGAAACCAATAAGTAGATCACTGATCTAACATAAGTCAATTTAAAACTATTGCAGAAAATAAACATGTACAATTTAATTTTCGTAAATAAACATATTTCACTACAAGGATTCACAGAACTTTTTCAGAAAACGTATAAATATAATGTTCTTACACAGAATATGATTTTCAGTTAAAAACATATTTTACAAAATATATTTCTAAGCAATTACATTTATATATTTTGAGTATTGTAATATACACTTCATGATGTACTGGTATATTTTTACAGTGCACGTCCATTCAGCAAACTGTATCCAGTTGGGCACAGCTGTGCACACTTGCGATTCCTGTGGGATGCTTTGTCAACTAGCTACAGGCACAGTTAAATTCTGTCCATCAGTACTGCTCCACAGATGGATAACATTTAACAATCCTCAAAGTTTTTCAGGAATGCTGCCCCAAAATTTCATCAAGATTTAAGTCTTTCATCCAGTCATCATTGCCAGTGCTATTTTTTATCAATGAGTCAAGGAAATCTGAGTCACTGCTGAGTCCAGAAAGTGTATTGTCAACTTGTTGGTTGAGGAAGTCAAATGCCAAATCACTATTGTGATTTGTTCCCTGGTAACATTGAGGATTCCGGTTGGTGGAAGGGAAATTGGTTGTGGGTAATATTTGCACAGCCAAGCTTGCTGCTGTCTGATTCATTATAGACATAGCTTGTGGTTGTGCCCTTGGCTGACTAACTCTTGGGGAAGGCCCACTCAGTGAACTTACGTTCTGTGCACTTATAGCTTGACTCAAAGGCTGCATCTGAACTCCAGGAGCTATTTGGTTTGGTTGTGCCATGCCTCGCTGAGCAAAATGTTGATTGGACATGTTGGGCTGAACTGCTTGATTTGGAAAGGAAGCATTATTAGAGAATCTTACATTATGTCCCAATTGTGTCTGTTTTGGAGTTATCTGCACTGCCGGTGCTGTCCAGTTCTGTGGTGCCATAGTGGAGTTGGTCATCATATTTGTAAGTCTCTGTGCAGATATACTGGTGTTTATATGGTTCAAAACTGGTCTTAACTGCTGCTGAGACATGGCAGAACTTCCAACAGACCCAGTACCAAACCCTGACATTGTAGTTCCTTGACCTAAGGATGACTGCCTTGGCACTGCTATATTGTTCTGTGTCATTCCCATTTGACTTTGATTTGTGTGATGCTGCAATTGATTAATACTGGAGGAAACAGTATATACTCCCTGCTGAGAAGCTGACATACTTCCATACATTCCTGTGCTCCTGTCACTTTGAGTTCCTGAAATAGGAGGCATTCTAGGTCCTTGGCTGCTTGCTGGATTCACCTGCAAAATGTTAGAGTTTGAAGGCACTCCGCGATGATTTGGAGCAGGGCTTGACAGAGGTTGAGAAGAGTTCAATGGCATTGCAGCTGCAGCACCTGTAAAATTAAGTTAAAGTTATTCTTTTTCATAATACACATTCCAGTATAGACTAGCATAATGGTGCAATTTACGGTGGGATAAATATAGATAATAGGTTAAACAACAAATCGTTAGCAATGCTTTCCATAGTTGAAATTTTACAAAGAAACATTTGGTGAATTTCTCAGCTGATCCAAGATGAGGTGAGAAGTGGGCTTATAGATTTGAGTTGGCGATGTAAGAATTGTTTTAAATTCATTATAATGTTTAGGCTTATCAATTAAATTATGCATAGCAATTACTGGGATTTCAATTCGGGGAAAAGGCAAAGTTAGATATTTCAATGAACAACTCAGCAGATAAATGGGTTCATTATTATTGGCTAGACGAATACCGCTCAATCAAGAAATTTCACTGACTGATCCCTGGTCAATGTCAAATGAGCAGTTGTTGTGTTGGTTGATAATGGGATATTATCAGTGACAGAGGAGAAAAAATGTACCAAAGAACAGGAAAAAGCAGTAGCAAAATAAAGACATCTGGTTTTGCTTGATTTCAATCCATTTTATCTGCTTTGTTCATTATTTCTCAGTCATTATTTCTCAGTAATTAGGTGCAACCCTCAACATAGTTGCACAACATGTGATGGTAGTTCTGCTGCCAATATAATCAAAAGAAAACTAGGTTAATGTATAAGTGGCAGCCTAGGGGCTCTTGTGGGGTAGTGGTAGTGATCTTACCTTTTGGCCAGAATCTAATAAGTTCAAGCCCCAATTGCTTCAGAGATGTGCCATAACACATCTATTCCTAGAACAAGCTGATTAAAAATAACTGTAATGGCAGCCTGTTTTCTATATCCTGCTAAGCTCTTCCTATTCATATACCTATCCAAATACTTTTATATGTAATTATATCCACCTTTAACTTTTCCTCTGGCAGCTCATTCCATACATGCTCCACACCCTGTATGAAAAAGTTACCCCTCAAATCCTTTTTAAATCTTTCCCCTCTCACCTTTAACATATGCCCTCTAGTTCTGACTCCCCTACCCTATGCACCCTAGCCATGCTCCTCATGATTTTATAAACCTCTGTAAGGTCACCCCTCAGCCTCTGGTGTTCCAGGGAAAATAACCCCAGCCTATTCAGCCTCAAACCTTTCAACACTGGTAACATCCTTTTAAATCATTTCTGCATCCTTTCAAGTTTAACAACATCTTACCTACAGCAGGGAGACCAGAATTAAATGCAGTATTCCAAATGTTGCCTAACAATATCCTATAAAGCCTTAATATAACATCTCAACTCTTGTATTCAATGTACTAACCAATAAAAGCGTGTACCAAGGCTAAATGGGCCGCTCAAAATGACAGATCTATGAAAATGGACAATAAATGAAGCATGCTGGGAAATTGAGACAAACCTTCACTAAGGTGACTGTGCTAATAAACATATTGCAGAATCCAGACAGGCTGCAGCTACAGATAGTCAGGCAACATCCCAGGAGCAGGAGAATCAAAGTTTCGGGCATAAGCTCTTCATCAAAAATGGTGAAGGGTTTATGCCTGAAACCTTGATTCTCCTGCTTCTCGGATGCTGCCTGACCAGCTGTGCTTTTCCAGCGCCACACTCTTTGACTCTGATCTCCAGCATCTGCAGTCCTCACTTTCTCCCGGCAGCTATAGATAGACAGTATGTAATTGACCTAGCAGCTGCAGACAATACAGTATACCATTAACGCAGTACCAATATACTGAATGCTATTCCTAGGACAATCAGAAACAGAGGCACCCTCACACCCTCAACTGGAGAGGGCTGCCTGACCTATGTGTGCTTAACACCTCAAGGAATGGATGCCTAAGGATCACCCTGCCATTAACATGTCAATGCCTGTTTGTGTCCAATTGATCGTGGTGATCGAACCCTGATCGATCTATTGGAGAACACTAAAGACCCTCCCAAAAAGGCTGGAACAACAACTATTTGCGGCAACACCACCCTCAAGAGTAGTAACTTGAGTCCAACCACTGTGAAGAGAAGTCACCCCTGGGATCACTGGGAGAAGATCATCGGCACGTGGATCATGGCCAAGCTCTAGTGTAGTCATATATGATCATCCAGAGGTAAGTTAAAGCATAAGATAGTTGATTAGATTAATAGCGTACATTGTTAGCTTGTAGTACCTTTTGTGTTATAGTATTTATTGTGGTAAATAATTATTGTTTATTATTCTTATTATTAAGAGTTGTCGTGCCATTCTAAAAGATGAGAGACTTAACAAACAAACTGGATGTTTTCAATGTATAATTTCAGTTACATCACACTGTAAATTTTTGCTATAAATTCTGTATCCTACAATCTTATACTCCATAACCACCTGATGAAGGAGCAGCACTCTGAAAGCTAGTGCTTTCAAATTTGATTCCCGCCTGTCTGTGTGGAGTTTGCACATTCTCTCTGTGTCTGCGTGGGTTTCCTCCAGGTGCTTCGGTTTCCTCCCACAATCCAAAGATGTGTAGGTCAGGTGAATTGGCCATGCTAAATTGCCCACAGTGTTAGTCAGGGGTAAATATAGGGTAGGAGAATGGCTTTGGGTGGGTTTCTCTTCGGAGGGGCGGTGTGGACTTGTTGGGCCGAAGGGCCTGTTTCCATACTGTAGAGAATTTAATCTAAAAAAACCTGTTGGACTAATAACCTGGTGCTGTGTGATTTTTCAACCTTATTGGAATAACGTATTGTTACAGAATTGGAGGCAGATAATAAGCAGTTAAAAGAAAGGGGTGGTGGGGGGGTGTGGGGGGCGAGGATTGTGAATAGTTGTTTAATGCTCACTTTTAGAGTTAAAAAAGTTAATTGATTCCATTTTCTTTAAATAGTAAAATTTGTGAGGTATTACTCATTTTAATAGATTACAAGGCAAGGTGAGCTTTTCTGGGGCATTTGGTTTAATTAACAGAGGGGTTCACCTCAGTGTCATAACACAATTAATGGCATTTAGTTTTGTCTCATATGTAGACATGTAATGTACTTTGCTGACTCAACACAGCTTCTTGTGTGACAACACTATGATTTTAAGAGGGGTATTTTGTTCTTTTTTTTAAAGAAAAAGGTTTGTAACAGAGGCACTGGGCTGTCTGCTCCAAAGATAATCAATTAAACAGCTTAGCAGGACTTGGTTTTTTTTTAAAGTTGGAGTAATGGAAGCAGCCTGAATGAATTGCATGAAGTTCCCATAGAGACAGGTCTTTGAAGCTGGGTTTGAAATTTGTAGTACATCACTCCCTGCTAGTCTCTCTCTCTCAGAGTTTTCTCATGATGTTTTTCCTCCTGGACTGGTGAAACAATGTATTTTACTGAATTTGCCTTTGCCAAGGCTGTGTGTTTATGGATATTACTATATTGCAACAGTACTGATTGGTTGTCAAAGAATACTGTTAAGTTTTTCAAAGCTGAAAACGTGTTGCTAGAAAAGCGCAGCAGGTCAGGCAGCATCTAAGGAGCAGGAAAATCGATGTTTCGGGCATGAGCCCTTCTTCAGGAATGTTAGGTTTTTCAATAGAGTTCCAGTTTCTTCATTCTTTTATTTTACTTTAATTGTAGCAAAAAAAAAGTGTATTTTGCTTCAATACTGTCAATTTGAGCAATTGAATTACATCTGGAATTGAATGCTTGGCACATGTCTTCAAAATAAGGAAATGTCAGGGTACAGAACATAGAACAGTACAGCACAGAACAGGCCCTTCAGCCCACGATGTTGTGCCGACCATTGATCCTCATGTATGCCCCCTCAAATTTCTGTGACCATGTGCATGTCCAGCAGTCTCTTAAATGTCCCCAATGACCTTGCTTCCACAACTGCTGCTGGCAACGCATTCCATACTCTCACAACTCTCTATGTAAAGAACCCGCCTCTGACATCCCCTCTATACTTTCCTCCAACCAGCTTAAAACTATGACTCCTTGTGTTAGCCATTTCTGCCCTGGGAAATAGTCTCTGGCTATCGACTCTATCTATGCCTCTCATTATCTTGTACACCTCAATTAGGTCCCCTCTCCTCCTCCTTTTCTCCAATGAAAAAAGTCCAAGCTCAGTCAACCTCTCTTCACACGATAAGCCCTCCAGTCCAAGCAGCATCCTGGTAAACCTCCTCTGAACCCTTTCCAAAGCATCCACATCTTTCCTATAATAGGGCGACCAGAACTGGACACAGTATTCCAAGTGCGGTCTAACCAAAGTTTTATAGACCTGCAACAAGATCTCACGATTCTTAAACTCAACCCCCTTGTTAATGAAAGCCAAAACACCATATGCCTTCTTAACAACCCTGTCCACTTGGGTGGCCATTTTAAGGGATCTATGTTCCTGCACACCAAGATCCCTCTGTTCCTCCACACTGCCAAGAATCCTATCCTTAATCCTGTACTCAGCTTTCAAATTCGACCTTCCAAAATGCATCACCTCGCATTTATCCAGGTTGAACTCCATCTGCCACCTCTCAGCCCATCTCGGCATCCTGTCAATGTCCCGCTGCAGCCTACAACAGCTCTCTATACTGTCATTGACACCTCCAACCTTTGTGTCATCTGCAAACTTGCTGATCCATACTTCAATCCCCTCATCCAAGTCATTAATAAAAATTACAAACAGTAGAGGCCGAAGGACAGAGCCCTGTGGAACACCACTCACCACAGACTTCCAGGCAGAATATTTTCCTTCTACTACCACTCACTGTCTTCTGTTGGCCAGCCAATTCTGTATCCAGACAGATAAGTTCCCCTGTATCCCATTCCTCCTGACCTTCTGAATGAGCCTACTATCTTGTGAATATATTTTGAAGGGGTTAGGTCTAATCCGTAACAAATTTGGAGCTCTTGTCCAGATCCAAATCTCTAATTCTAGGCTTGGTTTTGGATTATTGGACTCAAAGGTAGTGAGGAGTGAGTGCTTTTTTTAGTTTGGGCATTGAATTCAATTCATTTAAACAGCGTGTACCTTGTAAAATAATGGCTCTTTCAGTCACTACGAGTTTACTAGGAGTGGAAGAAGTTACTTCACGTATTTTACAGAAAGTGAACAAGGCAAAGCTTTTGGAATTGCTCACTGACTGGAGTTGGGTATTCTGTGTCTGAGGAAAACGGAGATAATCGTGACAATCACACAGCATTTACAATTGCCAAGAATGCCATTGGAATCTTTGGAAATGGTTGATATTCAATTGCAAATGAAGCAGCTTGAACATGAAAAAATTAGAAACAGTTTAAATTATGATAAAAAGTAGAAAAATGGCAGAATCGTCATAGAATCTATCAAAGAATGCCAAAAGTGTAGAAGCAGGCCATTAAGCCCATTGAATCCACACCCTCCCTCCGAAGAGCATCCGACCCAGACCCTACCCTATCCCCATAATCCTGCACTTCCCATAGCTAATCCACTAACTGAGACATCCCTGGATACTATGGGCAATTTAGCACAGCCAATTCGCCTAAACTGCAACTGTTGGGTGAGGGAGGAAACTAGACCGTCCAAACATGGGGAGAACATGCAAACTCCACTGCTGCTCTGAGGCAGCAGTGCTAACCACTGAGCCACCATACCACCCCAAAGAAACAGAGAGTTTTCAAACTTCAGAGATTGGAACTGAAAACTCAGAGTCAACTTAAAATGCTGGAGGTAGAGGTGAAAACTAGAAGTAGTGATGGGGACAGTGATGGAGAGCAATGTCATCATAGCCAAAGAACTAGTGGGGATCTGTTCAAATATGTCCAAGCATTTGCCAAGTTCAAAGTTAAGGTCTTTCTCATTTCATCTGAGAAAGCTTATGCAAGAGTTAGGAAGCTAAAATCAGACAGGGCCCTTGAGGAGTATAAAGGAGCAGGAAAGAGCTCAAGCAGGAAGTTAGGAGAATAGGAAAGGGCCATGAAATAACCTTGGCAAGTAGAGTTAAATAGAATCCCAAAGAATTCTATACATACACTAAAAACAAGAGGATAACTAGGGAGAAGGTAGGACCACTCAAGAATAAAGGAGGGAACTTGTGCCTGGAGACCGAGGAAGTGGGCAAGCTCATAAATGAGTACTTTGCATCGATATTCCCCCAAGAAAAGGCTATGGAAGTTGGTGAGATTAGTGTGAAGCAGGCTGATATGCCAGGGCATTTTAATATCAAGAAAAAAATGATATTGAGTCTTTTGAAGAATGTTAAGGTGGATGAGTCCCCAGGGCCCAATGGTATCTACACCAGGTTTTGAGAGAGGCAAGAGAGGAGATTGCTGGGGCCTTGACCAAGATCTTTGTATTCTTGCTAGTCACTGAAGATGTCCCAGAGTACTTGTGAATGGTTAATGTTGTTCCTCTGTTCAAAAAGGGAACAATCCAAGAAACTATAGACTGGTGAATCTCACATTGGTAGTTGGGAAGCTATTGGAGAGGATTCTAATGGATAGGATTTATGCGCAATTGGAAGATCATGGCCTAATTATGGACAGTCAGTATGGCTCTGTGCAGGGCAGGTCACATTTGTTTAGCTTGATTATATTATTCAGGGAGGCTAACAAATTGTTCAATGAGGGTAGAGCAGTGAATGCTGTCTACATGAATTTTGGCTTGCCCATAGAAGGCAGAGGGTAATGGTGGAATGGTGTTTTCTTGGCTGGAGGTCGTGACCAGTGATGTTCTGCAGGGATACTGGAACCTCTACTGTTTGTGATATATATACAGAGAAACCTTGATTATCTGAAGGACACAGGCAGGGAGTATCTTGATTGGTTAATTGAATTCCGGATTGTCGAATGCCAGATAACATAGTTTTGCAGAGCATCGGGACCTTGCAATCTTGCCGGGTAATCCTATATTCAGATAATTGAATGCCAAATATTTGAGGTTCCCCTGCAAATGACTTGGATGAAAATGTAGATGGGTGGGTTAGTAAGTTTTCAGTTGATACAAAGATCAATGGAGTTGTGGCTATGGAAGAAGGTTGTCAAAGGATAAAGTGGGATATGAGTGGAGAAATGTCAGATGGAGTTTAATCTGGGTAATGTGAAGGCTGCATTTTGGGATATCAAATTTAAGAAAAAGTATACAGTTAATCAGAAGATCCTGAACAGCACTGATGCATATAGGGATCTTGGGATTCAAGTCTATTTTTCCCTGAAATTGGGCATGCAAACAGATAGGCTAGTAAAGAAGGAGTATGGCATGCTCACCTTTATTGATTGGGGAATTGAGTACAAGAGTCAGGATGTCATTTTGCTGCTTTATAAGACTTTGGTTAGGCCACACTTGGGAGTATTGCTTACAAATCTGGTCAACGCATGACAGGAAGGATGTGGAGGTTCTAGAGAGGGTGGATAAGAGATTTACCAGGATGTTGCCTGGAATATAGGTATGAGCTATAAAGAGAGGCTAGAAAAACTCAGGTTGCTTTATCTGGAGTGGCGGAGGCTGAGGGGAGAACTGATGGAAGTCTATAACATTCTAAGATGCATAGGTAGGGTTGATGGTCAGACTTTTTTCTCCACAGTTGAAATGTCTCAAAATGCATTTAAGGTGAGAGGAAAAAAGTTCAAAGGAGTTGTGAGGGGCAAGTTTTTCACACATGGCATAGTAGAAGTGTTGAATGCGCTGCCAGGGATGGAGGTAAAGGCAGATATGATAGGGGCCTTTAAGAGATTTTTAGATAAGCACAAGAATATGCAAGGATTGGAGTGATATGGACCAAGGGCAGGCAGAAGAGATTAGCTTAGTTTGGCATCATGTTCAGCACAATGTTGTGGGCTGAAAACCCCACTCCTGTATTGTACTGTTGTATGTTCCAAAGTGGCTAAACAAATGGAGTGGCTGGTGACCATGTAGGTATTGTTGATCCAAATGAAGTCAATAGGCAGAGCTAGTGAGGTAATTGCTTCACTATCAGAGGAAGTATACACATTCAGTACAAAGTTTACGTTATCCAAATAGCATTGACAATTTGTCAATTGCATTATAGCCAATTTGTGGTGATGAAACATGTGTTATACCAGACCAACATGTATCAAAATTACTTTATTTGATCCTTTCAAGCTCAAGGTACATTTGGCCAGGGTTCCTCATTAGATTCCTGAAACTTGGGGAGTATGAGGAGATGAAGAAAGTTACTTTAAGTACATATGAGCTACTGCCAGAAGCCTACACTTGTCAAACGTACCTTGAGCTTGAAAGGATCAAATAAAGTAATCTTGATCCTGCAAAAGTACTAACTTGTACATCTACATTTTCATCCTATATATATCTCAAACAGCAGAGGTTTCAGTACGGATCGCTATGGAACACCATTAGTCACGGACCTCCAACCAGAAAAACACTGTTCCACCATTACCTTCTGCCTTCTATGAGCATAACAATTCTGAATCCAACTCTTCAAATCACTTTGGATCCCAGTCATCTTAAGCATCTGGATGAGCCTACCATGAGGGACCTTGTTGAAAACGTGACTAAAACTCTTGTGGACAACATCCACTGCTCTACTCTCATTGATCACCTTTTTATCCTCAAAAAATTCAATCAGGTTGACAAGACATGACCTGCCCTGCACAAAGCTATGCTGACTGTCCCTAATTAGGGCATGCTTTTCCAAATGCACATAAATCCTATCCCTGAAAATTCTTTCCAATAGCTTCCCAATCACTGATATGAGACTGACCAATCTCATGCCTGGATTATCGCTATTTCTTATCTTGAACAGAGGAACAACATTAGCTACTCACCTCTCCTCCGAGACATTTCCAGTGGCTAGCAAGGATACAAAGATCTTGGTCAAGGCCCCAGCAACCTCCGCTCATGCCTCTCTCAATAGCCTGGTGTAGATATCATCAAACCCTGGGGACCTATCCATCTTAATGCTTTTCACAATACCTAACACCACTTCTTTCTTGATCTCAAAATGCCCTAGCATATTAGCTAGGTCCACACTAATCTCACTATCATCCAGATCCTTTTCCTAGGTGAATATCGATGCAAAGTACTCATTTATGAGCTCACCCACTTCCTCTGCCTCCAAGTACAAGTTCCCTCCTTTATCTTTGAGTGATCTTACCTTCTTCTCCATCATCTTCTTGTTTTTAATGTATATATAAAATGCCTTAGGATTGTCTTTAACCTGACTTGCCAAGGTCATTTCATGGCCTGTTTTTGCTCTCCTAACCTCCTCCTTGAGTTTTTACCTACTTACTTTATATTCCTCATGAGTCCTGTCTGATTTTAGCTTCCTAAACCTTATATACACTCCTCTTTTTCTTTTGACCAAAGTCACATTCTACCTTGTTATCCAGAGTCCCTTACCCTGCCATCAATATCCCTCCTCCTTACCAGAACATGACAGTCCGGAACTCTGATTTGAAGGTCTTTAAAAAATTCCCACATGTCAAATGTGGACTTGCCTGATAAAGGCTTCACCCATTTAACATTTCCTAGTTCCTACTGAATACACATGAAATAATTTGACCATTTGTATCTGAGGTGTTCTGTGGCATGGAATATTAGTGCAGCATCTTCAGTGTTGAACAATTCTTTGTTGAAGATGTGATGTTCCCTTGTCTTGGGCAGCAAGCTTTCTCCAACAGCCTCAATAAAAAGGTCTCTTAGAGTCATAGACTTTGTCAACATAGAAACAGATCCTTTGGCTCAGTATAGACATGTGGTCCTGGCATTTTAAGTACTCACCCAGATGCTTCTTGAATGTTGCAAGAGTAGCTGTGTCCATGTTTCATATTTCTACCGCCCTCTGGGTAGAAGACATTTTTCTCAGATCTCCTCTTGTATATCTTGATGAGATCAATGATTACTATGTATTGTTATCCATGTTCATAGCCGTTCCTCTTGCAGTTACCATACTGAGGTTGGTTTGCTCAGTTGGCATGATGGCTGGCACAATGCAGAATGACGCCAACAGTGTGGGTTAAATTCCCACACTAGCTGAGATTACCATGATGGATCCTCCTCAAACTCTCACCTTGCTGATTCTTAGGTTAAAAACCAATAATCATCTCTCTAATGAGAGAGCTGCCCTAAAGTATGCCAAGACAATGGCAACTTTAACTTTTCACCCTACCAGAATGAGATGACCATGACAATTGTAAATATTCCTGTACTAAACAATTTATATTCTTCAATAGCTATTAGAATCCATGCTATTCAGAAAAAAAAACAATTAATACAAAATACATTTATATTTTGTAACATTATTATTGCAATGTATAGAAAACAAAGTTCAAGGTGCAATATTACATTTTTCATTACCTTGAAACTGATTTGGCTGTGGAATTCCAACTAGATTTCGCCTTTGTTCTTTATAATCTGGAGGTGGCCTAGTCAAATGCCTGCTAAGTTGATCCTGTGTGTTCATTTTCTCCTAAAAAGTAAGTCAATTATTATTCAATCAGTAATTAAAAAGTAATACCTTTGAAAACAAGTCTTTCCTTTTCCTTCTTCCCTATTTCATATAATCTCAGTGGCCACACAGTGTGACAGGTGAAATGGAAATGTTAGACATGTCCTTGACATAAACTTCACCAATGATGCTGACTACTTATTTGCTAATTTGTGTCAGAGCCCCAGCCATGCAGACTGGAGGCGTGATAGA
Source organism: Chiloscyllium punctatum (assembly GCF_047496795.1). NCBI lineage: Eukaryota > Metazoa > Chordata > Chondrichthyes > Orectolobiformes > Hemiscylliidae > Chiloscyllium > Chiloscyllium punctatum. The sequence goes on along the minus strand of NC_092747.1, from coordinate 78,274,701 downwards.
GTGGAGTCTCAACCGACTGGAGCACTATGTAGGGACGCAACTCATTACCACTTAACACGTCCACACAGCTGAATGCCAAGATTCCCCAGGCAGGATTTGAATCAAGAGATGGAGGTCTCATGTTTTGAATTTAAGGCCCTTATGGAATGGTGGTACAGGGTGGGATCCCTTGCCCAGGCTCTGAGTATTTTTGAATGGGGCATCCTCATATGAGCCTGCAAGCAATGTTGAATACCAATGATGGTAGAGCCGAATTAATTGCCCACTTGTGGGTTTTAATTGATGGGGACACAGAAAGGCTCATAAATGAGGTAAAACCTGAAAGACCATGATATACTCACCTTCACCTCCCTGCCTCCGAACCTGCCTTAATAATTCTACCCACCATATGGGGAATTCTATATGAGAAGCTATGTTCTGACACGTGCACTGAAACATTTAATATCAGATATTAGTTGCTCTGATGTGAAAGGTATGCATGTAACAGGAGAAACTTCCCTCTTATGGGGTTTCATCAGTGCATCTTGGCTCTGTTTTGACATTGCTTGAATGTCATCACAGCGCAGATGTACACTAATGGGCATATATTAGGGTGCATTGGGCAAAACAAGTTCAGTGTTTCTGGGGCCTTAAAGACAACTATTAAAGTTGTTTTCAAAATGCCTTGCCCTAGCTTCCCATAAGAAATCTCAAGTTCAGCAGTAGAGCAGAGATTCTATGATTAAATCATCATCGTCCTATGTTGGGAATACAACGAGAAGGACTCTGTGGTTTCCAAAAGGACAAAACATAGGCAAGACCAAAGAATATTGTAGGAAACCACAGAAAACATCAAGTATAGAAGGGAGACCAATCAGCCACATTGTGCTTGTGCCAGCCTGAAAAATACGTTTTAATCTAATCCAAATTTCCAGAGCTTGGTCCATAGCCAAATGGGTTATGGCATTTCATGGATATCCAAATACATTTTAAATATGTCAAAGGGTTTTAAATCAATCACCATTTCAAACTGTGATTTGCAGAGTATCAATGTTCTCTGGATGAAAAAAAAACCAACTCCTCTCTAACCTCTCTACTAATTACTTTCAGTCTATGCTTTCTGGTTATTGACTCCCCTACTTAGGGGCATAGATTCTTCTTATCTAAGCCTCTCACACAGCTTGATCAAATCTATCCTGAATCTCCTGCATTCAGAAATAAACAACCTCAGCCCGTCCAATCTTTCCTTAAGGCTGAAATCTACAGTCCTGGCATAGGAGAAACAGACCAATTCTGCCAGTGGTGTATACTGCACACAGCTGCAGTGACAGAAAATGTGTTTTAACATCACCAGATGTAACAAGACAGGTTAATGATTATTTTTGGATCTGAATAGGTCAAATTGTTCCATCACACAATCTGCATTATATGCTACATTTCCTGAAATCACTCTATTTCCCAATTTCTTGTTCATGATTTTCTTCCTCTGTAACAATAAGTGACAAAGTCTCCATCAGAGATCTAACTCTTTGAAAAGTGGGCCATTTGGATTGAAGAGTATTTCAACTGAGAACTGAATGGACGTGGAAAAGCAGGAGGACACACCCAAGCAAACAGGTTTGACCTAAACACCCCTCCAGGCGTTCCATTGGAAGAACTGCTGCACACTGTGTCTAGAAACAGTTGACCATCAGACATATTTAAAAAAGACAGTTCAAAAGTTACATAGAACATAGAAAATAAATTGATTTTTGGAACTGGTAAATTCCAGTTATTTAGAATTACAATCAGTCACATTGTGCTTGTGCCAGCCTGAAAAAATGCTTTTCAATCTAATCCAAATTTCCAGAGCTTGGTCCATAACCCAATGGGTTATGGCATTTCATATGGATATCCAAATGCATTTTAAATATGTTGAAATCACCCTTTCAAACAGTATTTGCAGAGCATCAATGTGCTCTGGATGAAAAACACATCAACTCCTCTCTCATCTCTTGTAATCTATGCTTTCTGGTTCTTGACTCACCTACTTAGGGGCATAAATTCTTCTTATCCAAGTTACAATTATCTCAATTCTTTCTTATCGACACTTTATACATTTTGCAAGATTCCCTCAAGCTTGAAGAGTTGTTCAGATGCTGTCTACGTGGATTTTTGCAAGGCCTTTGACACTGCATGGTAGGTTATTCATTAAATTTAAATCTCATGGATGCGCAGCTATCCCTTTTGTCTGAAGGAAGTGGGACCAGTTTCACCAATTGAATGAATGCGTTGGTGGAGGGATATTGGTTAGGTCAGCAGGAGAGGAAGAAACTGAAACTGTGGAGGTCTTTGCCACAGCAGTTAGATGTGTTCAGGGACTGGATGTCCATGGTGAAGATGAGGCATTGGAGGCCAGGGAAACAAAAGTCATGGAGGAGGTAGAAGGCATAGGTGGTGTTCTGAATGTTTGTGGGGAGTTCCTTGACTAAGGGGGACTGGAAGGTGTCAAGATATGAGGAGATAAGTTCGGTGGGGCAGGAGCAGGCAGAAACGATGGGTCGACCAGGGCAGTCAGGTTTGTGAATTTTGGGTTAGAGATAGAAACAGACATGGCGGGGTTCCAGGAATATGAGATTGGAGGCTATGGATGAGAAATCCCCTAAAGTGATGAGGTTGTGGATGGTCTGGAGTTGATAGTCTGGTGATGAGAGGTGAGGTCATTGTGGAGGGGTTAGTAGGAAGAGATGTCTGTGAGTTGGTGCCTGGCTTCAGTGGTGTAAATGGACTTCCAAGAATGTACTTACCATCAATCACTCGGCACAACTGCAGATCAGATTGCACATTGAAAAGGAAGGGCTACCAGTGGTTAGATTCTCTTTCCCAGACTAACCAATACTTCCAAACGACTCTTCCGCACACTCTCCCCATACTTCATGGATGTGTAATGAAAAAGTACGCTGGGCTAGGCATACCACAGGAGCAATGGGACAATCCACAGTCAGTGCTGACAGAATTCCCAGGACTATTACCAGAGACTGTACCAAAGATTCAGTGTGCCCTTCCAATGAAAGTCAGCTTAGAAAAAGCACATATTAAGTGGCACTTTGGAAAAGTGACTGAAGGGAAGCACCTGGTCTCGATCATGTTCATAATCTGGTGCTAGTCATAAAAGAATTAAATTAAATGAACAGGATAAAATATCAGGACGGGCTATGAGGTAAACAATATCTTAAAGGCTGGCATTCAAATGGAGGAATTTCCAGACTTTTAGGCTGAGAAGATTAAAGGCAGGGCTGGCAGAGGTGAAATTAAGCAAGTGTGTGATGGACAGCAATCAGATTTGGAGGAATACAAAAGCTGGACATGATTTCTAACACTTTGTAGGAGACATACAGTAATTAGCAAGAAGTACTTTTCCTCATTCACTCAGGAGACATTGGTTTTGGCTGACATTTATTATCCAATCCAGTTGTTCAATTACTAAGACATAAAAGGCTTTGATTCCAAAAATCAAACACAGAAACCTATTTCATAAATAACCACCCACAGTTCCTAAAGAAAGTTCCTAAAGAAAGGTCAATTCATGAAGCTGTGGCACCAGGGTTATGTAGTAATACTCTACCTATGATCTGCAGCAAATATTACTGGTAGGGATCAGGGTGCAGTCCTGGATGACATATTCAGTGCCATTTTCATGTAATTTAAATGCATAAAAGATTCCATGTCACCACTTTGAAAAAGACAGGGGAGGTATTCCTAATATTCTGGCCATTATTGATTCTTCGTCAATCACACATCATAAAGATTACCTGATCATTACCACATTGCTGTCTGTGGGAGCTAGCTGTTTACAACTTTGAATGTTACTGGCTGAAAATATTTTTGGTGGTCCAAGGTCAGAAAAGGGACCACATAAATGGAATTCTTCTCCTTTTTAATCTGCACTTTTCCAGATTCCTGTGCTGTCCTGTGGGTTTAATGTGATGTGAGGGCAATTTCTTATAAGGTGGAACATGATATACGATCAGATAAGAGAGTTCGGTCTCTGCAGCACACACTCGCTGTTCATTTCCGACATCAGAGGCAGATATGTATGCAACATATTGAGTTCAGGATTTTCAAAACTAATAACTTTGTCCAGCTACCTGAAATGTTAAAATGGTAAAATGAGCCAATGACTTATTGTCTTTTTTGTTTTATTGTCTCGTAAGAAGCCTTTAGTAAAGATATGCACCCAAAGGAAAAAAAACATTAGAAACAAGCACCCTTGCACTCTATGAAATATGTGGCTTAATCTATGTACATTTGTACAATGGGAAAAACGTGCTCGATTGGAAATTCACTCATTATGGTTGCTGCTGTTCTTAAAATAGACTGGAGACCTGTAATGATCATCACCAAAAGGATACAAAAACATCTCTGTAAATCAGCCATGATGTGAGGCCTGAGGGCAGTTCATGTTTGTCCATAGTGGCTTTCCAGCCTCTCAATGTTATGCTAATTTCTGTCTAATGGAGAAAATGGCAAAGGAGCCAGAGCAGGTTGCACTTAAGAGTGATTGCCTGATCCTCATTCTGGAACAGTACGATAATTCACCCCATCTCATTACTAATGTCCAGATCTCACTATTGAATTAAAATCATGGTCATTAATGGCAGTTCCTTTAGGCAAAACAGGTTTAAGTGCAGCACAGGTTAGGGAAACATTGTACACTTGCTTTCTCAATACTGAACTGGATGTCCAAGGAAACAGTTTGAAAATGAATGGGAGATAGAGTTCTAAGTGGTTTGGATATCGTACTCTGTGATTTGCTGTTAAAAAAAGTAAAACCTATTTTCTTAATTTTTAGCACAATGATGAGGAAAATAATGTACCGGATCTGCAAGGATTTGTTGACGAAGAAGCAGCTGTTTCTGATGCTCCAACAGCTGCCGCTGCATGACCTGTTTCTTCTCAATCAACTGATGCTTTATTGTTGCTTGTTGTGAATTGTTAATGTAGCTGTTGCCAGGTTTTGGATTTGGACAGGTATTCAAAATTTGGCTTGGACCTGGACCTGGTCCAACCAGAGAATTCTGATCCTGAGAAAGGAAAGAAAATATATTTCTTGTGCTAAATTTTAAGAAGTTTAGCTTTGTAGAGGGAAAATGTAATATACAGAATATCTTGAAAATCATTAACCATAGTTAATTCAGTATCATATTACATGCATTTGTTTTATTCTTTGACATCATTGTAAGCTTATTTTTCACAGAAGTTTCACAGCTTTTTTTTGTATTAGCAATTGCAATTCACATAGAAGCCAAGTCAACTCTTTAATTATTTTCATATTGTGCTCAGTAGCCACCAATGGTGACAGCTGAAGTCAGGGTGTGTGATGGATTCCTGCATATAAACCTGTGTCAGATGACTCTGTGGGATTGAAAGGTTTCCATAACTACAGATGTCTGAATTGTTATGTGATAGATTTTAAATAAAGTTTAGTTAGACTCGAACTGTTATTAGAAACAAAACTGCTGCGTAATATTTTTAAAAAGTATTGTTATATGAAGCAAAATAAAAATTAAGATCAATTTCAAAATTATTGATAATTGTAAAATTAATCAACATAATGAACAATCAAACTCTTGCCAGAATGTAGACCCAAAGGGACATTTATGCACATGTCCAACCAGCATTCTAACTTAAACAGAAAGTTCTCAATTCTTTGAAATTTGTTCTTTCATAGAAGTTGGTTATTGATGGCAGGATCAAAATTTGTTGTCTATTCCAAATTGTTCTTGAAAATTTCAGGCTTTTGTTAAGAGTGAGCAATATTGCTATGGTTCTGGATCACATGTAAGACATATGGTTGGCAGGATAGCAGACCTTAAAAGATATTGGTGAACCAGATCAGTTCTTAAAACAATCAATAAATCAACAATTGTCATTGTCAACTACTTTCATATTACAGAATTATTGAGGGAATTTAAACTTCATTAGATGCCATGGTGAGATTTGAACCCTTATCCTAACAGTATGATCCTTTGCCTCCAGATCATCAGTCCAAAGACATTACGACTACAGCACCATTTTTCAGTAAGCTGCTAACGTAACTCTTACAAACAAAAATCAATGCTCTTGTAAAGTAAAAGATACACATCACGGACGGATAGGAAGCAGATTCATGAACTATAATTCTCCATATGGCATGATATAACTCTTGGTTGAATTTTCTTGAGGACAGATAATGAATGCAAATACTCTGTCTAACTTTTATGCTTGGAGGTGGCAGTTTTGAGGGCACATTTTAATGTTCACAGCAGAGGTGATGAATGGATGCATCTTGACTGAGTGATAACAATTCTGACATCAGTGCTTCAATCAGGATCAGCCTTATGCTCCCAGCCACCTCAATGTTGGAAATATATTTGGTTAGAAAATAATGGCTGGAATGGCAAGCAATCCACTGTGGAACGGCACGGTGGCTCAGTGATTAGCACTGCTGCCTCACCACGGCAGGAACCCAGGTTTGATTCCAGCCTCAGGTGATTGTCTGTGTGGAGTTTGTACATTCTCCTCATGTCTGCATGGGTTTCCTCCCATAGTCCAAAGATGTGCAGGTCAGTTGAATTGGCCATTCTAAATTGCCCATAGTGTTAGGTGCATTTGTCAGAGGGAAATGGGTCTGGGTGGATTACTCCTTAGAAGGTCGGTGTGGACTTGTTGGGTCAAAGGGCCTGTTTCCACATTAGATTAGATTACTTACAGTGTGGAAACAGGCCCTCTGGCCCAACAAGTCCACACCAACCCGCCGAAGCGCAACCCACACTGTAGGGAATCTAAAAAAAAATAGGAGGCAAAAGAATGTAAAAATAGAGGACCTGTCTCTTATCTCTACCTCAGGTCCCACTGCTGAAAATCATGCATACTTATTTTTATATTTATATTCATGCAAATATTCTGTCTAACTTTTATGCTTGGAGGTGCTTTTGAGGGCACATTTCAATGACCACAGCAGAGGTGATGAATAGATGCACCTTGAATGAATGATAACAATTCTGACATCAGTGCTTCAACTTTGCCAAGTCTCAGTCTACCTTATAAAACAACAACGTCTAAAACATATTTATGGAAGCTCAATAAATAATTCTCCTGTGGTGCTGCCTATGGATAAAAATGAATAAGGTAATAAATAAGGATGTAAGTAAAATTGTGCCCCCACATAATGTACTTATATAGTGTAAGTACCTGTATTATGAGCTATTCACCCATCTGTTAAATATTGGTTAGGCCATTGTTGGAATATTGTGTGCAATTCTGGTCTCCTTCCTATTGGAAAGACGTTGCAAAACTTGAAAGGGTTCAGAAAAGATTTACCAGGATGTTGCCAGGGTTGGAGGATTTAAGCTATAGGGAGATGCTGAACAGGCTGGGGCTGTTTTCGCTGGAGCATCAAAGGTTGAGGGGTGACCTTATAGAGGTTTACAAATTCATGAGAGGCATTGATAGAATAAATAGACAAAATCTTTTCTCTAGGGTTGGGGAGTACAGAACTAGAGGTTTAGGATGAGAGGGGAAAGATGTAAAAGAGACCTAAGGGGCAACTATTTCACCCAGAGGGTGGTACATGTATGGTTTGAGCTGCCAGAGGAAGTGGTGGAGACTGGTACAATTGCAACATTTAAAAGGCATTTGGATGGGTCTATGAATAGGAAGGGTTTGAAGGCATATGGGCCGGGTGCTGGCGGATGAGACTAGATTGTGTTGGGATATCTGGTCGGCATGGACGGGTTGGACCAAAGTGTCTGTTTCTATGTTGTACATCTCTATGACTCTAAATACTGATTTTAGATTTCTTTCAGATGTTGTGAAACATGTTTTTGGTCTTTTGCATATCCTAATGAGAAATAATACTCCCTTGATATGTTTGATGATGCCTCCTCCATGCTGCTGCATAGCAGTATGGTCCTGCAACAACTTGAAAGTTCCCATCTCCCCATGTACTCTGTCAAATCCCCTAACATTCTTATATGTTTCAGTAAGGTCTCCTCTATTCTATATCCTAAGGTCCCCTTTCATTCTTCTAAACTCCAACGAATACAAGTGCAACTAGCACATCATCTCCTCAAAAGAAAATCACATCATACTCAGAATCAACGAAGTGAAACTCATGAGGGGCCATGGAGATTGGAATGAAAACTAGAAGGTGCTATAGAGAATGGTTGGGGGCATTAGGTATCATGGAGGATAAGAGGAGCTGTGGGAGATAAGGTGACATTGGTTGATATGGATAGTACAAAGGGAATGTGTAGAGAGTGAGGGGTTGTGAAAACATTTCTTTTGTTTTGTAGTCCTTTGAAAGAGGATAATGTTCTGAATCATTGTATCACACCCGGTAGTCCTGTGGCTGCCTCCAAAATCCTTTCAGGTCTGCCAGTCTGACTCCCCATTACAACCCCAGAAAATCTAATAGATCTATCAGCCTCCTTGCACACAATCCAACTAGCTACTTCCAGGAGTGACGCTCCACACATGACTGCTGTTTGTAATATTTACCCTCCAAAGCACACCTATATCAACAATGTTTTTAAAATCAATATTACAGGTAAGTTTCAAGGATTTTCACTTGTCCCTTTTTAAAGAAGCCCTTACAATACACCCTTTTTTTCTTTAAATTCCTAACTAGAAGCCTCCACAGGACCAGTATCCCATCACCAAGTCACCCTTTATTTATACATGCACAGTATGTGACACTGATCCAGTTCCCTCAGAGCCTGTTCTCAGAGTGAACAGAACCTCTGACACTCTGGTTTATGTCTGTCAACCAGGGGTCCCTGATTGGACAAGGTTAAAAGACTCAATCAGGGAACTCACATTCTATGCAGTCCACCTGGCCGACCTGTTTACAATAATGACATACATTTTAACTTCTTTCCCTTTTCTGCCAGTTCTTTCTGAGCGAACGTTACCCACAGAGATCAGGCACTAACTCCATACCCAGCCCCTGCCTAGGCTGTGGACTCTCCTGCAACTCCTCAACCTTTCCTGGGGTTTCCTTCACTACTTCACTAATGCTTAGCTTCTTTTACTGTATTTTTCCCAGAATGCCTTTCCTTAATGACTAGCACTGTGACTTTACGTGTCCCACGTTCTGGCAGTGAAAATACCTTTTCCCAGTGCCCTTCTGAAACCACCAGCACTGTAATTTTCTGTGTTCCCCTCCATTACAGTGAAGAGACCTGTGACCTTTCACTTGCCTTTCACTCTCATGGGCTTCTTTTTTATCCTATGGTAAACTATTCTCAGTGTGCTCTCCTTTTTGTTTTGTTTTGTAGGTTCTCCCCTTCTCCCAATTTCTATCCCTCACAGGATGAAATTCTTGCCGGAAGCTAAACTATGCCTCATGCACCAATTCATATTAATCTTCCATTTCTACTGCTCTTCTCATTTCTTGAACTTTCTGTTCATCCACATGAATTCCTATGAAAAACTGGCCCCGAGACCAAGCAGATGCTATAACAAAGGATGAACGGACATTGCACAACAATCACCAGGTAGAGGTGTTCCCTCCCAGTCGGGGAACATTTCAGCAGTCAGGGACATTTGGCCTCGGTCCTTCAGGTGACCATCCTCCAAGGCGGACTTCCGGACAGGCAACAACACAAAGCAGAAGCTGATAGCCAAGTTCAGTACCCAAGGGGATGGCCTCATTCAGTACCTTGGGTTCATGTCACACTACAGGTGGTCCCACTACACTATCACACACACACACACACACACACACACTCAAGCAGTCAACGCAGTCAGTGAATCCATATAATATTTATAAATTCCACTTTGGAAATAGAACCAATCAAATTCAAGATTGGTCTGACTCACACTTTTAAGGCATTGTCTGAGCAGAGATGTCAACTTTTGTTATAAAACCGTCAATTATCTTGAGAATGTGACTTAAAAGATTTTCTGGGATTTACATATTAAAGAACTGAAACCAGCAAATCCATTCTAAAAGATGAATGAATTAATAATCTAGGTTTGCTCAGTATCATTATATCACTGTGATATTTTGATATAAATTCTATGTTTCATGGTCCTGCTTCACAATCATCTGATGAAGAAGCAGTGCTTTGAAAGCTAATGCTTCCAAGTCAACCTATTGGACTATAACCTGTTGTGTGATTTTTAACTTAAGTATATATGACATAATTCTAGAAGACTACAGACAATGTTTCTGGAATCTAAGGAGGGACCCTGGTCAAACATACATTGAGTTTGAAAGGATCAAACAAAGTGTGAAGGATATAGCAATTGGGGAAAAGGAAAGTATTTAGGTGGTAAGGGAAAGATAGATCGCTTTGAAGATAATAAAGATATTTTATTACAGGGTAAAAATGAAAAAGCTCACATGTTTTCACTGCAATAAAATAGGCCACATGAAGTAACAGAAACCAAAAGAGAAAATGCTGGAAAATCTCAGCAGGTCTGGCAGCATCTGTAAGGAAAGAAAAGAGCTGACGTTTCGAGTCTAACTGACCCTTTGCCAAAGCTTTTCTCTCTTCCACCACATGAAGTAACAGTATTGGTAGCTTTGAAAAAGCACTGGGAAGATGATTGTCGGAAAACAGGGTAAGCCAATGAATTTTGTTAAAGTGGTAAAGGAAAGCACAGTGGAGACTTAAAAGTCTGCACCAGAATGTACAATCTTGTCAGAGGTTGCAAAGGAAGTGCCAGATCTTCTTCAAACATTTACTGGTGAAGGCATGGTTTACTTACAGATGCCAGGAGGAGCAGGTAAAGAAGTTACAGTTCTAAGAGATATAACATTTTGATCTTTGATGTTGAGAGATGAGGAGATAGGTAATTGAGAAGGACTCTTGCCAGAAAAAGTGCTAGTATATGGAATTGCTGGTGAGACGAGAAGTGCTCCATTACATAAAGTGTGGTTAGAGAATCTGATGAAAAGTAGAAAAGTGGTGGAAAGAGTATCAGAGGACCTCTTGGCTTCAGGAATACATTTGTCCTTGGATAACGATATAACTGGATCACAAGTAGGAGTGCTGCCTATTGTGGTTGAAAGGACAGTAGAAAATTAGGCAACTGCTGTATTACAGGAAGTATATCCTGGGATTTTTCCTGATCATGCGATAACAAGATCACAAAGCAATCAGTTGAAACAAGACCAGAAATCAAAGAATAAAGAATAGAGGACAAAATGGATATTTTTAGTTCAAAGAAATTAACTGAGTTACAACAGAAAGATGAAAAACTGAAGCAATTGTATCAAAAAGGGTACACAGAAGAGGAATCTGAGCATATTCCCCAATGCTCCCCATTATAAAAATTATGTCTTGATGAAGACCATCGTTGCAAATGATTTTCATCAAAAGCATTTTTTCTCTCATTGTCACATAAATAATTTGACTGAAGCCATTATCCCATCACTAAGTCATCCTTTCTTTGCATGTGCATTGTACTTAACAGTGTCTAGCTTTTTCAGAGCCAACTCTCAGAGCGAACAGAACCTCTGAGACTGCTGTTTATATCTGTCAGTCAGGGCTCCCTGATTTGACCAGGTTAAGAGCCCCCATCAGGGAACTCACATTCAATGAAATTCACCTTACTGACCTTGTTACACTCACTACACAACCCCAACTATTTTTGAAACAAGGGAGAATGATTTGAAATTAAATTTAAATTTTGCAGAAATATTTTGCTGAATTATTCTGAAAAAAGGGGTCTACTTTTTGATACCAATTATAATTTAGCACCTAATGGTTCTGATGCTTCATAGAATTCTGAGCCAGTCCTTGTGGTTTCAAAATTGCTTAGCCTTAACTACCATTTTCCTCACAACTTGGTCAAATAATTGTATGTTTTGCTAGAAATAAGAGACACTTTTATTGTTCTGACAAATGTAAATTGATGATCCTGCTATGCTTTTATTATAGCACTTCAGTATTTTAGATATTTCATATTCTCATGAATCTTTTTAGCATCCACATCCAGTTGCAACCAAATATTATTATTCTGTTGTCAATCTTAGGAGACAGCCACTGTTAAAGTGTACAAAATTAAAAGTCATATACAACACCAGGTTATAGTCCAACACGTTTAGTTGGAAGCACTAGCTTTCGGAGTGCTGCTCCTTTGGTTGTAGCATATAAGATTGTAAGACACAGAATTTATAGCAAGTATTTATATTGAAATAGACCTGGATTGCTTGTTAAGATTAGATTTCCTACAGTGTGGAAACATGCCATTCAGACCAACCAGTCCACACTGACTGTCCAAAGAGAAACCCACCCGGTCCCATTTCCCTCTGACTAATGCACCACTATGGGCAATATAGCACCTTTGGACTGTGGGATGAAACCGGAGCACCTGGAGGAAACCCACACAGACACTTGCAGACACAGGGAAAATGTGCAACTCCACACAGACAGCTGCCTGAGGCTGGAATTGAACCTGGGACCCTGGTGCTGTGAGGCAGCAGCACTAACCACTGAGCCACTGTGCCACCCCTCAGCTCTCATCTTTTAGAATGAACATGTTGGTTTCAGTTCTTTCATAGCTCAGTTGCAGAACTTGTTTGATGTTACATTCTCAAGTGAACTTTAACAATTTGTGTCATGTCGGCTCAGATAACGCATTGAAGGTGTGAGGTTCAACAGAAAGGCAACCTTTTTAATCTCTAAGGGGCCCTACTCTCTCTCTCTCTAGTTGTTTTCTTGCTCTTTATGTTCTTGTAGAATTTCTTTGGATTATACTTAACTTTTTCGGCCAAGACTATCTCATATCTTCTCTTTGCCTTCCTGACCTCCCTCTTAAGAATGCCTCTACACTCTTTATACCATTCAAGAGATACTTTTGAACTCAGTTGTCTATATCTAATATGACTTTCTTTATTCTTGACGAGAACTTCAATAACTTTATTCATCCATTGTTTTCTAATCCTACCAGCCTTACCATTCACTCCAATGAGAACATAACAACTCTGATATCTTGTTACCACAGTTTTGAAAGCCTCCCACTTGTGAGACATCCCATTACCTGCAAACAATCTATTCCCAATCAACTTTTGAAAGCTCTTGTCTCTTACTATTAAACGTTGACTTTCTCCAATTAAACGTGTTAACTTTTATGGAAGGCTTATACTTTTCCATAGCACTGCTATGTCACTGTGCCAGAGATCCGGGTTTGATTCCAGCCTTGGCCAACTATTTGTGTGGAGTGTGCACATTCTACTTGTATCTGTGAGGGTTTCACTCAGGTGCTCCAGTTTCCTCCCACAGTTCAAACATGTGCATTTAGGTAGATTGGCCATCTAAATTGCCCCTAGGTATATGCAGGGTAGTGGATTAGTCATGGTAAATGCATGGTTACATGGATAAAATCTGTTTGATTAGCTTGCTTTCCCTCCATGGATGTTGATGGGCCAACTGTGATTGCCAGCATTTTTCATTTTCAGTTCAGATTCCAGCAGCTGCGGCAATTTGCTGCGCCATTTAATCATACTCTGTTTTTATGAGCCAGCCGATCTTCTATTCATGCTGATATGTCAACTTCTACACCGTGAGCTTTCATTTTTGTCTATTATCTTTGATGTGGTAGATGCCTTCTTGAAACCCAAGTGCAGTACAACTACAGGCTCCCAGATAATTTATGTATCACACCCACATATAAGCCTTTACTACCAGTTAGTTTGCAACAAGTAACTGCAAAGAAGTTGAAAAAAATTAAAATACATGCATGCCCTTCTAAAAAGCCATGCTGAATCTCCTTTATTACCTTGTGTTGTTCAAATATCTAGCAATGACATCTTTAATGATCGATTCTAACACCTTTCCCATGACAGATGTTAAACTAAATGTCTCACCATTTTCTATTTTCTGCTTCCTTCCCTTCTTGATTAGAGTGGTAATATTTGCTATGTTCTAGGCTGAGAAATTTTTCATGAACCTCAGGAAGTTTGGAAAAGATTGGTTATCCCATAATTGTTTGATTGGTAACAGATACTTTTCTATCAGCAATGACAGGGCCTGTGTATTAATATATGTAAATGCTAGTATGCATAAGTGCTTGGAGATCATTTGCTAATCAGCATACTCTTCTCATACAACTATCTTGTCCTCATTTACATTGATATTCTTGTGAATATGAGTGTGCCAGAAACTTTGACAAAATATATTTATATCATTCATTTTTTTTGATTAAGTTTATTTCTGATAATAAACCAATTATTCATTGTTGCCTAAGAAAACCTGGCTGATTTGTTTTAATACTGAATTTAATACAGTTTAAGACCCATCATATAAAATCATAGAATTCTAACAAGGAAGTCATGACAATGTTTTGCCAAAATAGACTGCAAAATGAAATACTTTGGAGGAAAAAAAATGCGTACATTAGGAGTATATGTCCATGAATTAAACAAACAAAGGAAGTGTTTTTTACTAACAGGAGTCTAGGACTTGGGACATAGTTTAATCATTAAAGTTTTACAAATGAAATTAAGAAATATTGCATACAAAGGGTGGTAAAATTTGAAGTTATTTTCTACGAATTAACACTGGATCAACTTTCAAACAGAGAGTGATAGATTTTGGTTACACATAGTTATTAACGAACGTGGAGTAAACATGGGTACTTAAGTTAATCGCACGTTAGCAATGATCTCACTTAATGAAGAAGAGGCTTGAAGGCTAAATAGCTCAGTCTTGTTGCTACATTCTTACATTTGTTCACCTAAGCCTGCAGTGAAAACTGTGAAATACAGCATTCAATTGTTTTGGGAGGAGTTCACACATTCATTTTCTGAGGTAGTGAGAACTCACATAGAACAGCAGACTATTAAAACTGCAAAGGTAGCAGCAGAAATGGCAGATGATTATGAGTAGGTTATAAATCAAAATTTGGCTTCCATCATCACTTTCAATCTGTGAGCGACAGAAACTGGGGACAACAGAAATCCTCAGGTGGTAAGGAAAAGGAGATCTCATTGAAGATAGTAAAGATGGTTTGCCACAGGGTAAAATGGAAACCCATGAGGGGAAATGAGAACTAAAACAGCTCAAGTATTTTCACTGTAATAAAGTAGGTGACATGAACTTCAGTGCTGGTGGTTAAGAAAAACCACTGAGAAGACAGATCTGTCAATAAGCTGGGAACTATTAATCTAATTGTGCATGAAGAACAGAGAGGAAATGCTGTTCCAATTAAGCAACAGTCTTATAGACTTAACCATCTAAAGTTGGCACAGGTTCAAAAAGAAATTGAAAGCATGCTTAAAGATAATATAATAAAAGTGAGTTGCAGTGAATGGAGATCACCCATGATTGTATGTGGACTATCGCAAAATCAATATAGCTCCAAAATGTGATTCATGTCCTATTCCATGTTTAGAAGACTGTATGAAGGAGGTGGGACAAGCAACTTCTATTTCTAACAAAAACAGAAAATTAACAAATGCCTACCTTTCTCCTCCTGAGGCTTCCCCAGCACCATTGTTGACAAGGTCCTCAAATGGGTCTGACCCATCTCCTGCACTTTGGCCTTCACACCCTCTATTCCCTCTTGCAATAGCAATAGGGTGGTCCTTGTCTTTACGTGCCATCCCACCGGCAGCCACATCCAAAAAATCATTACCTGCTATTTCTGCCACCACCAGCAAGATGCCACCATCAGACAGATGTTCTCCTCCCTTCCATTGTCCATCTTCCGCAGGGAACATTCCCTCCAGGTCACCCTGGGTCACTTTTCTTCACTCTCTATCCGCACCCCTGGCACCTTTCCCAGCTGTAACATTTGCTCATTTACCACCTCTCTCCTCAGTATCTAAGGGCCCAGACATTCCTTCCAGGTGAAGCAATGCTTTACCTACACTTCGCACAATCCAGTTTACAGCATTCGCTGATCACAACACAGTCTCCTCTACACTGGGGAAATGAATCGTAGACTGGGTGAATGCTTCACAGAACTACTATGTTCTTCCTGTAAAGATGACCTAAGCGTCCAGTTGTCTGCCTGTTCCCTGGCCAATATCTCTGTCTTAGCCTTGCTGCAGTGCTCCAGTGAAACACAAAGTAAGCTGGGAGAACAGCTGGTCATTTTCTGTTCAGTGACCCTGCAGTCTTCTGGACTCAATATCAGGGTCAATAACTATAGGGCTTGAACTCTCCTATATCTTAGCCCCCACCCCACACACCAGGCCTTGTGATCATATAAGCTGCTATTACACACAACCCACTGTTAGCCACTAACTATCTCTATTTAACAACTATTCACCCTCCTAGCCAGATCGTCATCCACTTCTTTGTCTGTCCAACTCTTCTTCTCTCTCTTTGGGCTGTATTCCCATCTATTGTTTATGCCTTACTCCTTCTCCCCATCCTATCTTCTACATGAAAACCAACAGTTTCCCAAGTTACCATCAGTTCTGAGGAAGGGTTGATGAAGGTTGTGAACCCCAAAAAGTAAAATTTTCTGTTTCATTGGTTTATCCTAGAGCTTACAGACAGTGTGACAGAAAAGAAAAGGTGCCCTATTGGAATGATTCTCTATGTATTTGACTGCATGCCTGTCCACTGGCAGGCAGCGACCAGAGATCACAGCAGGGGTCTGGCTGCCCCTGAACCACCAAAGCCATCTGGAGACACATGTATATTTCGCTCCCAGCCAAACCTTTTGAATAGGACTGTCAGCCCTGATCAGACATCCCATTAACTATCTCCTGTTTCCATTCACATACTTCCTTGCCAGTTAACAAGAGTATGTGAAGACTAACCACATTACTGATACTAAAATCTATTATCTAGCCCTTTATCAATTAGCATGAGATTGAGAATGGTACAGTCACAAGTTTCTGTGAACGGTTTAATATTATCACAGGAAGGCAGCGATCTCCAGCTATTGTGAGAGTGAAAAACACATATTGTTAATGAGATTTGTTTTCCACCCTGTGATATCAGAATCCTTTGCATCAACTAATACTCAAACAAGATACAAAAAATGCTATTTACTTTCATGTTCAGAGATTCATCGGGGTGTGCCTCCACAAGACTTCCAGACTCCTTGGGGGCATTCGGGATCTCTCTCGTGGTTTTCAGAAATAAAATGTCTGGGATCTGAAGCTGGTGTCGTCTGAAATTTATTTTAACAGGCTCACCAGATTCAAAATGTTAACCCTGATTTATCTGCACAAATGCTGCCAGACTTGCAATTTTCCAGCAATTTCTGTTTTTGATTCTGATTTACAGCATCTACAGTTGTTTTGCTTAAAACTTATATTTCTAAGTTGGACTTAATGCAGATTGTACTGGCAGATACCTTTATCCAAAACAGTGAAGGAAATTTCAGCTTTTGCGACACCAAATGGATTGTACCAATTTCAAGTCATTGGATTTGTTGTTGGTCTGTTTGCTGGCCTGGTAGGTTTGTTTGCGGACATTTCATCCCCTTACTAGATGATACCATCAGTGCTGTGTTTCCTCCTGTAAAGCGCTGCTATACTGTTCCACTTTGAATTTATGTGGTTCTGTTTGAACTGTTTGTGATTGGTACCGGTTCCAGTTTTCCATTGTAGCAGTTTGTATATTGGGTCGGAGTCAATGTTTGTTGATAGAGTCCGAGGATGAGTACCATGCTTCCAGGGATTCTCTTGATGATCTTTGTTCAGCCTCTCCTTGTATCGTTGTGTTATCCCAGTCAAACATATCATTCATGTTGTCCATATGTATGGATACCAGGGAGAGTTGGTCAGTCAGATAGAGTTTAATTTAGATAAATGTGAGGTGCTGCATTTTGGAAAAGCAAATCATTGTAGAACTTACACAATTAATGGTAAGGTCCTGGGGAATGTTGCTGAACAAAGAGACCTTGGCGTGCAAGTTCCTAGATACTTGAAAGTAGAGTCGCAAGTCGATAGAATAGTGAAGAAGGTGTTTGGTATGCTTTCCATTATTGATCATAGTGTTGAGTATAGGAGTTGGGAGGTCATGTTGCGGTTGTACAGGACATTGGTTAGGCCACTTTTGGACTGTTGTATGCAATTCAGGTCTCTTTCCTATCGCAAGGACGTTATGAAACTTGAAAAGGTTCAGAAAAGATTTACAAGGATGTTGCCAGGGTTGGAGGAATTAAGCTATAGGGAGAGGCTGAATAGGCTGGGGCTGTTTTTCCTGGAGTGTTGAACATTTATAAAATCATGAGGGGCGTGGATAGGATAAATAGACAAGGTTTTTTCCCTGGGGTGGGGGAGTCCAGAATTAGAGGATGAGAGGGTAAAGATATAAAAGTGACCAAAGGGGCAACGTTTCCATGCAGAGAGTGGTGCGTGTACAGAATGAACTGCCAGAGAAAATGGTGGAGGCTAGTACAATTTAAAAGGCATCTGGATGGGTATATGAATAGGAAGGGATTAGAGGGATGTGGGGCAACTGCTGGCAAATGGGACTAGATTAGTTAGGATATTTGGTCGGCATGGACGAGTTGGACCGAAGTGTTTGTTTCCCTGCTGTATATCTCTATGACTCTATGTTGTTTAGTTGCTATTTGGTGTTCATGGGTGCTGTTTGCTAGCTGTCTGCCTGTTTGCCCTACATGGTGCTTAGTGCAGTCATTGCATGGGATTACATTTGTTCTGCACATAGTGGGTATCAGGGGCTTTATTCTGGTGAGCCACTGTCTGAGTGTGCCTGTCTATTTGTGTGCTGTCAACATCCCTAGTGGTTGAAGCCGTATAGTTGTCAGTTCTGAAATGTTTTTAGTGTATTGGACAGTAGCCAGGGCCTTGGAGTTGTCTCCTTGGTGTTGTTTGTCTGCCAGACATCTGTGGACAGAGTTGTGGGGGTATCCTTTTTTAGCAAAGTTTTTGTTCATGTGAGCTGCATTAGAACTTGTTCAAAAGGGCAGCAACACACTTCAGCATCTCAGAACTGCAAAGAGAAGGACAACAGGAGGCAACACAGCACTGATGATGTCACCTAGAAAGGGGATGAAACATGTTATGGACTAAGCCAGAACACTCAAAACATTCGTAAGCAGACAGCACAGATCATAACTTTGCAATTTGTTTTGGTAAGTGTACAGTGAAAATTACCCAGATTAAGTAAGTTACGTTGACTACTCGATTTTAAAACAGACAAAAATCTATTCACAAAATTACACAATGAAACACAAAGAACAGAATAAAGAGCCCCTACAGAACTCAGCTTATCCAACCAGACTTAACTATGTTGTTCCGAATACACACAATAATCCCAATAAGCAAACTCCCTTTAAAAACCATCATGAATGGAACACATGCCTACAGGTTGAAGTTGAAGGGCAGAAAGGGAGAAAGAGACAGAGAGAGAGAGTTTTCACACAGTTTTCTGTTGAACTTCCAACCAGTTCAAGACTGAACTAAAAACTGCTCAGCTCAGCTAGAGAGCTGACCACTCCCCTTTCTTTGTACATGTCACGTCTAAAACATGACCACTTTGGCCTAAAGTCTCATCTATTTACATATAAACAAAAGGCCTCTCAAAATCCTTTTCATTTTGGTACCAAATCAGACTGATTGGAGCTCGGCCCAATTTATTACCTGCCTGAAATAAAAATCAAGGACAGAGTATCCTGGAACCAAGGAACAGCTTTTAGCTAAAAATAAAGGGACTAGCATTGTGACAAGCATCTACCAACAATCCTACCAGCTTGGCAAACTGGTACTGTACAACAACAAATCCAACCAACTCCTGAGCTTTGATATGAAAAATGCGTCAGTCACATTATAAAGACATTATAATATAGTTTCAGGATTACCCAAATGTGTGTTGTATATCTGGCGATTTTTATTCACACATGGAAGGAACATTTGGAGCATTATCAGAATTGTTCAATTGATTTAGGAGGCAGGCTTGATGGTAAACCTGGCGAAGAGTAAGTGCTTAAATCATGTTCTAATACTCAGCCATGAGAAAAGTACACTCCCACCCCTGTTTGCCTTAAGAAGTAATGACAGTTTGTACATTGCATTGTACAAGCAAAGGTCTGATATTCTGATAATTAAAACCAAAACTGAAACACCCAGAAAAGATCGTCTTGCCTCGTAATCTGATAAAAGAAATGTGAACAGTGGTATGACCTACCGCTTACCCCAAACTGTTATAAAGGAGTGGTTAAATGAAATGTATCCTTTCACTCTCTCCATAATTAACAAGTAACAATTTATTTATCTAACTGTAACAGCAAACAATCTAGCAGAATTACGAACACAGAATAAATCTCTTCTAACTACTATCTATTCCCTTACTAAAATAAATTCAAATAGGTATGCTGTTTCGACACATAAAGGTCCCACATATAAAGATCCAATTCATAAGAACAATAAATTGAAACTTAGTTTCTCAAATTTCATACAAAATGGATCCTTCTGAAATTTCTGTATCTTCTTCTGTCATCTTCCTCTTTCCAAAATGCCTTCTCAGTCATTTTCTAGTATCAAGAATATTCCTTAAAATGTGCCTATGCCTATAGATGGTACTTTTTGAGACCATGGAGATTCCTTGTGAGAACCCGGGTTTTTTTTTCCCAGATGGCAGGTTTGCTTTCTGTTCAGATGGTAGGTGGCTCGCTCTGTCTAATGTTCCAATATCCATTCTTTTATACACGTGATTACATGTTAATTTCTATACAGTCGGATTGATTCAAGGTAGTCAAAACAAAAACAGATTTGAGTTTAATTGGTCCTTAGTCTCCAAGTGCCCTTTTAAGCTAATTGGCTGAATTTAAAACTGTGGTCTAGGTGAAAATGCTGTTTAGGCCTGTTAACTGAAAAATCTCTTGATACACTTGTTTCAATTTTGGGGGTCTTTGCACAATGTTTGCAAACTTCCAAGCACAGACAAAGCACAATCTCTTAATGGACCACGTACCGCTTTTCAATTCATTTTACAATTCTACGATTTTTACACACCAACTTCATAACAATTCTTGAAGCCCAAGATGGACTTCTGTCCATTAAAATGAGAAAATTGCAATATATTGAGCAAATACCAGACAGTTTTCCCTTGTTACACAAATGCATCAGGACTCAACATACAGCAAGTAATCATGAATGCTAATATAATGTTGTTTTATTGTGAGTGGAACTGAATGGAAATGAAGAGGGTTTATGCTTCAGTTATACAAGGCATTTGTGTCACTACATCTGGTGTACTATGGACTGTAATGGTCACTGTACTTAGAGGGTTGATGAGGTGTTGGAAGCAGCTCAGAGAAGCCTCACTAAATAAATACCTGGAATGAGCGGATTGCCTTATGAACAAAGACTAGTCAGGCTAGGCCTGTACACTCTAGAGTTTGGAAGAGTCAAAGATGACTCAATTGAAACATATCGCATCCTGAGGAGAAGTGACTGTGTGGATGTACAAAGGCTGTTCCTCATGTGGGAGAATCAAGAAGTATGGGCCCTGGTTTAAAAGCAAGGGGTTCCCCATTTAACACAGAGATGAGGAATGTTTTTCCCTCAGAGGATTGACAGTCTTTGGAATTCCCTTCTTCAAAAGGCAGTAAATGCATTTGTTTTAAACATTTTTAAGGCAGAGACAGATAAGATTCTTGATTTCCAAGGAAATGAAAGATTATCTGCAAAATGTACAGTTGAAGTTGAAATCAGGTCAGCCAAGCCCTTATTGAATGGTGGAGAAGGCTCGAAAGGTTGAGTGGCCTGTTCTTGTTCCTTGTGTTCATGTGGGCTAAACAGTGCATCAGACTGCTGTCACCAGATGGTAACATGTGGCCAACCAAAATTAGCTCTGTCATTTCTTACTAAAGCTCCAACCTGGACATCAGGGAAGTGAATCATATGTTGACAAGGAAAAACAATTCAGGAAATGAAGTAAAGATCTACTACATGTTCTTTTAAAGTAAAAATTCTTATTTCAATTTTTGTTCTTTTATTCCACATTCATGCTGGAAGTGGAATGCTTTTCCATTCTGACCACTGAGTGTCAGTATTCAGCACATCTATACTGGTTTTCCATTGCCAAGTACATATTAATATTTTTCTGTTCCAACAATGACAAACACTTTTCCCAAACTGCTTTTTGCATCTAACAGTGAATGACAGTAGGAAGAATAGTCACAGTTAATAGGGAGGAAATCCTCCCTTGCTGTATCTGATTCCACTTCAAAACATCACTTCCTAACACAATTGTATACATTTTCCATTTCTTAACCTGTCAGCCTTGTAGGACCTCTGAGCTTTCCAACTGGTGTTGATTGTGAATAGGATACTTCTGTGAGTCAACGTACACAAAGAAAGTGATTACAACAATCTGAATAAATTGCACAGTGATATTTACAGACAGCAGAAAGCCTTTATCAACCTAAAGGCCATTTACATTCAAGGTTTTTTTAAAACTCTGGTTTTGGCGCTGACACATGGTTTTCCTATCAAATGACTAAACTAAGCCCTTACATCCTTCCCACTTTTGGAAAACAAGACCCTGAAAACAGGAATGTCATAATGACTGCATTAGCTGCCTCGGAGTTAAAAGTAAGAAACGTTGGAAATGATCAGTCAATCAGGATCGGTAGACAGGTTCATTACTTTCCATTGAGAGATTGCTGACCAGAAACATTTACTTTATTTGTCTCTCCTCAGATACTGCCTTATTGCTGAGCATTTCCAGCATCCAAAGCATTTTGCTTTTGTGAACATTGGGGCGGCATGGTGGCTCAGTGGTTAGTACTGCTGCTTCACAGCACCAGGGTCTCAGGTTTGATTCCAGCCTCGGCCGACTGTCTGTGCGGAGACTGCATGTTCTCCTCGTGTCTGTGTGGATTTTCTCCGGGTGCTCCAGTTTCCTCCCACGGTCCAAAAATGTGCAGGTTAGGTGAATGGGCCATGCTAAATTGCCCATAGTGTTAGGTGCATTAGTCAGAGGGAAATGGGTCTGGGTGGGTTACTCTTTGGAGGGTCGGTATGGACTGGTTGGGCCGAAGGGCCTGTTCCCACACTGTAGGGAATCTAATCCTGTGCTCAAGTCCTGAACTAGAAGTGAACCACAACCTTTAAAGTTCAAGTGTTACCAACTACCTTGAGGCAATGTTTGACAGCATAGACATTAGTATCCAAACTCCTCTTAATTATGAAAATATTGTGTGAAAAATTAACAATTAGGATGTATTTTTTAAAAGCTGAACAGAAAAAAAAACTAGGAATGGACTTTGAAAAGTGCATTGTATGATTCTTTAATTTTGTTTTATTTGTGGTGGAATGAAGCTTTAAATGTAAATTATCCAGTTCACAGAAATCTGGGCCTCTTGCTAGACATTTGTATCATCGATAGTCACAGATGAGGTGCCAGAAGACTGGGGGTTGCCTAATGTGGTGCCACTGTTTAAGAAGGGTGGTAAGGACAAGCCAGGGGACTATAGACCAGTGAGCCTGACGTCGGTGGTGGGCAAGTTGTTGGAGGGAATCCTGAGGGACAGGATGTACATGTTTTTGGAAAGGCAAGAACTGATTAGCCATAGTCAACTTGGCCTTTGTGTGTGGGAAATCATGTCTCACAAATTGATTGAGTTTTTTGAGGAGGTAACAAAGAGGATTGATGAGGGCAGAGAAGTAGATGTGATCTATATGAACTTCAGTAAGGTGTTCGACAAGGTTCCCCATGATCTAATCATGATGAGCAAGGTTAGATCTCATGGAATACAGGAAGAACTAGCCATTTGGATACAGAACTGGCTCAAAGGTGGTGGTGGAGGGTTGTTTTTCAGATTGGAGGCCTGTGACCAGTAGAGTGCCACAAGGATCGGTGCTGGGTCCACTATGTTTTGTCATTTACATAAATGATTTGGATGCGAGCATAAGAGGTACAGTTAGTAAGTTTAGGAGGTGTAGTGGACAACGAAGAGGATTACCTCAGATTACAACAGAATCTTGACTAGATGGGCCAATGGGTTAAAACATGGCAGGTGGAGTTTAATTCAGATAAATGCGCGGTGCTGCATTTTGGGAAAGCAAATCTTAGCAGGACTTATACACTTAATGGTAAGGTCCTAGGAAGTGTTGCTGAACAAAGAGGAATGCAGGTCCATAGCTCCTTAAAAGTGGAGTCACAGGTAGATAGGATAGTGAAGAAGGCGTTTGGTAAGCTTTACTTTTTTGGCAGAGTATTGAGTACAGGAGTTGGGAGGTCATGTTGCGGCTGTACAGGACATTGGTTAGGCTACTGTTGGAATATTGCATGCAATTCTGGTCTCCTTCCTATCGGAAAGACGTTGTGAAACTTGAAAGGATTCAGAAAAGATTTACAAACATATTGCCAGGTATGGAGGATTTGAGCTATAGGGAAAGGCTGAACAGGCTGGGCACTGTTTTCCCTGGAGCGTTGGAGGCTAAGGGGTGACCTTATAGAGGTTTACAAAATTATGAGGGGCATGGATAGGGTAAATATCCAAAGTTTTTTCCCTGGGGTCGGGGAGTCCAGAACTAGAGGGCATAGGTTTAGGGTGAGAGATGAAAGTTATAAAAGAGACCTAAGGGGCAACTTTTTCACACAGAGGGTGGTACATGTATGGAATGAGCTGCCAGAGGAAGTGGTGGAGGCTCGTACTATTGCAACATTTAAAAGGCATTTGGATGGGTATATGAATAGGAGGGGTTTGAGGGATATGGGCTGGGTGCTGGCAGGTGGGACTAGATTGGGTTGTGATATCTGGTCGGCATGGATGGGTTCGACTGAAGGGTCTGTTTCCATGCTGTACATCTCTATGACTATTTGCTGGGAGAGTAATTGTGCATTTACCAGCACTACAGCAATACCACATACTACTCAGTAATTAGTATGGACAACACTGTTCAGTCCACGAATGTTTAAATAAACTGTAGCTATCATTTGAAATGTAGCCACGATTGCAGTAATAAGAACATTACCTTTGTAAGTCTGCACACTAATGCTGGAAACCATGTGCATTACTGAATTATTCCACCAACAACATTCTGAAACCAACACATTAAGTTTGGGCTCAGAGTAATTGCAGAGACCAAAGGTCCCTTACAATCTCATAGCAACAGCCAAACAAAATGCCTTACCACTAGTTTGCTACCAGAATCAGGTCTTTAACAGAACCAACAGTTGACAGTGATTAATAATTAAATCTCTCCTCGCTCCCAAATCTTTTTGTACATGTCCTTGAACTCATTGGAAACCCACAAGCCTGCTTTGCTTCCATTTTCAAAACTAGATCCTGGCATGCAGTAGTAACTTTGACTTATTTCATTTTATCTTCCTTTTGAAAATACCAGTGCAATGCAGATTATTTTCTTTGTCATGGACCAGACTAAACCCCTCAAACATATAAAGGAGACAGATGGGATCCTAATTTTTATCTTATTTAGAGACAAGTGCAACGCGCAGCATTTCAGACGCAATTTGATTGGTCAAACTACTGGGCTTTAGGTAAAATTTACTTCATTTTTACAACACAGTTAAAATACAAAAATAAATCGGCATAACTTTATTGAAATACTTAATAAATAATACATTATTTAACTATTAATCATAAACCCTTGGTGAAGGCAGGTTCGTCAAGACAGATTTTACTCACTCGCTATCTCCTCTAGGCAAGAAGGAAATACTGAAAGAATGAATCTTGCAGCAAAGTAAGAACTCAAGATTTTGTATCAGCAGAGAAAGAATGATGTTCAACTTCAAAACCCCCAACTTCAACAACTGAAAGCAAAACTAAAATCCTAAGTCTGTGTCAGCCTGACTCCAATTGCTCATACATCTTTTGTCTAACTTTTAAAAATTACACTGCTTTCCATGAAGCATTCATTTCGGCACTTGGTTGACAAGATTCCTTTACACAACAAATCTCTCTTAAAGGTACATATCATCACACTTTAGAATGCTGGAGTAAGGAATTGGTGGCAATAGTTAGCAATAATTGATGATGTAAATAAAGTGGCATGAGGTAAATTCTTTGAAAAGGGCACACCCTGGTGTTTGGTTCTAATTTTAAAGCCTTAAACTGAAGACTTATGTTGCTTTTGCATTAAACCTGTTTTATTTAGTAGAACAAGATGTCAGGCAGTAGGATGCTCCAGCCAAAGCACACCCCCTCTGCTTGATCTTCTTTTCTTCCTCTTTTTCTTTTTCTTGGTGCTTTCTTTCCTCTTTTTCTCTCTTCAATTCTCGGCCTCTGGCAATGAAACCTGGCTTCTGGTGAGCAAAGATTCCTGGCCTCTGGCGACGATTCCTAGTCTCCAGTGATAACTTCCAGCCTGATGCAGTGGCATCCAATAGCAGCTTTCCAACCTTGCACAGCGGCCTCCTAGTGTGGTGTGGTGTCCTCCAGGCCTGGTGTAGCTGCCTCCTGCAGCGGACTCCTAGCTTGGCATGGACTTCTTGGCCTCCTGGCATTGGGATGGTAACATCCCAAACATGCACACCAGCTTCCTGACGTGACATGATGTGGTGTGGAAACCTTCTGGCCTAGTGTAGCAATCTCTCGCTATTGCAATGGTGACCTCCCAAACAAGTGGAGCGGCCTCCCGGTGTGGCAACGTCCTGATCTGTCGCAGCGGCCTCCTGGCTTGGTTTGGTAACCTCCCACAGTGGCTTCCTACTGTGGGGCCTTCCGGCACATTGTGCAACTAGGACTGGAAGCTAGGTGCTGGTTTGGTCTGTAACTCTATTCCTCTATTGTCTTAAAACCTTGTAATTAAAGAAACTGTGCCTATGGTTACATTGTTTTAGATGAGATAGACAGAAAGGTACAAGAGATGAAGGAGTTGTAGAACTAATCAGAGAGAATGTCACATCTGCACTCAGACAGGACATAGTACAGTGCTCATCACTAAGGCAATATGGATAAAGCTCAAAGATAAGATGGCTGCAATCGCTGTCTATGGGCACCCCAACAGCCACTGAGACATTAAGGAACAAATATGTAGGCGGATTATGGAAAAATGCAACAGCAACAGGGTTGTCATAGTGGGTGACTTTAACTTTCCTAATATTGACTGGAACTCCCTCACAGTACGAGGCTTAGATGGGGCAGAATTTGTTAAGTGCATCCAAGACGATTTCTTGAAACAGTATGTGGATAGTCCAACTAAAGGACAGATCATACTGAACATTGAATTGGCTAATGAGCCTGGCCACATGCCTGACCTTTCAGTGGTGGAGCATTTTGTAAACAGTGATCACAACTGCTAAGTTTTGAGATAGCTATGAATAAGGATAAGTCTGGACCTTGCTGGAAGGTATTAAACTGGGGGAGGACATATTATGTCAGTATTAGGCAGGATCCAAGGAGTGCTAAATGGGAGGAGCTGTTATTGGGCAAGTACAGATTTGTTCAGGGCTGGCATGTTCCAGTAAGGGGGATCAAGGAACAAGGAAAGGACCCTTGGATATTGAGGAAGGTTGTGAATTTAGTCAAAAGGAAAAAAAGCAGATATAAGGTTTAGAAAGCTAAAACTGAACAGAGTTCTTGAAGAGTACAAAGAAAGCAGGAAGGAACTCAAGCTGGGAATTAGGAGGGTAAGAAGGAGCCATGAAATGGCCTTGGCACAAAGAGTTAAAGAGAATTTCAAGGCGTTCTATACATACATTAAAAGAAAAGAGGATAACCAGGGAAAAGGTAGGACCATTCAAGAATAACGTTCAGTACCTTCCATCAATACTCACCCAGGAGAAGGACATGGAGGATAGTGACATTAGTGTGGAGCTGCTAACATACTAGTGCATTCTGAAATCAAGAAAGAAATTATGTGGGTCTCTTGAAGAGTATTAAAATGGACATGTCCCCAGGGCCTAATGGTATCTACCACAGGTTGCTGAGAGAGAATATTGCTGGGGTGATGATCAAAATCTGTGTATCCTCACTAGCTAATGGAGAGGTGTCAGAGTACTGGCAAGTAATTCACATTATTCCTCTGTTCAAGAAGGGAAACAGGGATGATCTAAGAAACTAGAGACCCGGGTGTTTCAAATCAGTAGTCGGGAAGTTATTGAGACAGAATTCTTTGGGATAAGATTTACATGCATCTGGAAGAACATGACCTAATTAGGGACAGTAAGCATGGTTTTGTGCAGGGCAGGTCATGCTTTACTAATTTGATTGAATTTTTTGACAAGGTGACAAATGGAATCGATGAGGGTAGAGTGGTGGATGCTGACGACATGGACTTTAGTAAGGCCTTCAACAAGGTTCCTCATGGCAAGCCAATCCAGAAGATTCAGATGAATGGGAACCATGGTGATTTGGCCGCTTGGATTCAAATTGGCTTGCCCCTAGAAGGCAGTGAGTAGTGGTGGAAGGCTGTTTATCAGGCTGGAGATTCATGACTAGTGGTGCTCCACAAGGATCCATACTGGGACCTTTGTTGTTTGTGACATATTTAAATGATTTGAATGAAAGTTTAGTAAGGTTAGTAAGTTTGCAGATGTGACAAAGATCGATGGAGGTGTGGATAGTATTGAGGTTGTCAAAGAATACAGTAGGATATAAGATTAGTTGCAGATATGGGTGGAGAACTGGCTGATGGAGTTTAATCTGGTTAATTGTGAGGTGCTGCACTTCAGGAGATCAATTGTTCAGGAAAAGTATACAGTTAATGGCCGGACTCTGAACAGCATTGATGTACAGTGAGATCTTGGAGTTCGAGTCGGTAACTCCCTGAAAGGGACCACAAAAGTAGATAGGGTAGTGAAGAAGATGCATTGCATGTTTGCATTTATTGATTGGGGAATTGAGTTCATGAGTCAGAATGTCATGTTGCAACTTTCTAAGCCTTTGGTTAGGCCACACTTTGAGTATTGTGTTCCATCTTGTCGCAACATTACAAGAAGGATGTGAAGGCTTTGGAGAGGATGCAGAAGAGGTTTACCAGGATGCTGCCTGGTTTAGTGGGTACAAGGAGAGGCTAGAAAAACTCAGGTTGTTTTGTCTGGAGTGGCAGAAGCTAAAAGAAGACTTGATAGAAGTCTATAAAATTCTGAGATGCAAAATTAGGTTTGATGGTCAGAATATTTTTCCCAGAGTTGAAATGTCTAATATTACGAGGCATGCATTTAAGGTGAGAGGGGAAAAGTTCAAAGGAGATGTAAGTGGCAAGATTTTTACACAGTGAGTGGTGGGAGTCTGGAAAGCACTGCCAGGACGGTGGTGAAGGTGTGATAAGGGAGCTTAGGGACTTTTAGATAAGCACTTCAATGTGCAAAAATGCAAGGATATGGACCAAGGACAGGCAGAAGGAATTAGTTTCATTTGGTGTGACGTTTGGCACAACATTGTGGGCTGAATAGCCTGTTCCTGTGCTTTACTGTTCTATGTTCTAACAGCTGAGGACAGGCATGGAATTGGTGACAATACTGTGGAGATTGTTATGAGTGCCATTGGCAGTGGCTTAGGACTTCCTTATATTTAGATTAGGTTCCCTACAGAGTGGAAACAGGCCCTTTAGCCCAACAAGTCCACACCAACCCTCTGAAGAGTAACTCTCCCAGACATATTGCCCAACATTTACCCCTGACTAATGCATCTAACACTATGGGCAATTTAGCATAGCCAATTCACCTGACCTGCATATCTTTGGCTTGTGGGAGGAAATCGGAGCACCCAGAGGGAACCCACGCAGACAGTCACCCGAGGTTGGAATTGAACCCAGGTCCCTGGCGCTGTGAGGCAGCAGTGCTAACCACTAAGCCACTGTGCTGTGCTAACAGGAAACAAGAAATTTGGAAATCCATTTTACACTGCTGCAAATATTACTGTTGGATGGATGTTTGAACAAGCTCGAGTATGTAAAAGGCTCATGGATGTCTGATACTGGCTCAAGAAAACTACTCTCATGTCTTTTAGCTTTTTGTTGATTGACAAAGGCTGAATTCCTGCAGGGCAGACCAGGTGTTGTATAATTTGCCTTTTAACTCTGACAGCACTCAGTATTGCTGACTTGGTGAAAACTGATTTAAAGCCCCCAGATAAGGACAGGCAGCTGGAAGATTCAGTTGAACTCAAAACCTCAACTGGAGTTAAGTATCTGGGGATGGGACTGCAATAGTCAACCAAAATACCTTCACTTTGGGCACTCAAACATTTTTTTTTATTTTGCTGAGAGGGCCATCCTTGCTGTGGAAAAGTAATGCTGGCAGTCTAATTCATAATTATGACACTTGATTTCTGTAGTAGAACTGACAATGAAAAACTTGTGTACTTGAATATGAATGTCCAATATGCAATTCCAAATTTAACCAATCTCAGTATTTTGTCCAGGAGCTACAGTTTGTGTTAAATGAACTAAGTCTGTTTAAATTTCAGCTGCAGAAAATAAAACTTTATAATACAGAAACATATGAAAGACTTTATTTTCTTTCTGGCAGTGAGATTCTTTTGCTCTGACCTATTGATTACAGACCTCTGCAGTTTTAATGCGATGCTCATTCATTTGTCAAAGTATAATGTTACAGTCTACAGCTTTTTATAACAATTCCCACACAGCTTGATCCTTGGCTCAAATACACAGATCACCTCGCTGCCATGTCAGCAATATTTATCCAGAGATCCTGGAGTATAAACAAAATACAACTTGAATTATCATCACTTGGTAGTAAAGAACATGAGCATTGCTGAAAATGAATACATTTTATCAAAGCTTTTCATCCTATATTCATCTGTACAAACTGATGCAGCAGATCTCATTTTGATGTTACATAATGGGCCAACACATACTGAAGAACAACATTTCAATCCCTGGTCTGTCAAAGAAGAATAATCAGTTCTAGTAACAGGGATAATGCTAAATCAGTAGAAATCCTCTAATACAAAATGACTGATGATAAGTAACACAGACTAAGGATAAGTCACCAATAACACTGCCACAGAAGATGAACGAAGACATCCAACCTACTCACTAAGTTGAAGTAAAATGTTTACTTTATTGCAGATTATCAGCAGATTAAGAGTTCAAAAAAACCAAGATGATCTGCATGTGGCTCCATGAAAACCAGACTAATGCCTACAGATTCAAGATAAGATCTAGAAGCATAAAACATCTGGTTGAGAGCTCTAGGATACAATGAGGAAAAAAGTACTTGTTTCAACATAACAGCCATTTTGCATGATAGACATTCATAAGATTCCCCACATGATGTTGTGGGCCAACTATGTGTGTTAGCAGGGAAGAGTTCCTCTGCAAAGGGAATTCAGGAGCTAAAGGTCCTGTAGAAATGTAAAGGAATAATGTCCTTTGCAAAGAACTTCAAAGTAATAAAACATCCTCCAGTGAAGAAATAATTTACAGATAATCAGGACCAGGGTCAATGGTCCTCAAGCCAAATACCTACCAGTCTTTTGGATGTGAAGGGTGTACTGGAAAAACTGGGGAAGTACCAGTCAAAATTCATCAAGTCAGAAATTTGGTGACAGAAGGGCTGGTAGTAAATATAAAAAAGTTATATATTTGAATGCGTAAATTAACCATGAGTAAAAGAGCTTAGGGAGAGATGTTATAAAATGAAATGGTTTGAGAAAGTTAATGCCAGAGAAAATTTAAGCTCCACCCAGTCTGATAATGTCACACAGTCTGAGGGGAGAATTGATGTACCTAGTTCGAGATCCCATTGGGATCAGACAAGTCATCACTGGCTTCATCAACCTTCTGTGATTTTTGTTGCCTGGATAAAAATAATGAAAGTTTAAAGAAAATGAGAAAAAAAACACCTTAAATGTCAGTCATGATAATGGCACTGACTTCCTGTTATAAAAAAGCTGTGAATGAACTTATATTAATCTGTAACAAACTAAGATGTGAAATAGAGGTTAGACATCTACATAGTTTATTAGTGAGACTTCGAAAAGTTCAAGTGCATTGCTAAATCGTTATTTCAAATGATCTAAGAACTGATATTTTTCTAAAACCAGCCATTTTTCGCTCGCACAACCACTGATTATGTTTGCTTCATCTCATTAAAATCATTCCTGATCCTTTACAAAAACAGGCTGGGTTTGTGCTGCAGCTGAAATCCATTCTTCCTGGGACTTGTGCCAGATACACATACTGGTCCAAATACCTGTTGCATGTTGGGACATTCCTCCCACAAACAGAGATTTGTCTTTTTTTATGCAACAGTAATTGGCAACTAATCATACCAATTTCAGTTCTCATTTTCCCTTCTTTTTGCATGTATTCACAAAAGGCATATAGCATAGAAAGAAAGAGACAGAATGTTTAGGGAAAGAAAAATTGTACCAAATAGAAAGGGCTAAAAGATGGACTTAAGCTCAACTGAAGACTTATTAAGTGATATTACATAGATTTCAGAGGTAACATTTTGTACCAAGGCCACTAACATTGTTGCATGCACTATCAGCCATCTGAGAAATGAATGGTACCTATAGCTTTTTTTATAAGGTTACATATTCTTCTGTCATTACAGTATCTAGCTATCTTATATGTCAAAAATGCCACCTTTTGTTATATCATATTATTTGGCCAATAAATCATGGAAGTTACTCACTTGTAGAGCTCAACCACAAGTGAACATAAGCAAGAACCCAGGCTGATTCAACCCACTGGTATTCTCACTCTGCAGACAATTTCTGTTTTTGTTTCTGATTTCTAGCATCCACAGTTTGGCATTCCCTTCTCAAAGGTTCAAGCAGGTAATAAGCCCGCTTCCTGTTACTGCTACATAGCAAAGTTCTAGTTTTATTCCTAAAGGACACCTTTACTAAAAGGTAAACCTTATCTTCTACTGCAGTATTCCACCCAAATAGAATTTCTGGAATTATATAAGATATTGACAGTACTAAAAGAAATTCAGAAATTTTACAAATAAAATTGTGCCATATGGTGGCTTGTAAATTCTGAGAAGTGAGGACTACTATCTGGGGATAGTCTTGTGGTTTTTACACCAAATCATTTGCATCTTCACTAAAGCAGTAAATCGAGTACAACCCATTTAAACGGATGCAAAATATTGGGATGGGGGAAAATACAGCTGGGATTTTACTGAGCCTGAGGGAGTGGGTTGTGGAGGTCATAGTTTCGTAGTAATAGAAGCAGGAGTAGGCTATTTGGCCATCGGGCCTGCTCTGCCATTCATTCAGGTCATAGCTGATCTATCCATCATCTTACCTCCTCCTACCTGCATTATCCCCATAAACCTTAATTCCTCTACCATGCAAAAACCATCCAACTGTGTCTTGAATATATTTAATGAAACTGCCTCTACTGCTTCCTTCAGCAGACAATTCCATAGGTTCACTACTCTCTGGGAAAAGCAGCTCCTCCTCATCCCTGTACTAAATGCAGCATGGCTTTGAGGGGGGCAGGTCATGCAAAAACCTTATTGGATTTTTTGAGGATGTGACAAAACACATTGGTGAAGGTAAAGCAATGGATGTGGTGGACATGTAATTTAGCAAGGTGTTTGATAAGGTTCCCCATGGTAGGCTCATTCAGAAATTAAGGAGGCATGGAGTACAGGGAAATCAGGCTGCCTGGATACAGAATTGGCTGGCCCATAGAAGACAGAGAGTGGTGGTAGATGGAAAGTATTCAGCCTGGAGCTTGGTGACCAGTGGGGTCTGGGACCTTTGCTCTTTGTGAGTTTTATAAAAGAATTGGATGAGGGAGTAGAAGGGTAGGTTAGTAAGTTTGCTGATGGCACAAAATTTGGTGGAGTTATGGATAGTGTGGAGATTGAAAGTCGGAGGAGTTGTAGACAGTGAGGAAGGATGTGGCAGGTTACAGCGGGATATAGAGAAGCTGCAGAGCTGGGCAGAAAGGTGGCAAATGGAGTTCAATGTAGCTAAGTGTGAGGTGATTTACTTTGGTAAGAGTAATAAAAAGATGGGGTACTGGGCTAATGGTCGGATACTTGGTAGTGTGGAAGAGCAGAGGGATCTTGGTGTCCATGTACACAGATCTCTGAAAGTTGCCACCCAGGTAAATAGTGCAGTGAAGAAGGCATATGGCGTACTGGCTTTTATTGGTAGAGGAATTGAGTTCCGGAGTCCTGAGGTCATGCTGCAGTTGTATAAGACTCTGGTGCGGCCGCATCTGGAATATTGTGTGCAGTTTTGATCGCCATACTATAGGAAGGATGTGGAGGCACTGGAACGGGTGCAGAGGAGGTTTACCAGGATGTTGCCTGGTATGGTAGGAAGATCCTATGAGGAAAGGCTGAGGCACTTGGGGTTGTTTTCATTGGAGAAAAGAAGGTTTAGGGGTGACTTGATAGAGGTGTACGAGATGATTAGGGGGTTAGATAGGGTTGACAGTGAGAACCTTTTTCCACGTATGGAGTCAGCTATTACAAGGGGGCATAGCTTTAAATTAAGGGGGGGGTAGATATAGGACAGATGTTAGGGGTAGGTTCTTCACTCAGCGAGTCGTAAGTTCATGGAATGCCCTGCCAGTAGCAGTAGTGGACTCTCCCTCTTTATGGGTATTTAAGCGGGCATTGGATAGGTATATGGAGGATAGTGGGTTAGTGTAGGTTAGGTGGGCTTTGATCGGCGCAACATCGAGGGCCGAAGGGCCTGTACTGCGCTGTATTCTTCTATGTTCTATGTTCTATGAAATGGGACATTGACAGGATGCAGAACTGGGCTGAAGTTCAACCTGGAAAAGTGTGAAGTGTTTCATTTTGGAAGGTCGAATTTGAATGCAGAATGTAGGGTTAAAGGCAGGTTTCTTGGTAGTGTGGAGGAAGAGGGGGATCTTGGGGTCCATGTCTATTGATCCCTCAAAGTTGCCACCACAGTTGATAGTGTTGTTAAGGTGCATGGCGTGTTGGCTCGCATTAGCAGGGTGATTGAGTTTAAAAGCCTCGAGGTTATGCTGCAGCTCTCTACAGCCCTGGTTAGACCATACTTGAATTATTATGTTCAGTTCTGGTTCCCTCACTGTAGGAAAGATGTGGAAGCTCTAGATATATTTACCAGGATGCTGCATGGACTGAAAGGCATGTCTTAAGAAGAAAGGTTGAGGCCACAAGGGCTTTTCTCATTGGAGTGAAGAAGTGACTTGATAGAGGTGCACAAAATGATGAGAGGCTTGGATAGAGTGGATAGCTAGAGACTTTTTCCCAAGGCGGAAATGTCTATCAAGAGGGGGCATAATTTTAAGGTAATTGGAGAAAGCTTTAGGGGAGATGTCCCTAAAGGTTCTTTACATGTAAAAACACAGTGTCTGGTGGGTGTGAGGAATGCATTGCCAGCAGTGGTAGTGGAGTCAGATACATTACGGATATTTAAGCAACTCTTGGATAGGCACATGAAAGGAAGTACAATGAAGGGTATGTACGTTAGTCTGAACTTTCAGTAGGATAAGAGCACAACATCATGGGCCGAAGAGCCTGAGCTGTTCTATGTTCTAAATTTGCTTCCCCTAACCTTAGGCCATTCCCCTAGTCCCCCTCTCACCCCACTCACGGAAACAACTTGCCTATCCCTTTCATAATTTAATTTTTCGATAAGATCCCCTCACAGTGCTCTAAATTCTAGCGAGCTCAGTTTCAGGCAGCTCAGTCTCTCCTCACTGGGTATGTCCCACATCTCTGGAATCAACCTAGTGAATCTCTTCTGCATCACCTTCAAATCCAGTATATCCTTCCTCAAATAAGAACACCAGAACTGTGCACAATACTCCAGGTGTGGCCTCAGCAATACTTACACAATCACAACAGAACGTCCCTGCTCTTAATTGCAATCCCACTAGCAATGAAAGCCAATATTCCGTTTACCTTCCTGATTACCTGTCGTACCTGCAAATCAACTTTTACTGATTCATGTACATAAGTCCATCTGCACAACAGTATGCTGCAATCTTTCACCATTTAAATAATACTTTGACCTACTATTTTTATTCCTAAAGTGGATGATCTCAGATTTACCAACATCGTACTCCATTTGCTAGAGCCTTGCCCACTTACATAACCTGTCTAAATCTCTCCACATCCTCTGCACAGTTTGCCTTTCCACTCAATTTAGTGTCCTCAGCAAACTTGGACACATTACACTCAGTCTCCTCTTCCAAATCATTTATATATATCATGAACAATTGCAGACCCAACACGGACCCATGTGGCACTCTGCTCGCCACTGATCTCCAACCAGAGAAACATGCATTTATCCCAACTTTCTGTTGGTTAACCAGTCCTCTATCCAAGCTAGTAAATTACTCTCAACTTCAAGCATTCTTATCTTAAGGATCAGTCTTTTATGTGGCACCTTATTGAACACCTTCTGGAAATCAAAGTTCCCCTCCATCCACTGTGCTTGTTACATCCCAAAAGAACTCCAATCAGTTTGTCAAATACAATCTTCCCTTCCTGAATCCATGCTGCATCTGCCTAATGGAATCTTTCCATCCAGATGTCTCACTATTTCTGCTTTAATCAAAGCATTTTCCTGATTGAAGAGGTTAAGCTATATTTACCTGCCTTTTCCCTATACCCTTTTTTAAACAGTGATGTGACATTCACTGTCTTCTAATCCACCAAGGCCTGCACAGAGTCCAGTGGGTGGAAAGGGAATAATTTTGTGGGAGGGTGGGGAGAAAGAGGAATTGCCTACTCCTTGCATTCCAGCTACCACAGGTATTTTACCAGAGGTAGAGGACATGGAAGATAACTGTCCAGTACAGGGGTCAACCTTTTAGTAATCAATGAATACTTACAGTTGTAGGTGGGTCCTCTACCATGTAGGAATACTGCTAGATAACTTTTGACCATCTACCAGTGAGGATCATGAGAACAGAAGGGGGGGAGTTGGGTAGGTCGCAATAAGGAATCCTGTGGCCTACAGAGGGCCCATGCTGTCCAGTGGAAAGGGCTGCTCGCTTTTTTAAACACATGCCCTCCCTCATCAATCACTATCACTCCCTTCCATCTAAGGTCTGGACCAGCCAAGGTGGGTTACACCTGACTTCCCAGCTAGTAGATAAGCTCAAAATTTCTCTATATAAGTCCCAGCATATCAGCATTTTGAAATGTGTTGCATTCATATGGCACACTTAATGACCTCAGGTCATCTCAGTGATTTCACCCATGTAAGTTCATTTAAAGCATTGTCACTGTTGAAATGTAAGAAACATTAATCAATATGTTCTGACTTCCACTGAACAAAGAAGCTTAACAATGGTGAGCCAGTTTGCCCTAGTTTACTTTAATACTTGGGCAGGATATCTGCTTAAGTGAGGTGGAAGTATTGCCTTTACATTTAATGAACTGAAAATAAACTCAATAGCCAAGTGCACATTGTCTGATTGTCAGTCTTTGTTTCCCCCATTTTTGAGATCTTTCTTCAGGATTGCACAAAGCAGTAGCTGAGAGATTGATTTTCCGTTCTGGAGATATCAAACCAGTCCTGAAGGTTCTACAACTCTAATCATGAGTGCTGATTGATGTCTGTAGCTCAAGTTTCATACGTGTAAGGCCTCACGTTGATGTCTTCAGCATGCATTTGAGTCTCAGCAGTCATCCTGTAATGCCAACTAAAAGTCTCATTCAATTCTCATCACATTGTCAAACCTGAAGCTCATGCTTTATTTCCAAATTGATTATGAATACATATAGTATTTTTACAATTACTATTGGACAAAGTGAAACAAAGCGTAATTTGTTTAAACAAAAGTTGTGGCTGTGGAGTTTGATCTTTTCTGGACATTCATTTTCACATTAAAGTTCTGAAATAGGTACTTTTGAAATTGTTTTCAATAAAATCCTTTATTCACTAAGAATGTTGAGTATGATAGCAATGTAGATTTAACTAGAGCTTTCACCTGAAAATCACACACAAACAAGTATTTTTAATTAATGATCCACATTTTCAGAATTCTACATTGCAAACACAAAACAGAAAGACTTTGCGCAGCCCTGGATAAAAGGGCTCAAACCATGGTTGTCTCCCTACTATCTACAAAGTTTCAAATGTCTTGCATTTTAAATCGTGTGCCTGACTATCCTGCCATGCTGGTTGGGCAGAATAAAATCAACCAAAACTCAAGATATTGCTTTTATGTGTCTAACTTTGTAAGAAGTGTAAAAGTGCCCTTGATTAATTTGTTCTCCAAATTTCCTCTCTGGCCCCTGGAGAAAACATCTTCCTTTTCCCTGACACTCAATAGTTGCTGAGTGCAAATGTCCATGGAAACTCACTCTAAATTGTCTTATAAAGAAAGGGCACTGGAAAGGGGGAACCAGAGTTTCTATGTATTTGAAATTTCAATTGTCTGTCAGCACAAGGCATGGTTTTCGGGAAGGGAAAAAAGCGCCAATGGTAACCCTGCAGAAATAAAGGGTTAACCCTATCCAGCCATGAAATCCAGCACCTCCAGTAAAGCGTAAGTGGAGTTTGTGTGGTTGAAGGAAGTATTGTCCAAGGTGAGGTGTTGTTATATACTTTTCAGTTTTCATGAATGTGAGCTGATTTGAAAATCTTGTTTAAAATTCTTCTGTACCTTCCAGTAAGAACTCAGCTTATTTCTCTATTTCAAGTAAATGTCACGTCCTCATGGAGGTAAAGATTTGGGATTTCTCCATAGTGTGGTTTCTCTGTAACTGGCCCTGAAGCCGTACTCCTTCCAAAGACTGGGTGGTACTCCATCCTTACAAGGAAAACCTAGAAAATAGCAGTGCCTTGGTTCATCTGGTGACTTGTAATATGTCAAATGAGCAGGTATTTGAATCTGAGCAGTTGGCATATATGGCTCAGTGGTTAGCACTATTATCTCATAACACCAGGGACCTGGGTTCGATTCCAGGCAACTTTCTGTGTGGAGTTTGCACATTCTCGCCGTCTCTGCGTGGGTTTCCTCCGGGTGCTCTGGGCAAAAGTGAGGCCTGCAGTTGCTCCCGATGAGATCTCCTCTACACTGGGGAGACTGGACGCTTCCTCGCAGAGTGCTTCAGGGAACATCTCTGGGACACCCACACCAATCAACCCCGTGGCCCAACATTTCAACTCCTCCTCACACTCTGCCGAGGACACGCAGATCCTGGGCCTGCTCCGTCGCCTGGAGGAAAAACACCTCATCTTCCGCCTTGGAACACTTCAACCCCAGGGTATCAATGTGGACTTCACCAATTTCCTCATTTCCACTCCCCCCACCTTCCAACCTTCCAGTTCCAATCTTCCAGCTCAGCACTGTCCTCATGACCTATCCTACCTGCCAACCTCCCTTCCCACCTATCAGCTCCATTCTGACCTATCATCTCCATCCCTACCCCCATTCACCCATTCTACTCTTTGCTACCTTCCCCCACCCTCCTCTCTGACCTATCACCTCCGTCTCCACCCCCATTCACCTATTGTACTCTTTGCTACCTTCTCCCCAGCCCCACCTCCCATTTATCTCTCCACCCTGGAGGCTTCCTGCCTCTATTCCTGATGAAGGGCTTTTGCCCGAAACATCGATTTTCTTGCTCTTCGGATGCTGCCTGACTTGCTGTGCTTTTTCAACACCACTCTGATCTAAACTCCAGGTGCTCTAGTTTCCTCTCAAAGATGCGCAGGTTAGGTGAATTGGCTATGCTAAATTGCCCATAGCATTCAGGGATGTGTAGGGATTGGGTCTGGGTGGATAAGTCTTCAGAGGGTCAGTGTGGACTTGTTAGGCTGAAGGGCCTGTTTCCACGCTGTAGGGATTCTGTTTAAAAAAAGGGTCCCAAGACCAGAGGAATTATTTTTTGCAACCAACATTTACATTACTTGTTTACATTAATTAAAGTTAGAAAAAATGTTGATCAATTACAGATAGAGTCAGGAAAATTAATAGCCGAGAAAATACAAAAACATCTTCCAGAAATACTAGGTAATTAAGAGAGTAGTGAAACTGAAAATCTTAAAGAAATTCTTACTAATCAAATGGTAGTACTTGATAAAAAATTACTGGATTGAGGGTGATGTATCATCTGAACCAAATCAGCTATATTGCAGGGTTGAAGGAAGTGAATATATTGAATGGTTATCTTCCAAAATCTGATGGGTTTTGGAAAGCTTCCTGCAAACTGGAAAGTAGAACATAGAACATAGAAAAATACAGCACAGAATAGGCCCTTCAGCCCACAATGTTGTGCCAAGGATTAATCTTAATGTTCATTTCCAGCATTCGCTTAAATGTCTCTAATGACTCTGCTTCCACCACCACAGTTGGCAATGCATTCCATCCGTTCACAACTCTCTGCGTAAAGAACCTACCTCTGACGTCTCCTCTATACCTTCCTCCTAATATCTTAAATCTATGACCCCTCATGCCAGTCAATCCTGTCCTGGGGAAAAGTCTCTGGCTATCGACTCTATCTATACCTCTCATTACCTTGTACACCTCAATCAGGTCAACTCTCTTCCTCCTTCTCTCCAGAGAAAAATGTAAGAGCTTAGTCAACCTCTCTTTGTAAGACAAGCTCTCCAGTCCAGGTAACATCCTGGTAAAACGTCTTTACTCCCTCTCCAAAACCTCCACATCTTTACTATAATAGGGCGACCAGAACTGGACATAATATTCCATGTGTTAATGAAAACAAAGTACCATATGCTTTCTGAACAACCCTATCCACTTGGGTGGCAACTTTGAGGGATTTATGCACTTGAACACCAAGATCTTGCTGTTCCTCCACACTGCCAAGAATCCTGTCTTTCATCCTATATTCAGCATTCAAGTTCGACCTGCCAAAATGCATCACTTCGCATTTATCCAGGTTGAACTCCATCTGCCATTTCTCAGCCCAGCCCTGCATCCTGTTAATGTCGCGTTATAACCTGCAACATCTCTCGATACTATCAACGGTACCTCCAACCATTGTGTCATTGGCAAATTTACTAACTCACCCCTCAACCTCCTTAAAGTCATTTAAAAAAATACAAAGAGCAGAGGCCCAAGAACAAAGCCCTGCGGGACACCACTCACCACTGACCTTCAGGCAGAATACTTCCCATCTACAACCACTCTCTGCCTTCTGTCAGCCAACCAATTCTGATTCCAAAGAGCCAAATCACCCTGTATCCCATACCTCCTGGCTTTACGAATGAGCCTACCATGGGGATCCTTATCAAATGCCATGCTGAAGTCTATATTAACCCCATCCGCTGCTCAACCTTCATCAACCTGTCTTGTCACCACCTCAAAGAACTCAATACGATTTGTGAGGCATGACTTGTCTCTCATGAAGCCATGCTGACTGCTTTTAATCACACTACACTTTTCCAAATAGTCATCAGTCCTATCCCTCAGAAATTTTTCCAAAACCTTGCTGACCACAGATGTAAGACCTACTAGTCTGTAATTGCCAGGGATTTCCCTATTACCCTTCTTGAAAAGAGGAATAACACCTGCCTCCCACCAAACCTCCAGTATGACACCTGAGGAGAGTGGGGAAGCAAAGATCTTCACCAATAGCATACTAACTTCCTTTCTCGCTTCCTGGAGCTACCCAGGATAAATCTGTTCTGGCCCTGGGGACTTATCAATCTTAACCTTTGCCAAAATTTCCAGCACATCAACTTCCTCAATCTCTATCTGTTCAAGCCTGTTTCGCGGCACCTCAAAGTTTTCATTCACAAGATCTCTTTCCTTAGTGAAAACTAAAGCAAAACATTCACTTAGGGCTTCCCCTATCTGCTCAGACTCCACGTACAGGTTCCCTACATTATTCCTGACTGGCTCTATCTTCTCCCTTATCATTCCCTTATTCCCCACGTATGAGGAAAATGCCTTTGGGTTCTCCCTAATCCTTCCTGCCAAGCCTTTTTCATAGCCCATCCTGGCTCTCCTCAGTCCATTTGTTTGAGCTCCTTCCTAGCAAGCCTGTAATCCTCTAAAGCCCTGCTAGATCCGTGCTTCCTCTACCTTACATAAGCTGCCTTCTTTTTGATGAGAAGCTCCTCTGTTCTCGTCATCCAAGGTTCCTTAATCTTACCCCTTCTTGCCTGTCTCAGAGGAACAAATCACTCTCAACAACTGCTCCTTAAACAGTTTCCACATGTCCGTTGTTGCCCTTTCTGTGGAACAATTGCTCCCACTCTGTACTTACTAATTCCCAATTGATAACGTCATAATTTCCTTTTCCCCAATAAAGTATCTTCCCATGCTAACTGCTCCTTTCCCTCTCCATGGCTATGGTAAATGTGAGGCAATTGTGGTCACTGTCACCAGAGTGTTCTCCCACAGTGAGATCTGAGATCTGTTCTGGCTCATTGCCGAGCACCAAATGCAGAATGGCCTCTCCCTTCATCGGCCTGTCTACATACTGAGTAAGGAAACCCTCCTGAACACACCTAGCAAAAATGACTCCATCCAAACCATCTGCACTAAGGAGGTTCCAGTCAATATTGGGAAAGTTGGAGTCACCCATAACAAACCTGCTACATTTGCATGTTTCCAACATCTGCTGCCCTATGAGTTCTTTGATCTCCCTGGAGGTTGGGAGGGGGGGGGGGGGGGGGCGGGGTGCGGTGGACACATCTAGCAACCCCTGTGAAACCCACGTCTCTGTTCTGGCCACAACATCATAGTCCCAGTAATGCTCTAATTTCATCACTCTTATTCCGACACTCTTTGCGTTGAAGCAGACACACTTTAACCGATCGCTTTGTTTCATCATATGAAAAACCTCCTTGACAGATTCACTACATCCTGTCACTGCCCCATCTACCTCTCAGGTATGTAGTCCTGGTTCCCAACTTCCTACCAGTGGGAAAGTGGTGAATGTAACCCCACCATTTAAGGAGGCAAGCCAAAGGAGAATACAGAACTACATGTCTGTTAGTTTGGGGTCAGTAATAGGGAAAATGATAACATCTGTTATGATACGAAAGTCGGTGGAGTTGTTGACAGTGAGGAAGGATGTGTCAGGTTACAGCGGGATATAGATAAGCTGCAGAGCTGGGCAGAAAGGTGGCAAATGGAGTTCAATGTGGGTAAGTGTGAGGTGATTCACTTTGGTATGAGTAACAAAAAGATGGGGTACTGGGCTAATGGTCGGATACTTGGTAGTGTGGATGAGCAGAGGGATCTTGGTGTCCATGTACACAGATCTCTGAAAGTTGCCACCCAGGTAAATAGCGCGGTGAAGAGGGCATATGGCGTACTGGCATTTATTGGTAGAGGAATTGAGTTCCGGAGTCCTGAGGTCATGTTGCAGTTGTATAAGACTCTGGTGTGGCCGCATCTGGAGTATTGTGTGCAGTTTTGGTCGCCATACTATAGGAAGGATGTCGAGGCACTGGAATGGGTGCAGAGGAGGTTTACCAGGATGTTGCCTGGTATGGTAGGAAGATCCTATGAGGAAAGGCTGAGGCACTTGGGGCTGTTTTCATTGGAGAAAAGAAGGTTTAGAGGTGACTTGATAGAGGTGTACAAGATGATTAGGGGTTTAGATAGGGTTGACCATGAGAAGCTTTTTCCACGTATGGAGTCAGCTATTACGAGGGGGGCATAGCTTTAAATTAAGGGGTGGTAGGTATAGGACAGATGTTAGGGGTAGATTCTTTACTCAGCGAGTCGTGAGTTCATGGAATGCCCTGTCAGTACCAGTGGCGGACTCTCCCTCTTTATGGGCATTTAAACGGGCATTGGATAGTGGGCTAGTGTAAGTTAGGTGGGCTTGGATCGGCGCAACATCGAGGGCCAAAGGGCCTGTACTGCGCTGTATTGTTCTATGTTCTATGTTCTATATATAAAAGGGATGTGGGAACTAAACATTCAGACAAGATTGGTGAAATTGGACAGAATCATAACGAATTTATGATACGGTTGTAATGTTTGACAAAACAATTAGAGATTTTTGAGGAAGTTAATTGTAGCAATGGGAGAACCAGTAATTGTTGTGTATTTGGAATTTCAGAAGGCTTTTGATATGGTCCCAAAATGGTGTTCAGCATACAGAATTAGAGTACAAGGGATCGAGGGGAACGTACTAGTATAGCTTGATACCTGGTTATAGTCAGTGAGGTCTACAGCTTAGAAAAAGCCCTTTTTACCCATCGAGTCTGCACTGGTTAAAAACCAGGAGCTAACTATTCTAATATCATTTTCTAGCACTTGGCCCAAAGCGTGCATGCTTTTGCATTGAAAGGTCACATTTAAATACTTCTTAAATGTTATGAGGGTTGCTGCCTCCAGTACCCTTACGGGCAGTGAATTCTAGATTCTCTGGGTAAAATAAAATTCCTCTCAATTCCTTTAAACCTTCTGCCCTTACTCTTAACTTCATTTAGAATAATGTTCAGTATTCAAGGAAAAAATGCAATACTCAAAGGGAAAATGATGATTGATATTTTAATCGGCATGGTTTCTAACTTCAGGTATCAAGAAACAAGAGGATGACATAAGTAATTCCAATTAGATAGCACAAAGCAATGACCTAGTAACTATTACCTTTCTGTAACAATTTCCAAATTCTTGCCTTTTTTTCAAAAATGTGAAAATTATGGGAGTATCACATTACGAATATTGGCAGACCTATGTGTTAGAATTCAACTTCAGTTGTCCAGTAGAACAGTTGAAAACATAGCCAAACTGACAAGGAGAATTCAACCTTGGTTCCAAGTTTGAGCAGAGGTAGTTCATCTCAGCCAGGAATTACTGAATGACCCACTCTGAGTTTGGGTCTCTGTTGTTTTTTTCAAAGCAATGGACGTTGACACCAGCACCTCAAATCAAGTTTATTTTACTTATGGCTCCTTAATCTTTGCATTAGGACTTAGGTAGGCAATCCTACTCAGTTAAATAGCTACTTAACTGGAATGATGTACACCCTCTGGCCTTCCAGCTGTGAATTGCTTGACTTTTTTTTGACAAAGTTGTTGCTGGTCTTTGTCCAAGCATGTTGTACTTCTGTATCATTCATATTATTGCTATATCAAGA
This sequence comes from Chiloscyllium punctatum, assembly GCF_047496795.1. Classification (NCBI taxonomy): domain Eukaryota; kingdom Metazoa; phylum Chordata; class Chondrichthyes; order Orectolobiformes; family Hemiscylliidae; genus Chiloscyllium; species Chiloscyllium punctatum. Next base: position 78,229,879 of record NC_092747.1, on the reverse strand, counting down.
GCACCTTACTTGTATTTTGAATATCAAAGCCATTGCTTCAGCTGCCAATTCTTTGCTTGCTAGGCTTCCTACCTCTTGCAAATGCTGCATTATTGAATTTACTCTGAGTGGGATTGCAGTGCAGTCATATTTCAAGTTGATTATTCACATTCAAGACAATAAACGGAGTCATATCTATCTCTTAGAAACATGTCAGACATTCACAAATCCATTAAGTCATAGCACCATGGGCAATTTCTAGAAACTATGCATAAAGATCACTATTCCCTCAAAGATAGACAGTAATCTGAAAGTTCCCAAGTAGCCTCTTTAAAGTACTGCATGAGCACCACAGAACAAAATAATTGAATGAAACAAATCACTGTGGACTGCAAAGAAAATTAGAGAAAGCACTGATCAATAGGTAGAATGATCTGTCAAAAAAACTATGTGATACATATAGAATAATATTCTTGTCTGTTGCTAAACTTTTAAGAATGTTTCGTAAGTACTTCCAGGACATATTTTCCAGTAGATCATGCTAGGTACTCATATATTTCCTGAAGTCTTGTGTGAACAGCCTGCCCCATCCGACAGTTAAATTTGGCATCGTTGCTGGCATGTTGAAGTGCGATATATATGACCACAATTATGCTGAGATAAACCATAGAATGCTCATTCTTTGCTGAAGCTCTAAACTATTGCAAAGAAAAGTCCTATTACAAAACAGTTGAATCATGTTTACTGTTACAGGCTAGTTACTGTCACAGATCTAGTTCCAGGAAAAGGCATAATTCATCCATGATATACTGACTCAGGCAAACATCCTTGGTTGGAACAAGTTTGTGGTCTGCAGAAAATTCACTGCCTGAAATAGAACTTCTTCCTCATGGTCCTCCTTCTGCAATCCAGATGTTGATTTTTCTTTTCCAGGATGTCTAATGAAGTAGAATATAGAGTGCACTTAGGGTGCTGTGCAGAACAAAAACAGTCAACTCCTTTCTTACATCACGTCCTGCTCTGCTTCATGTGGTCTCTTACCAAATGTTTCCACTGCCTTGTGCAACCATTAAGGTGGACATTATTAATGACAATTCTGCACTTTATTCTGCTCTAAACTGCATTTCTTCCGAGAGGAATTTTAAGGACACTGCCAAAAAAGTCCATTAATGCTCCAATACTGCTAACTCACAAAACCACTCCTAAATTAATACATATCCAACAGGTAACCTGGCTTCAATAGTTAGAATAATGGTTCTAGTCATTTCATTTCCCTACCTCAAATACCTTGAAATAGATCCATGGATTGTTATCCAATCTAACCGAAACACATCTTCCAAATTCTCAAAGAATATCAATTCTAATGTGTACTAATATTTACAATTAAAATCAACATTGATTTAAATCACCTTACCCCAACACTTTTAAAATTAAGAAATGGTTATCATATATCTATTTCTGAGTAACTGAAAGAGGACGATGTGAATTAGATTTTTGGCAGGCAGAAAGTAGTCATTGAGGATTGAGCATCTATTATAGAAATAATAATAATCTCCAGTGTTCAGAAAATTTATTTCACTGAAAATTTATCCTTGTCGCTGTTTGCTGGACTCTGACCTGGGCAAATTGGCTTTGGGCTTGCTCATTAAACAAGCAAATTCAAAAATTAACTAAGTTTGCATGGAAATCTTTGAGTTATCCTAATGACATGAGATATTCTTGATGAATCGATGTCCTATCAGAAATCATTTCAGAATTATTCACAGGTAAAGACTTCTCTTCAATAACATCTGCAGCTTTTTCACAATCTTGTTCAATATTGAGACAAGAATATATAAAAAAAGTGAAATATTGTTGAGCGGAATAACCATCTGGAGGATCCAGAGTGCTCATTGGACATTTCCATGTTTCACAATACCTATGTTTGTAATTTAGCAGGCATGTCTCTAACTTTTTCTCCTATTATTGAGTTAATAACATATTGCCTGAAAATGTGAACCAGCCACTAATCTATTACAAATTCCTCCTAGGGCTGTAGTTACCCAGATAGAAAGTTTGGAACATAGGACCATTTCTGTTTGGTTCACTGCTACTCATTCTGTCCTTAAAAGACTGCTGCCAGGTACAATCTTAACTTACAGGAATGGCTGAATGAGGAGCAGCTTCAGGGTTGTGAATGGTAGGAAGGAATTCCAATCTCTGATGGATGTCAGGTTCAGAAGAGCAGGATTATTGAGCACTCATCATAGCAAGCCATATAAAAAGGTGTGGCAGGCTTGCTGGCGAGAGTTGATAGTGCTGGTCGATTTAACCATTACCAGACAACTGCCATATAGTGCAGGACAAGTACCATAGGCCTCACACGGTGACCAATGCTTTCTTCTACAAACAGAGCTTCACACATTTCATACACGTTTTGTTTTCTATATTCGTGCCTGGGTATTAGAGAAACTAATGTAGGCGAAAAAAGCCTCCACAAACAATCAAACTTCATCTCTACTCAAAACCATTTCAGCAAAGCATGCTGCCTTCCAGGAAGAAATTCTCAAGATCATTTCCTTTAATGATAATATGTGCCTATCATCATTATCATGGGGTGCATCTAGTCATGAGAGAAAAGTCCATTGTTACATTAATAACAATGGGCTAACAATTAATTGCTTATCAGAGATTGATTTGCTCTCTGGATTAGCTAATTTAAAGCAGTAAAATGTATTACAAGTTGTGAAGCAAACATTATAAGCAGATGACGTTTGTATGCATAGCTGGCAAACCCAAAAGCCAGGCAGAGTTGCAACATTGAAAACAAACAACACATAGGAGTTCTTATAAGGTGAATTCTCTTGAAGGCAGTGAACACATACAACATTTTCCTTCTTTCAAAAGGAAGTTTAACTAGTTACAATAACAAGTGAGTTTCTAACCTCTCACACATATACACAATTTGCTGATCTGACCAGAATGCATGACTGTGACTCTGTCTGAAGGTACCATTAATTTCCACAGTCATCAGTGTGATTGCTGATTATTCCTGTTTTTAGATTAGATTAGATTAGATTACTTACAGTGTGGAAACAGGCCCTTTGGCCCAACAAGTCCACACCGCCCCGCCGAAGCGTAACCCACCCATACCCCTACATCTACATCTACATTTACATTTACCCCTTACCTAACACTATGGGCAATTTAGCATGGCCAATTCACCTGGCCTGCACATCTTTGGACTGTGGGAGGAAACCGGAGCACCCGGAGGAAACCCACGCAGACACGGGGAGAACGTGCAAACTCCACACAGTCAGTCGCCTGAGGCGGGAATTGAACCCGGGTCTCAGGCGCTGTGAGGCAGCAGTGCTAACCACTGTGCCACCGTGCCGCCCATAACTCTGTTCGGAGTTGTCAATTTTTCTTTCATGGACTGTAGTCATTGCTCTGAAATTTGTTTATCCTGACATAAAACTTTGTTCTAGATTATCCACTGACTGATCTCTGTCCTCAAGCATTTTCAATTAGTTCAAATCTTCAAGGCATTTACTATTATGTTTCTCAAGAACTTCAGTTCACTTTGAAGCAAATGGTTTTACAACCTGAATTCTTTGATTTCAATCAAAGTTTTAATCTTTTCATATATTTTCTCATTCGTAAACGGCTTCAATAACTGTCTAGCTTTTCAAGTTTTTTTTGCTTTCTTTTAAGTCTGGATGTCTTCCACTTGGCTTCACTGGCTGTTTGCTTCCTCTGTCCTGCTTGAATTTTTCACTGGAATAAAATTGCTGGCCTTTTTTGAAAGGACTGTCTCATGAGGATGTCATTGCAATAGCTTAAGGGTTTTGTCACTGGACGAATAATCTAGATGTACTTGGATGCTGCCTGAACTGCTGTGCTCTTCCAGCACCACTAATCCAGAATAATCTAGATGCCTAGGCTAATAGGATGGGAACATGGATATAAATCCACTATGTTTAATGGGAACATTTGAATTCAGTTAATAAATTTGACCATTATTAAAAAGAAAATCACATCAAACATAGCTTTAAGTTAAGGGGTGGTAGGTATAGGACAGATGTTAGGGGTTTACTCAGATTTTTTACTCAGCGAGTCGTGAGTTCATGGAATGCCCTGCCAGTAGCAGTGGTGGACTCTCCCTCTTTATGGGCATTTAAACAGGCATTGGATAGGCATATGGAGGATAGTGGGCTAGTGTAGGTTAGGTGGGCTTGGATCGGCGCAACATCGAGGGCCAAAGGGCCTGTACTGCGCTGTATTGTTCTATGTCATGTTCAATGTTCTATTAACCAGGAAACCATTGCCAATTATTGCAAAACACATTTGGTTCATTAATGTCCTTTAGGGAAGAAAATCTGCTGTCCTTACATGGTCTGGCCTGGTTGTGACTCCAAACGCACAACAATGCACTTCTATAACTGCTCTCTAAAATTGCTGAACAGCCAATTAGGGGTGGCCAACAAATATTGGCCTTGCCAGTGATGCCTACATCCCTATAAAAGAATAAAGTAAAAAGAAAGAGTGATTTGCAGATCCTTGTTATGTGTGGTCCAGATCTCCAGCAGCTTTTGAAGATCTATCACCTTCTCCAGCATCACTCAAATTCAAGTCAACATTTTTGTTTTTGTTCATGTTGAGGTTTATCATTTTTACGTATGAGTTGCTTCAGATCTTCCAGTAAATCATCAAAGCATTGTTTGACAATAAAGAGCTTGAGGCTCATCCTCTTCCTTTCTTTCCCTTCGAGCTCTTCATTCATATTTTGAGGCTGAGCAGAGATACTCCCTAAATAGCTCATCATCACAGAAGTGATATTCTCGAGTTTTAGTTTATATTTGAGCTACTTGTTTAGCCTTTGCCTGTTGCATTTTTCTTTCCAATGCAGAGAGGTGAAATATTAGCTTGACTAACTTAGAAGGAAGTGTTACATTCTTCTTTTATATTCAGTTCTGAAATTGTTTCTTGAATGGTCTGTAACAATTTCTGTTGCATCTCTGATATTTGAATGGTTTCATTGATTGTGAAGAGTGTTAGTTTACTGCATGCTGGTTGACCTGTAATTGCTGGACTAGCAGTGTTTACAATGTAGAATATCTGTGACACTTAGATGGATTGATTATATTGGCACTCTAATATGAACATGGAATTGTGAACTTTGTATATTAAAAAGTTTTACATTTTTATGTTTTGACATGTTTTCTCACGTTTGTGGCATGTGCTTTTTCAAATGTGCAGGAGTAATATATTGATACTTGTCACTGTGTTAATCCTAGCCAACAACGAACAGTTACCAGCTGTTTTTAATGATAGTAAGTTGAATTTTTGTAATTCTACAATTCTGCAATTTTTGTAATGTTTGAATGGCATGTGTTTTTCTCAAGAGTTGACAATGTGAACCAGGTGTTCACCACTCTTTGTCTCAGTCATATTCTGATTTGTCAATTGCTTCATTTATTTATCTCATTTGGATACCTGGTGACCTCTATTGTGTCTTAATGGTAATCATTTTGTACAGTCCGGGTCATCAGTGCACTGTTTGAGCCTTTCCGGTCACATGTATTGTAAAGTTGATTTAAACCTGGGATTCCTTGGGCATGCAGAAGGCTACATCATTCATGTTCTGTGATTGCTTCAATCATCGAGTTTGTACTTGAAACCCGAAAGCCTTGTCAATCTGCAAAGCTTATTTTGTGCTCATGTTCATTCTTCATGATTGTCTAACAAATCTTTATAGAAAAAGATTGGCTACAATCACCAGCTCAACGATTCTGCCTGCCATCAAGTATCAAAAGTCACGTTTGCACCTTTTTCTCCTCTTCTGCTCATGAAGTGCCAAAAATATATTAATTCTACTAGGTTAATACAAGGGCGGCACGGTGGCACAGTGGTTAGCACTGCTGCCTCACAGCGCCAGAGACCTGGGTTCGATTCCCGCCTCAGGCGACTGACTGTGTGGAGTTTGCACATTCTCTCCGTGTCTGCGTGGGTTTCCTCCGGGTGCTCCGGTTTCCTCCCACAGTCCAAAGATGTGCAGGTCAGGTGAATTGGCCATGCTAAATTGCCCCTAGTGTTAGGTAAGGGGTAGATGTAGGGGTATGGGTGGTTGCGCTTCGGCGGGTCGGTGCGGACTTGTTGGGCCGAAGGGCCTGTTTCCACACTGTAAGTAATCTAAATGGTCCATCTGACTCTGAATTGATCTTTTAAATTTTTTGGGGGAGGTTTGCGTACTTCTACTATTAATCCTGACACATTAATGGCTTGCCTTTCTGCAGCAGACACATTTGAATTTAAAAACCATAGCTTTGAAAACTGTTTAAACATATTCAATTCTGTTGGGTGGGTTGGGGGTGGGAGTCTGCTGTGTCCTAATTTATACTAGAGAACTTCTAATGTTCTGACAATATGCCTTTGACCTTCCCTTGCATACACACACACACTGATCATTTGTCTTTCTCAGGTAATGCTAACTGGCCTCTCAATAGGAATTTCTCTGCTTGATAGGAAGCTGTATTTTTAACGCTCTTCAATGTTGTCACAAGGACATTGAGACTTGTCTCATGCATTTTATGTGTATGAAGAATGTTGATCATGTATTTCACCCATAGATTATCTTGCTTGCCGATTGTTCAAGGACAATATGTCTCATCAGGTTGATGTTTTCTACTTTTTTTACCACGTAAGTTAATAATAATGATCTCATGATCAATCACTCATCATGGACCACTTAACTCTCAGGAGTGATTTATATAAAACAGTAAAATACAATGGACTACGTTTTCCAGTAAATGCCAACCCATGCAGACAGAGCCACCACCAGACACATATTCCTCTCCCTTCCCTTGTCAGCCTTCCACAGGACCTGTTCCCTCCAGGATACCTGGGTCCACTCCTGCTCCAGTCCCAACATCTCCCCACATCCCCCATGTCACCTTCCCTTGCAATTGTAGAAGGTGTAACACCTGCTCACTTACTTCCTCCCACTGCAATACCCAAGGCCCCAGACATACCTTCCAGAAGAAGCAGCAATTTACCTGCATTTCACTCAATCTAGTCTACTGTATTTTATGACTATTTGGCAAAGCATAGTGTGATTAAAGGCAGTCAGCATGGCTTTGTGAGGGGCAGGTCATGCCTCACAAACCTTACTGAGTTCTTTGAGGAGGTGTCAAGACATGTCGACAACAGTTGAGCAGTGGATGTGGTGTATATGGATTTCAGCATGGCATTTGATAGGGTTCCCCATGGTGGGCTCATTCATTAAGTCAGGAAGTATGGGATACAGGGAGATTTGGCTATCTGGATTCAGAATTGGCTGGCTGACAGAAGGCAGAGAGTGGTTGTAGATGGAAAGTATTCTGCCTGGAGGAAGTCCCAGTGTTGAGTGGGGTCCCACAGGGCTCTGTACTTGGGCCTCTGCTCTTTGTAGTTTTTATAAATGACTTGGATGAGGAGGTTGAGGGGTGGGTTGGTAAATTTGCAGATGACACAAAGGTTGGAGATGTCGTCAATGGTATAGAGGGGTACTGCAGGTTGCAGTGCGGCATAGACAGAATGCAGAGCTGGGCTGAGAAATGGCAGATGGAGTTCAACCTGGATAAATGCGAAGTGATGCATTTTGGAAGGTCGAACTCGAATGCTGAATATAGGATTAAAGACAGGATTCTTGGCAGTGTGGAGGAACAGAGGGATCTGGGTGCACAAGTACATAGATCCCTCAAAGTTGCCACTGAAAGTATATGGTGTTTTGGCTTTCATCAACAGGGGGATAGACTTTAAGAGCAGGGAGGTTTTGCTGCAGTTGTGCAAGTCCCCGGTGAGCCCATACTTGGTATATTGTGTCCAGTTCTGGTCGACCTACTGTAGGAAAGATACAGAGGCATTGGAGAGGATGCAAAGAAGGTTTACCAGGATGCTGCCTGGACTGGAGGGCTTGCCTTTTGAAGAAAGGTTGAATAGGCTTGGACTTTTCTCTCTGGAGAGAAGGAGGAAGAGAGGAGACATGATAGAGGTGTACAAAATAATGAGAGGAATAGATAGAGTCAATAGCCAGACACTTTTCCCCAGGGCAGGATTGACTGGTATGAGAAGTCATAGTTTGAAGATACTAGGAGGAAGGTATAAAGGAGATGCCGGAGGTAGGTTTTTTACACAGAGAATTGTGAATGCATGGAATGCATTACCAGCGTTGGTGGTGGAAGCAGAGTCACTGGAGACATTTAAGCTATTGCTGGACATGCACATGGATAGCAAAGAGTTGAGGGGTGCATAGATTGTTACTATATTCTACATTAGGAGTAAATCTCGGCACAACATCGTGGGCCAAAGGGCTGTACTGTGCTGTACTTTTCTCTGTTCTATGTTCTATGTATTCACTGCTTGCAATGTGACCTCTTCAACACTGAAGAGATGAAACACAGACTATATGACTGCTTTGCTGAAAAAATGATGAACTAATTTTATCAGTATTAAAGTGAAATTTAATAAGTACTAATATTACAAATTGTAGAAAAAAATTAATGTTTTTTTGACAAAAGCTTTCCTGTATTCAGTTTAGAAAACTGTACAATGAGGTAATGCAAGTGCAAATATACAAAAAAGTCTGTAGCTTTTACAGATCCAGAAACAAAGATCAAAATCCAAATCACTGTCTCCCTCATTTCTCACAGCAATTGGATCCTTTCCTTTGCCTAAGCTGCTCCCTGGGGAAAACTTAGGCATGTCAACTTGGCAGCAACTACCATTCCCAGGAAATCGACAGGATGTTCAGACTACCATCAAATATTCTCAAACATTTTACTAATTTCCTCACTCACTCACCCATAGACAGTTTTAAAAGGTTTTATCCTATGTGAAAAATACAATCACATTTATCATATTTTCTTTTTAGCATTATTCCTATGAACCTGAGAGTACTAAGTGGAGAGCACAGTTCTCTGCTTTCACATGGCATATTTTAAATTAACAAAAATAAAAAAAAGATTTTTTTTAAAACATATGTAACCCCTAGTGAGCATTTCTTCTTCAGACTTCAGAAATTAAATGTTTGGACAAAAAACTTCAAGACACCTCATCTCAGAAGGTGCACTGAGGTAAGGGTAACAGCACTGAAAAGCATCTTAGTGATGTCAGTAACCACATCATTTGAGCAACTCTGCTTGCTAGCTTTGTATCTCAGTTCTGGTTTTACTGAAGGGAACTCATGCTCTTGGTAAAACAACAACTTTTTCTGAGATAACAATCAGAAATACAAATATTTCTTTTTCGTTACCAGCCCAATATCAAAATTCCACAAGCACTGGAGTTGACATTTCTTTATATTCTATTCTGTAGGATTCTAGTGAAGAAAAATGGGTTTACTTTTAAATATATCTTGAAATGGATTAGGGAAACTATTACACTCACATTCTTTGATTAACATCGGCTCCAGGTCAAAGAATTTCTTGATGAAATTCAAAACCTTGTTTTCAAATACCCCTATGGTCTTGCAACATCTTATATTAGATAGATTACTTACAGAGTGGAAACAGGCCCTTCGGCCCAACAAGTCCACACCGCCCCGCCGAAGCGCAACCCACCCATACCCCTACATCTACCCCTTACCTAACACTACGGGCAATTTAGCATGGCCAATTCACCTGATCTGCACATCTTTGGACTGTGGGAGGAAACCGGAGCACTCGGAGGAAACCCACGCAGACACGGGGAGAATGTGCAAACTCCACACAGTCAGTTGCCTGAGGCAGGAATTGAACCCAGGTCTCTGGCGCTGTGAGGCAGCAGTGCTAACCACTGTGCCACTGTGCCACCGTGCCGCCCTATATCTGTAATGCTCTCCTGCCCCTCAATCTTCTGAGTTATCTGCATTCTAATTCAGGCCTTTTGTACATTCCCAATCAGAACTGCTCTACTAGTGGGGGCCATGCGTTCTGTTGCTTAGGCCCCAAGTTCTTGAATTCTCATTCTATGTCTCTCTCCCTTGCTTTTTGCTTTCTTCTTCCAGGACACATCTTAAATCCTGCCTCTTTGTAGAAGCTTTTGGTAGTCTGAATAAATATATCCTTATGTGATGAGGTGCTATATTTTGTCTTAAGAAGTTCCTGTGAAATGCTATTAGAGTTTGATTATTGAAAAAGGCACATTTTACCAAAGTACAGATCAGGTTACTTAGCAAGAGATATCAATTTAAGAGGGAAACCAACATTAAGATGTATGAGAGGAGAATGCAGATTAGTTGGCAAGTGGACTCTGCCTTTTGTTTGGATTCCTACAGCTCCACATGCTATAAGATTTGCTTTATTAGGTACCACATAAATAGGGCTTAGCTATTTGTTCACCATGCAAGTTGGATACTGAAGCAGGGCATATCAAAGCTACTCTGTCAGAAAGTAATGTGTTGTACTCAGTCCTTCTTACTCTGTAAAGTCTGACCACTGATTACAAGGTTGTGTGTGATAAAATACTCTTCAATTGTCTGGAGAGACTGCAACTCCAAAATACTTAAGAAGCTCAACATCTGCCAGCACAAAACAATCTGCACCTCACCAATGACCTGACACTGAAAGAAAGGTGCAGTAGGTGACCACGAAGGCAAATGTATGTTGGCCTTTATGATGAAAGGATTTCAGTACAGGAGCAGAGATGTCTTACTGTAATTGTATAGGACCTTGATGAGACCACACCTGGAGTATTGTGCATAATTTTGGTCTCCTTATTTGAGGAAGGATGATCTGGCTATGGACTGAGTACAACAGATTCCTGAGACTGATATGTGAAGAGAGACAGGATTGCTTTAAGTCTATATGCAATGAACGTTAGAAGAATGATGGCAATTCTCATAAAAAACATATAAAATTCTAACAGGATTAGACAGGCTAAAGACAGCGAGGATGTTCCCAATGATTGGCAAGTCCAGAACCAGGCATCATAGTCTGAGAATACAGAGTGGGCCATTAAAGGACTGAGATGAGTAGAAATTTATTTTCCCAAAGAGTGGCGAGCCTGTGGAATTCTCTGCCACAGAAAGCAGTTAAGGCCTAAACATGAATGCTTTCAAGAAGGAGTTAGATACAGTTGTTAGAGCTAAAAGAACGAAAGGCTATAGAGAAAAAATGAGAATATGATACTGAGTTGGATTAAATGAAGAAATTCAGATGTTACAAATCTGAAACAAAAATGTAAATTATTGGAGAAACTCTGCAGATCTGGAAGTACCTGTGAGAAAGCAGAAGCTGAAGAAGGGTTACAAATTCAAAACAATAACTCTGCTTTCTCTCCACAGATGCTGCCAGACCTGCTGATTTGCTTCAACAATTTCTGTTGGCCACAGATAGTCGGCCATGATCGTAATGAAATGGCAGACTAAACTTGCCGGGCTGAGTGGCCCATTCCTGCTCCTATTTTCTATCTTTCTGCATTTTAAAATCTTCATTCTCTCCACCACTGGAGCAGTGGTAATAATGTGTACCATTTATACGATGCACTACATATATTCACCAATATTCCTTCAAAAATTTGCAAACCTGTGATCTCTGCCACCAAAAGGATGTTTAGAAATATCAGCATCTGCAAATTACTTTCCAAATGACACACTATCCTGCTTTGGACCTGTGACATGAGTCCTTCACCGGATTAAAAAGCTTGGAGATCCCTTCCTAATACTATCCCTTCACCACACAAACTGCAACAGCTCAAAATGATGGCTCACCACCATCCTTTGCAAGGGGGATTAAAGATAGGCAATGGATGGGCACACATCACAAAAACAAATAAAATGAAAGACATTAACAGATCTTCAAATTCCTATTAAAACCTTGTGGTAAAACCTACACTATTAACTATCCAAGAGTTCAATGCTTCCATCATCTTCACTTACAATGCAACTAGAATCCATTTCTATTAAACTCAAGAAGTCCAATTATTGACTTTTCTCAAAAGTCCTTTATGACATTTTTTCTCTCATTTGCCTAGCTCACTGTTGATTTAACTTTATATATATATACTATATATATATCCTGAGTGTAGGTGATAAAACCAACCAGCAAAAAAAACCCATTACCAGAAACAGAGTCCACACCCGAAAGCAGAGCCCACTCCAGTTTACTCACGAAGGCAGAAAATACATACCCCACAGCATGCACAGTGTTCAGTCTTGACAGAGGCCTGGTCTACCCACAGAGGCTCGGGCCTGGTCACAGGGATATAGTTCATTGTAAAAGCGCAGTTAACTCATAGGGGCTCAGACCACTCCCGAAGGCAGACTGCTCTCCAGTATGCAGCAAATGCTCATGTCCCAGCACACATGCTGGTGTTCAATCTCTACAGAGGCCTGGCCCATCCACAGAGGCCCAGGCTTGCTCACTAAGGAACAGTTCATCTGGAAAGGTGCAGGTGACTGACAGGGGCTCAGTCCAAACACCAAAAAGTGAAAACCCATGCAAAAACGAAAATGCAGCCACCAAAAGCCAGAGCCAAGCCCTGGCACAAAATCAGCATCATCTTTGCTCAAAATAAACCAAAAAAGACTAACTCAGAGGCAGCAACCAGCCAATGACAACAGCTCCATGGTGAGAACTAAAATATAACAGTATCACACTGACTGTGAAGATCAGCCAGCTCAGGAATTAGTCCTCAGAAAAGGAATACCAGTCACAAACTGACTGTGTAGATCAGCCAGTTTAGGAATCAGGTGGCCCACTCACCTTTCAGCTTCCCTAACCACCCTTCTGCACCTATTGGTCACCTCACGGACAGCCCACCCCAGTACCTTCCCAGGGTGACAGCGCTGAGGACGGCCTACCCACCTTCCAGCTCTCGGTCTGCCTCTACATACATCTGGTTCTCGCCCACACCGATGCACCATCTGGATTGTGGACTGTCCTGACAGATGTCCAGGCCACATCTAAATCAGCCTGTTCCCCTCCCTGGGACAATGCACCCACAAGCCTTCTGGATCTCAGCCTGCCCCTCCGCACCTTGGCCGCTCTGACATACCTTCCGACTACCTTGAGCACAGTCCATCCTGATTACCCCTTCTCGGAATGACAACACTCAGAACGGCCTACCCACCTTCCGGCTCTCAGGGTGACGGGCATTGGAGTTGCCTACCCACCTTCCAGGGAGGCAATGGTCTAGTGGTACTATCACTGGACTGTTCATCCAAGGACCCGCATAATGTGCTGGGTGCTTGGCTTCGAATCCTGTCATAGCAGATGGTGGAATTTGAATTCAATAAATATCTGGAATTAAAGAGTTTAATGATAATCAAGAATCAATTGTCAGAACAACCCATCTGGTTCACTAATGTCCTTTAGGAAAAGAAACTGATGTTCTTATCTGGTCTGGCCCATATGTGACTCCAGACCCACAACAATGTGGTTGACTCTTAACTGCCCTCAGGGCAGTTAGGGGTGTGCAAAAACCGCTGCCTGACCAGCGATGCCCTCATCCTGTGACTTTATTCTCCAACGAGTGTAACCTGGTTTCATTAACTCGTAACTCAAGTGGGTCACTTGGGACACATCTTTTTTTCCCTTCTAAGGCATATGTGAGAAACATTTAAGCACTATACCCAAGTTCTCCAAGTGCTTTTTATAGGTCTTCCCCGTTATTTGTGGTTCATCTAAATGACAACCTGGGGTAGCCCTTCTAAAATATTCTCCATCATTGCTGGAAAAGAGCGCAGGCTGATGATACCCCAAATGGCATTCTTGTATACTGGTATAAACCCATATGGGTATTAATTGTACTGTACTTCTGGGATTCCTCTCCTACTCACAATTGCAGGTAGGTGTAGCTCATGTCCAGCTTTGTAAAGGACAGCCTCCCTTTGCACATAAGTCCTCTATATGAGGGTTTGGGTATTTATCCAGCTGCAAGAAGCATAGAACATAGAACATAGAACATAGAACAATACAGCGCAGTACAGGCCCTTCGGCCCTCGATGTTGCGCCGATCAAAGCCCACCTAACCTACACTAACCCACTATCCTCCATATACCTATCCAATGCCCGCTTAAATACCCATAAAGAGGGAGAGTCCACCACTGCTACTGGCAGGGCATTCCATGATCTTACGACTCGCTGAGTGAAGAACCTACCCCTAACATCAGTCCTATATCTACCCCCCCTTAATTTAAAGCTATGCCCCCTTGTAATAGCTGACTCCATACGCGGAAAAAGGTTCTCACTGTCAACCCTATCTAACCCCCTAATCATCTTGTACACCTCTATCAAATCACCCCTAAACCTTCTTTTCTCCAAAGAAAACAACCCCAAGTGCCTCAGCCTTTCCTCATAGGATCTTCCTACCATACCAGGCAACATCCTGGTAAACTTCCTCTGCACCCGTTCCAGTGCCTCCACATCCTTCCTATAGTATGGCGACCAAAACTGCACACAATATTCCAGAAGCGGCCGCACCAGAGTCTTATACAACTGCAGCATGACCTCAGGACTCCGGAACTCAATTCCTCTACCAATAAAAGCCAGTACGCCATATGCCTTCTTCACTGCACTATTTACCTGGGTGGCAACTTTCAGAGATCTGTGTACTGTGCAGTTTAATGTTTGTTTAAAATCCCCAGAAAGGTTAACTGAGCCATCAGACTTCATAGCTGCTACAACTGATGCTGCCAAATCTGCAAACTGCATTGGTTTGATGATTCCTTTGCTCTCTAGTCTCCTGATTTCGGCCTCTACTTTTGCCTGCAAGGCAAATGGCACTGGTTGGGCCTTGCAAAATCTCTGAATTGCTTCCTGGTCAACATGTAAAGTGGTTTTAGCCCCTTTGATTTTCACAAGCTTTTCTTGAAAAACTCCTGGGTATTTCATTCGGAATTTACTGAGGCAACTATTTTCTAATTGAAAAATGTTAAGCTAATCTGAGTAAATCTTTCTTAACCAATTCTGCCCCAGTAGGGATTGGCCTAACCCCTTTACTACCATTAGTGGTAACTACGTCAACCGCTTGTCATAGAAGACTGGAATGAAAATCGTACTCACAATCCTTAATGGTTTCTTAGTGTATGTTCTCAGTCTGATTGAGGTCTAACGCAAACGTAAGGGATTGAATCCCAAGCGAATCGTGTTAAAGACAACTTCTGCAATCATAGATACAGCTGCACCAGTGTAGACCTCCATGGGAACTACGTGACCATTTAACCATACATTGATTTTAACTGGTCCTGATTTGGAAATCGTCAAGCAATTGGATTACTCCAGCCCATAAGTAGGGGGATTTTCTGGGGTGTGCCCTCTCTTGGGTACCAGCCTATGAGTTTTCTACCCAAGTCAAACCTTGTAGAACTTCTTTTCTGTCTTGTGTCTGTATACCAGCAGAATCTACAATGACTTGCTGGTTGAAATTCTGAAGAATGCTTCAGCCACTTGATAGATGCGCAGCTTTGTTGTGAGGTTCTGTTATGGGCTGGCCTAGGATCCCTCTGCTCAAGCTATGCACTGCATGAGGCTTTGTGATTGTCTACCCTCAAGTAGTGTTCCCCTAGCTGAGGGAGTCCACTTCCCTTGGGATACCCTTTAGTTCCCATGTTCCACTTGCCGTGTTTTCTCATGACAAAGCCAGTTGCAGTTCTTGTTTGGAGTCTAGTTGGGCTTCAGCCAGTAGGCTCTTCTGCATGGTTACATAATTAATCTCACATACCAAATAGTCTCTCAGTCTCTCATCCACGATGTGGAGGTGCCAGTGTTGGACTGAGGGGGACAAGGTTAGAAGTCAGACGACACCAGGTTATAGTCCAACAAGCTTATTTGAAATCAGAATGCTGTCCATTTGTCAAGTGAAAGCTTGTGATTTCAAACAAACCAGTTGGACTATAACCTGGTGTCATCTGACTTCTGAACATCTCATTCAGGGTTCCCAAAATCACATCCTCTGCCAGTCATCTTAACCTCATCAAAAATCCCAACACAGACTCCCCCAGTTCTCTAACATCTGAATAAAACTGATAGCATCTCAGGATTCAAGGAGATTTGGGGTTGTAATATTCCTTAACCTGCTCTGTCAACTCTTGGAAGGTTTTAGGGTCTGGTGCCTCTGGGAAAGTTAAGCCCTTTATAACTGAAAATGCTGCAGGTCCACAAGCAGTCAGAAGGATTAATTGTTGCTTTTCATTTGCCCATCGTCATTGTCTTATGACCAGAAAAAATATATCGGTCCAGTTTTCGACAGCAGGATTAAACAAGCCAAGCTTCCCAAATAAAGGCTTGATGCGAGAAATGCTTACCCCAACTCCAACATGACTTTTGCAAGCAAATCTTCTTCAGGCACATGCTGTTTTTTTTCCTGTCACAACTGAAATAACTACACAGAGGCTAGTCACCCTTTATTTACTTGTGCACAGTATATTGGCTGTTGCCTGCCAGCTCAGAGTCAGTCCCCTGAACTGAGGAAGTCCTAAATGTTCTGTTTATATTCTTTTTCACTTTATCAAACTGTACAAAATACAAACAAACAGTTAACAATGAACAATAGGAAGCAGTTTGCAAGAAACAGCAATCTACAGGGGAAAGGGCGGCAAGACCAAACCCCCAAACCCCACCGTACAGCCAGTTCACAGGGAAATGTGGATGTACCTTATCTCATTAAAAAGGAAACAGTAGACACAAACACATATAAAACAGCCCAATCAATCAAACAATAAAATAGTACATACAATACAGACACCCCTGCCAACCCAGCAAACCACCCATCCCTCCTTCCTTCCAGCCATAAGGTAGCCCACCCCATTCCCCTTCTGGCTCTCAGTCCGCCCTGACATACATTCTGGCCACCTCAAGGGCAGCCTGTCCAATTCTGCCCCTACCCAAGATAATGGCAATCAGGACGGATTACCACACCTCCTGGCCACCTCTAGGACAGCCCGCCTGGTACGTTCCTGGAGTGACAGTGCTGGGGATGGCCTACCCTCCTTCCGGCCCTTGACACAGCCCTACGCACCTTCTAGCTCTTGGTCTGCTCTGACACACCTTCCAGCCACCTCAAGAACAATCTGTTCCACCTTTTTCTTGGGACAATGGCGCTCAGGATGGCCTACCCACCTTCTGGCTCTCGGGGTGATCACCATCTGCATGGCCTATCACCTCTTTTCTGGCTATGAGCCTTCTGGCTCACAGTACAGCCTGCCAGACCCAGGGACACACAAGACTGTGCAGGTGGTAAAACCAACAAGCAAAAAAAGCAGAGTCCATTACCAAAAACAGAGTCCACTCCAGTATGCAGAATTCATTATCAGAATCAAAGTCCACACCCGAAGGCAGAGTCCACTTCAGCATGGTACTCCTGAAGGTAGCAATTGCATACTCCACAGCACACACATAGGTGTTCAGTCTCTACAGAGGTCTGGTCCATCCACAGAGGCCCAGGCATACTCACATAGGAACAAATCATCTGGAAGTGTGCAGTTGACTGACAGGGGCTCAGTGCAAAACACCAAAAAGTAAAAAGACATGCAAAAGATAAAAAAAATTCTGACACTAAAAGGCAGAGTGCAAGGGCTAAGCCCTGCTACAAAATAAGCAATAACCTTTCTCAAAATAAAACAAATAAAAAGAGTAACTCACAGGTTGCAACCAGCCAGTGAAACAACAGTTCCCTGGTGAGAACAGCAAAACAACAGTAACACCTTGGCTGAGAAGATCAGCAGTTCAGAAATCAGTCCTCAAAAAAGGAATACCTGTAATAAACTATCTGTGTACATTAGCCAGCTCAGGAATCAGGTCCCCAAAAACAAAACAAGCAACTCTACACTGGCTCTGTGGCCAGCCCGCTGAACTGAGGAGATTCTAAATGCCCTGATTATACATTTTTTTATTTTATCAAACTGTACAAAATACGAACAAACAGTTAACAATGAACAATAAGCAGCTGTTTACAAGAAACAGCAATTTACAGGGAAAGGGGCAGCAAGACCAAACCACAAACCCCACTGAACGACCAGTTCACAGGAAAATGAGGACGAACCTCAAATCCCACCTTATCTCACTATAAAGGAAACAGTAGACATAAACACGGATAAAATAGTCTGATCAACCAAACGATAAAAGTGTTTCTGTCGCAGAAACCATTGGCAACCACCCACCCCTCACAGCTTCCAGCCTCAAGGTAGATCCCCTCCACCTCCTCCACCATCCCCCCTCCCCCACTCCCCACCCCATAAGCCACTTCTGGCTCTCGGTCCATCCCTTGCACCTATCAGCCCCCTCAAACGTAGCCTGTCATGTAACTCTTCACCCTCTCCGGGACAATGGCGATCAGGACTGCCTACCCACCTTCCAGCTTCCCAGCCACCTCTAGGACGGTCTGTCCCAGTACCTTCCCGAGGTGACAGTGCTGAACACAACTCTCAGTCTGCCCTGACACACCTTCCAGCCACTTCTGGGACAGCCCTTTCTGTTCCTTCCTTGGTAGAATGGCGCTCAGGACGACCTACCCACCTTCCAGCTCTCGGGAAGGCCTACCCAACTTCCGCCCCTTGGGACAACTTACCCAACTTCCAGCCCTCAGGGTGACAGCTTTCGGGTTGACCTATGAGCCTCCCAGCTCACAGTAAGGCCTGCCAGACCCAGGGACACACAAGACAGTGTGTGGGTGATAAAACCAATCATCATAAAGCAGAATCCATTACCAAAAACAGAGTCCATTCCAGTATGCAGGGTCCCCTCCTGAAGGCAGCAAATACACACTCCACAGCAACACACACAGGTGTTCAGTCTCGAAAGAGGCTTGGTCAATCCACAGAGGCCCAGACCCACTCACAGAGGAACAGTTCATCTGGAAAAGTACAGTTGACTGGGAACCTTGTCGAACACCTTACTAAAGTTCATATAGACCACATCTGCTGCTCTGCCCTCATCAATCTTCTTTGTTACTTCTTCAAAAAACTCAATCAAGTTTGTGAGACATGATTCCCAACACACAAAGCCATGTTGACTATCCCTAATTAGTCCTTGCCTTTCCAAATACATGTACATCCTGTCTCTCAGGATTCCCTCCAACAACTTGCCCACCACTGAGGTCAGGCTCACCGGTCTATAGTTCTTTGGTTTGTCTTTACCGCCCTTCTTAAACAATGGCACCACATTAGCCAACCTCCAGTCTTCCAACACCTCACCTGTGACTATCGATGATACAAATATCTCAGCAAGAGGCCTAGCAATCACTTCTCTAGCTTCCCACAGAGTTCTCAGGTACACCTGATCAGGTCCTAGGGACTGATCCACTTTTAACCGTTTCAAGACTTCCTCCTCTGTAATCTGGACATTTTGCAAGATGTCACCATCTATTTACCTACAGTCTATATCTTTCATATCCTTTTCCACAGTAACTACTGATGCAAAATATTCATTTAGTATCTCCCCCATTTTCTGTGGCTCCACACAAAGGCAGCCTTGCTGATCTTTGAGGGGTCCTATTCTCTCCTTAGTTACCCTTTTGTCCTTATTTGTAAAAACCCTTTGGATTCTCCTTAATTCGATTTGCCAAAGCTATCTCATATCTCTGTTTTTCCCTCCTGATTTCCCTCTTAAGTATACTCCTACTTTCTTTATACCTTAAGGATTCACTCGATCTATCCTGTCTATATCTGACATATGTTTCCTTCTTTTTCTTAACCAAACCCTCAATTTCTTTAGTCATCCAGCATTCCCTATACCTACCAGCCTTCCCTTTCACCCTGACAAGAATATACTTTCTCTGGATTCTAGTTATCTCATTTCTGAAGGCTTCCCATTTTCCAGCCATCCCTTTACCTACGAACATCTGCCTCCAATCAGCTTTCGAAAGTTCTTGCCTAATACCGTCAAAATTGGCCTTTCTCCAGTTTAGGACTTCAACTTTTAGATCTGGTCTATCCTTTTCCATCATTATTTTAAAACGAATAGAATTATGGTCGCTGGCCCCAAAGTGCTCCCACACTGACGCCTCAGTCACCTGCCCTGCCTTATTTCCCAAGAGTAGGTCAAGTTTTGCACCTTCTCTAGTAGGTACATCCACATACTGAATCAGAAAATTGTCTTGTACACACTCAAGAAACTCCTATCCATCTAAACCTTTGACACTATGGCAGTCCCAGTTGATGTTTGGAAAGTTAAAATCCCCGACCATAACTACCCTATTATTCTTACAGATAGCTGAGATCTCCTTACAAGTTTGTTTCTCAATTTCCTTCTGACAATTGGGGGGGTCTATAATACAATACCAATAAGGTGATCATCCCTTTCTTATTTCTCAGTTCCACCCAAATAACTTCCCTGGATGTATTTCTGGGAATATCCTCCCTCAGCACAGCTGTAATGCTATCCCTTATCAAAAATGCCATTCCCCCTCCTCTCTTGCCTCCCTTTCTATCCTTCCTGTAGCATTTATATCCTGGGAGACTCATTAGCAAGGTTAGATTGCATGGAATACAGGGAGAACTAGCTATTTGGATACAGAACTGGCTCAAAGGTAGAAGATAGAGGGTGGTGGTAGAGGGTTGTTTTTCAGACTGGAGGCCTGTGACCAGTGGAGTGCCACAAGGATTGATGCTGGGTCCTTTACTTTTTGTCACTTACATAAATGATTTGGATGCGAGCATAAGAGGTACAGTTAGTTAGTTTGCAGATGACACCAAAATTGGAGGTGTAGTGGACAGAGAAGAGGGTTACCTCAGATTACAACAGGATCTTGACCAAATAGGCCAATGGGCTGAGAAGTGGCAGATGGAGTTTAATTCAGATAAATGCGAGGTGCTGCATTTTGGCAAAGCAAATCTTAGCAGGACTTATACACTTAATGGTAAGATCCTAGGCAGTGTTGCTGAACAAAGAGGGCTTGGAGTGCAGGTTCATAGCTCCTTGAAAGTGGAGTTGCAGGTAGATAGGATATTGAAGAAGGCATTTGGTCTGCTTTCCTTTATTGGTCAGAGTACTGAGTACAGGAGTTGGGAGGTCATATTGTGGTTGTATAGGACATTGTTTAGGCCACTGTTGGAATATTGCATGCAATTCTGCTCTCCTTCCTATCGGAAAGATGTTGTGAAACTTGAAAGGGTTCAGAAAAGATTTACAAGGATGTTGCCAGGGTTGGAGGATCTGAGCTACAGGGAGAGGCTGAACAGGCTGGGGCTGTTTTCCCTGGAGCATCGGAGGCTGAGGGGTGACATTATAGAGGTTTACAAAATTATGAGGGGCATGGATAGGATAAATAAACAAAGTCTTTTCCCTGGGGTTGGGGAGTTCAGAACTAGAGGGCATAGGTTTAGGGTGAGAGGGGAAAGATATAAAAGAGACCTACGGGGCAACGTTTTCATGCAGAGGGTGGTACGTGAATGGAATGAGCTCCCAGAGGATGTAGTGAAGGCTGGTACAATTGCAACATTTAAAAGGCATCTGGATGGGTATATGAATAGGAAGGGTTTGGAGAGATATGGGCTGGGTGCTGGCAGGTGGGACTAGATTGGGTTGGGATATCTGGACGGCATGGACGGGTTAGACCATGCTGTACATCTCTATGTCTGTATGATTGATAGAGACTCAGTCCAAAATACCATTAAGTGAAAACGTACAAAAAAAAAGTACAGATACTAAAAACTAGAGTGCAAGGGGTATGCACTGCTACAAAATCAGCATAGTCCTTTCTCAAAATAAAACAAAAAAAACAATAACACACAGGCTGCAAACAGCCAGTGAAACAACAGTTTCCTGGTGAGAACTACAAAACAATCGTAACACCCTGGCTGAGATGATCAGCAGTTCAGAAATCAGATCTCGAAAAAAGTATACCAGTAACAAACTGACTGTGTAGATCAGCCAGTTCATGAATGAGGTCCCCAAAAATTAATCCAACAACAGTACAATGGCTGTGTGGCCAGCTAGCTTAGAGTCAGGACTCTGAACTGAGGAGATTCTATATGTCTTGTTTATTTTGTTTCTGAGATGATTCTGAATCTTCTGTTTGCTTTTTTTCTTATTCCCCAACTGAGGAGATTCTCATCTCCTGTTTATATATTTTTATTCATAGTTACACAAAATACAACACAACAGTAACAATACACAAGAGAAATAGGGACACAACAATAGGTTCTCGAAATCTCA
This sequence comes from Chiloscyllium punctatum, assembly GCF_047496795.1. NCBI lineage: Eukaryota > Metazoa > Chordata > Chondrichthyes > Orectolobiformes > Hemiscylliidae > Chiloscyllium > Chiloscyllium punctatum. The sequence goes on along the minus strand of NC_092747.1, from coordinate 78,207,809 downwards.
CGAAACAAACAACAGTCGGAGGAGTTGTAGACAGTGAGGAAGGATGTGGCAGGTTACAGCGGGATATAGAGAAGCTGCAGAGCTGGGCAGAAAGGTGGCAAATGGAGTTCAATGTAGCTAAGTGTGAGGTGATTCACTTTGGTAAGAGTAATAAAAAGATGGGGTACTGGGCTAATGGTCGGATACTTGGTAGTGTGGAAAAGCAGAGGGATCTTGGTGTCCATGTACACAGATCTCTGAAAGTTGCCACCCAGGTAAATAGCGCGGTGAAGAAGGCATATGGCTTACTGGCTTTTATTGGTAGAGGAATTGAGTTCCGGAGTCCTGAGGTCATGCTGCAGTTGTATAAGACTCTGGTGCGGCCGCATCTGGAATATTGTGTGCAGTTTTGGTCGCCATACTATAGGAAGGATGTGGAGGCACTGGAACGGGTGCAGAGGAAGTTTACCAGGATGTTGCCTGGTATGGTAGGAAGATCATATGAGGAAAGGCTGAGGCACTTGGGGTTGTTTTCATTGGAGAAAAGAAGGTTTAGGGGTGACTTGATAGAGGTGTACAAGATGATTAGGGGGTTAGATAGGGTTGACAGTGAGAACCTTTTTCCACGTATGGAGTCAGCTATTACAAGGGGGCATAGCTTTAAATTAAGGGGGGGTAGATATAGGACTGATGTTAGGGGTAGGTTCTTCACTCAGCGAGTCGTAAGTTCATGGAATGCCCTGCCAGTAGCAGTGGTGGACTCTCCCTCTTTATGGGTATTTAAGCAGGCATTGGATAGGTATATGGAGGATAGTGGGTTAGTGTAGGTTAGGTGGGCTTTGATCGGCGCAACATCGAGGGCCGAAGGGCCTGTACTGCGCTGTATTCTTCTATGTTCTACATGAAACACATGCAGATTTTTCACAAAAGTCACTGTCCTCTTAAAGGTACCACACTGACTGAATTCCATAAAAGAGTCCATTGCAGCCCCTAAAGGCAAAGTTTACAGTAGATTGAAGCTCACAATAAACAATTGCAAACACTTTACACATCACCGGTACCCGGGCGTAAAGGAAAACAATCTACAAAATACAAAATAGCTAAAAACTATATTTGACTCAGGTCCACACCACATACTGATCAGACCGTCTTTGGCTAGCCTTCCTGCAGGACAGTCGTTGGACTTTGGTCTCTGGCCACCCTGCGTACTGTCCAAATCACCCCAGACCCACTTTCCTCCAGACTGGCTGTTGACCACCCAGCTCCCAGTCGCCCCACATACTGATCGGACCGCTTTGCTATGAGCAGGTTGTTGATCCTCTGGTCTTTGGCTTCCCTGCGTACTGACTGGTCCTCCCCCAGTCGGCCTTCCTATGGGCTGCCGTCAGCTGGCGGGCACAGCCTTCCCGCGTACTGACCAGTCTGTCCTATACTAGCTCTCCTGTGAAGACGCTATGAGTTGGCTGGCCCTGCCCACCCCGCGTACTGACAGGCCCCTACCGTTTTGCTTTCTCCAGACTGGTGATTGACCCTCAGGCCCCCAGCCAGCCTGTGTACTAGCTGCCCCTCCCCTGACCAGCTTTCCTATGTGCCTAGCCCCTAGCCACCCTGCGCACTAACAGATCACCCCCTCCACCAACCCACTTTCCCCGAGGCTGGTCATCGACCCTCCAGCTCTCACATACTGACTAGCCCACTCTGGCCCACACTCGGACACAATTAATTACAGAACCAATATATAGTAACAGAATTCACAAAATTCTCCCAATAGATGCTTCAGCACCCAAGTGGGGTCCACGTCCAAAGGCAGAGTTCACGCCAGAAGGCAGAGTCTATATCCAAAGCAAAGTCTGCTCCAACTGACATCAAATACATTCTCCACAACAAACACAAGTGTTCATTCTCCATACAGGCTTGGTCCATCCACAAAGAACCAGGCCCATTCACAGGACTATAATTCATTGTAAAAGTGCAGCTAATTCACAGGGCTTGGTCCATTCCCGAAGGTAGGAACCATTGTCAGAAGCAGCAAATGCTCACCTCCCAGCAAAAACAGGTGTTCAGTCCATGCCCCTTCCAGCTCTCAGTCTGCCCCAACACACCTTCCGGCCACCTCCAGGACAGTCAGCCCTGGTACCTTCCCAGGGTGACAGCACTGAGAATGTTCTTTTTTTTTATTTTATTAAACAGTGCAGTTTACAAACAATTAACATTCACATCTTCACACAGGGAAACAGCAATTTACAAGGGAGGGGAGTGGCAAAGTCAGACCCCAAATCCCACTGTTCAATCAGTTTTCAGGGAAATGAGGACAAACCTCAAATCCCACTTGCAGTAACAGTAACAAATACATATAACACAGTCCAATTAGGTAAGAAACAGTGCATAAAATCCAGATACTCACTAGCAACCTACCTGCCCCTCTCACTTTCCAGCCACTCGAAGACAGAGCACCCCATGATCCATCCAGCTCTCAGTCCGCCCCATGACCTGTCTGGCTCCTGATCCGTACTGACACACCTTCTGACAGCCTATCCTGTTTCCCCAACCCCGTCAGCATGACAGCAATCAGGATGGCCTACCCACCTTCCGGCTTCCCTAACCGCTCTTTGCACCTTCTGGCCACTTCTATGGCAGCCTGCCCTGGTAACCTCCGGGGTGATAGTGCTGAGGGCATTTTAAATATATTTTATTACAAAATACAGTTCACAAAATAATTAACATTAACAGCTGTACACAGAGAAACATCAACTTACACGAGAGAGGAGCAGCAAAGTCAGTGCCCTAATTTGTCAATTCACTTCAGCCAGATCTGTCACCACTCCTTCAAATTTCCCTACATTTAAATTAAAAAAGAAGTCTTGGAACCTCTCCTGTCCCTCTTAAACTGAATGTAAAGTGCAACCATATCATGGCCACAGCTACCTGGTATATCTTCACTGTAAAACAATTAATTAGAGTCATAGAGATGTACAGCACAGAAACAGACCCGTCGGTCCAACTCATCCATGCCGACCAGATATTCCAACCCAATCTAGTCCCAGTTGCCAGCACTTGGCCAATATTCTCTCAACCCTTCATATTCATATACCCATCCAGATGACTTTTAAATGTTGCATTTCAACCAGCCTCCACCACTTCCTCTGGCAGCTCATTCCATACATACACCACCCTCTGAGTGAAAAACATTGCCCCTCAGGTCCCTTTTATACCTTTCCTCTCTCACCCGAAACCTATGCCCTCTTGTTGCAGCTACTGCTGTTGGGAAGGTTTTAAATTAATGTGGCAGGGGGCTGGGAACCAGAAGAGAAAACAAGTAGGCAGCGAGGTGGAGACTGTAAAAATTATGTAGATAGCATTAATAATGGGAAGTGTAGGCAGAGGGCAGATGAGTGCAAAAAAACTGGTGGCCTGAAATGCATCTACTTTAATGCAAGGAGTATAGTGTATAAGGCTGATGAACTTAGGGCTTGGATTGGTGCCTGGGAGTATAACGTTATTGCAATCACAGAGACTTGGTTGAAGGAAGGACATGATGATTGGCAACTAAATGTTCCAGGATATAGACGCTTCAGACAGGACAGGGAGGGAAGTCAAAGTCGGGGTGGAGTTGCATTGCTGGTCAGGGACGAGATCACGGCTGTGCTAAAGGAGCACACTATGGAGGTCTTGGGTAATGAGGCATTATGGCCTGAGCTGAGAAATAAGAAGGGTGCAGTCACATTGTTGGGGCTGTATTACAGGCCTCCCAACAGTGAACATGAGGTAAAAGAACATATAGGTAAACAGATTATGGAAAGATGTAGAGGCAATAGGGTAGTGGTGATGGGAGATTTTAATTTTCCCAATATTGACTGGGATACACTTAGCGTCAGAGGTCTAGATGGGGTAGAATTTATAAGAAGGGTCCAGGAGAGTTTTCTAGAGCAGTATGTCAATAGTCTGACGAGGGAAGGGGCCATATTGGACCTGGTACTGGGGAACGAGCCAGGTCAGGTGGTAGAAGTTGCGGTGGGGGATTTCTTTGGGAACAGTGACCACAATTCTGTAAGTTTTAGAATACTCGTAGATAAAGAAGAGAGTGGTCCTCAGAGAAAAGTACTAAATTGGGCCAAGGCCAATCATATCAAAATTAGGCAGGAGCTCGGAAATGTGGATTGGACACAGCGTCAGAGACCGGGGTTCAATTCCAGCCTCAGGCAACTGTCTGTTTGCACATTCTCCCCATGTCTGCGTGGGTTTCCCCCAGGTGCTTTGGTTTCCTCACACAGTCTAAAAATGTGCATGTTAGGTGAATTGGCCATGCTAAATAGATAAGCTGCAGAGCTGGGCTGAGACATGGCAAATGGAGTTTAACGCGGACAAGTGTGAGGTGATTCACTTTGGTTGGAGTAACCAGAATGCAAAGTACTGGGCTAATGGTAAGATTCCTGGTAGTGTAGATGAGCAGAGAGATCTCGGTGTCCATGTACACAGATCCTTGAGAGTTACCACCCAGGTTGACAGGGTTGTTAAGAAGGCATACAGTGCCTTAATAGAGGGATCAAGTTCCAGAACCATGAGGTTATGCTGCAGCTGTACAAAACTCTGGTGCAATCGCACTTGTAGTATTGTGTACAGTTCTGGTCACCGCATTATAAGAAGGATGTGGAAGCTTTGGAAAGGGTGCACAGGAAATTTACTGGGATGTTGCCTGGTATGGAGGGAAGGTCTTATGAGGAAAGGATGAGGGACCTGAGGCTATTTTCGTTAGAGAGAAGAAGATTGAGAGATGGCTTAATAGAGACATATAAGATAATCAGAGGATTAGATTGGATGGACAGGGAGAGCCTTTTTCCAAGTATGGTGACTGCAAGCACGAGGGGGCATAGCATTAAATTAAGGGGTGATAGATATAGGACAGATGTCAGAGGTAGTTTCTTTACTCAGAGAGTAGTAAGGGTATGGAATGCTTTGCCCGCAACAATAGTAGATTCGCCAACTTTAAGTACATTTAAGTCGTCATTGGACAAGCATATGGACGTACATTGAATAGTGTAGGTTAGATGAGCTCAGATTGGTATGACAGATCGACACAACATCGAGGGCCGAATGGCCTGCACTGCGCTGTTATGTTCTATATTCTAAATTTCCCGTAGTATTTGGTGAAAAGGTAAATGTAGGGGACTGGGTCTGGGTGGGTTGCTCTTCGGAGAGTCAGTGTGGGACTTGTTGGGCCAAAGGGCCTGTTTCCACACTGCAAGTAATCTAAACAAAATTTGAAGGGAAGTCCACATTTGAGATGTGGGAGGCTTTCAAAGATAGGTTAAAGATAGTGCAGGATAGGCATGTCCCGTTGAAGGCAAAGGACAGGAAGGGCAAGATTTGTGAACCGTGGATGACTAGCCAAGAGGAAAAGGGAAGCGAACATAAGGTCTAGGCAGCTAAGAACAGAATGGGCCCTGGAGGAATATCAGAAGAGTAGGACAAGTCTTAAACGAGGAATCAAGTTGGCTAAAAGGGGTCATGAAATAGCTTTAGCGAACAGAATTACGGAGAGTCCCAAAGCATTTTATTCTTATATAAGAGGCAAGCGGGTAACTAGAGAAAGGATTGGTCCATTAAAGGATAATGAAGGAAGGCTGTGTGCCGAACCTGAGTGAATAGGTGAGATTCTGAATGATTACTTTGCATCAGTGTTCACTGAGGAGAGGAGCATGATGAATGTTGAGATTAGAGACAGAAGTTTGATTAGTCTGGATCACGTTGACATAAGTAGGGAAGATGCGTTGGATAGGTTAGAGCTTAATAAGGTGGACAAATCCCCAGGACCAAATGGGATCTATACAAGGTTGCTGAGGGAGGTGAGAGAGGAAATAGCTGGGGCCCTGACAGATATCTTTGTGGCATCCTCAAATACAGGCAAGCTGCCGGAGAACTGGAGGGTTACTCATGTTGTCCCCCTGTACAAGAACGGTCGTAGGGTATATTCCGGGTAACTACAGACCAGTGAGCCTGATGTCAGTAGTGGGAAAGTTGCTGGAGAAGGTACTGAGGGTTGGATCTATTTATATTTAGAAAAGAATGTGGGTGGCACAGTGGTTAGCACTGCTGCCTCACAGCGCCAGACACCCGGGTTCAATTCCCGCCTCAGGCACATTCTCCCCGTGGGTTTCCTCTAGGTGCTCTGGTTTCCTCCCACAGTCCAAAAATGTGCAGGTTAGGTGAGTTGGCAAGTGTTAGGTGAAGGGGTAAATGTAGGGATGGGTCTGAGTGGGTTGCTCTTTAGAGGGTCAGTGTGGATCTGTTGGGCCGAAGGGTCTGCTTCCCCACACTGTAAGTAATCTAATGGGCTTATCAATGACAGGCAACATAGTTTTGTGTGGGGGGGATCGTGCCTTACCAACTTAACGCAGTTCTTCGAGGAAGTGACAAGTTGATAGATGAAGGAAGGCTGTTGATGTCAAATACATGGACTTTAGTAAGGCATTTGATAAGGTTCCCTATGGCAGACTAATGGAGAAAGTGAAGTCAGATAGTGTACAGGGTGTTCTAGCTCGGTGGATAAGGAACTGGTTGAGCAACAGGAGACAGAGAGTAGTAGTTGAAGGAAGTTTCTCGAAATGGAGAAAGGTGACCAGTGATGTTCCACAGGGGTCAGTGTTGGGGCCACTGTTGTTTGTAATATACATAAATGATCTGGAAGATCACTGGCACTGTTCGTGTGATCAGCCAGTTTGCAGATGACACGAAGATTGGTGAATTAGCAGAAAACACAAGGGACTGTCAGAGAATACAGGAGATTAGATTAGATTACTTACAGTGTGGAAACAGGCCCTTCGGCCCAACAAGTCCACACCACCCCGCCGAAGCGCAACCCACCCATACCCCTACATTTACCCCTTACCTAACATTACGGGCAGTTTAGCATGGCCAATTCACCTGACCTGCACATCTTTGGACTGTGGGAGGAAACTGGAGCACCCGGAGGAAACCCACGCAGACACGGGGAGAACGTGCAAACTCCACACAGTCAGTCGCCTAAGGAGGATATAGATAGACTGGAGAGTTGGGCAGAAAAGTGGCAGATGGTTTTCAATCCAGAAAAATGTGAGGTGATGCATTTAGGCAAGACTAATTCTCAAGCGAATTATACAATGAACGGAAGAGCCTTGGGAAAAGTTGATTGGCAGAGAGATCTGGGAGTGCAGGTCCATTGTACCCTGAAGGGTGGTTAAGAAGGCATATAGTATGCTTGCCTTCATTGGACAGGGTATTGAGTGTAAGAGCTGGCAAGTCATGTTAAAAGTGTACAAGATATTGGTTCGACCGCATTTAGAATATTGTGTACAGTTCTGGTCGCCACATTACCAAAAAGATGTGGACCATTTTGGAGAGGGTGCAGAGAAGGTTTATGAGGATGTTGCCTGGTATGGAAGGTGCTAGCTACGAAGAAAGGTTGAGTAGGTTAGGTTTATCTTTATTAGAAAAAAGGAGATTGAGGCGGGACCTGATTGAGGTTTTCAAAATCATGAAGGGTATAGACAGAGTGTATACAGACAAGCTTTTTCCCAGGGTGTAGGATTCAATAACGAGAGGTCACACTTTCAAGGTGAGAGGTGGAAAGTTTAAGGGGGATACATACAGTGAGTACTTCACACAGAGGGCGTTTGGAATGCGTTGCCAGCAGAGGTGGTAGAGGCAGGCACGGTAGATTAATTTAAGATGCGTCTAGACAGATGCATGAGTACGTGGGGAGCAGAGAGATACAGATGCTTAGGAATTGACCAACAGATTTAGACAGTACATTTGGATCGGCTCAGGCTTGGAGGGCTGAAGGGCCTGTTCCTGGGCTATAAATTTTCTTTGTTCTCTTTGTCCTTTGTTCTGGACTTCCCCACCCCAGGGAAAAGATCTTGTCTATTTACCCTATCCATGCCCCTCATGATTTTATAAACCACTATAAGGTCACCCCTCAGCCTCCAACACTCCGGGAAAAAAAAACCCAGCCTATTCAGCCTCTCCTTATAGCTGAAATCCTCCAATCCTGGCAACATCCTTGTAAATCATTTCTGAACCCTTTCAAGTTTCACAACTTCCTTTCAATAGGAAGGAGGCTAGAATTGCATGCAGTATTCCAAAAGTGACCTAACCAATGTCCTGTACAACCACAACATGACTCCCCCAACTCCTATACTCAATACTCTGACCAATAAAGGAAAGCATAGCAAGCACTTTCTTCACTATCTTATCTACCTGCAACTCTACTTGCAAGGAGCTACAAACCTGAACTCCAAGGTCTCTTTGTTCAGCAACACTCCCTAGGACCTTACCACTAAGTGTATAAGTCTTGCTAAGAATTGCTTTCCCAAAATGCAGCACCTTGCCTTTATCTAAATTAGTCTCCATCTGCCACTCCTCAGCCCATTGGCCCATCTGATCAAGATCCTGTTGTAATCTGAGGTAACCTTCTTTGCTGTCCAATACACCTCCAATTTTAGTGTTATCCGCAAACTTATTAACTATACCTCCTAAATTCATATCCAAATCATTTATATAAATGATGTAAAGTAATTAACACTGCACTGATCCTTGTGACATTCTACAGGTCACAGGCCTCCAATCTGAAAAACAACCCTCCACCACAACCTTCTGTCTTCTACCTTTGAGCCAGTTCTGTATCCAAATAGCTAGTTCTCCCTATATTCCATGAGATCTAACGTTGTTAACCAGTTTCCCATGGGAACCTTGTCGAACGTCTTACTGAAGTCCATATAGATCACGTCAAATGCTCTGCCCTCATCTATCCTCTTTGTTACTTTTTCAAAAAGCTCAATCAAGGTTGTGAGACATAATTTCCCACGCACAAAGCCATGTTGACTACCCCTAATCTGTCCTTGCCTTTCCAAATATATGTAAATCCTATCCATTAGGATTCCCTCCAACTGGGTACTCTGGTTTCCTCCCACAGTCCAAAGATGTGCAGGTTGGGTGAATTGGCTATGCTAAATTGCCCATTGTGTTCAGAGCATAAGTTAGCTGCATTAGTCAGGGGTAAATGTGGGGTGGGGGAATGGGTCTGGATGGTTGCCCTTCAGAGGGTTGGTGTGGACTTGCTGGGATGAAGGGCCTGTTTCCACACTGTAGGGATCATATTCTAATTCAATTATCATCAAGGCTACCCATCTGACGCTTTCAGTCAATGTGTTGATTAAGACCATACATGGTTATTGCCAGGCCTTTCTGTCCAGCCTCTGCTATTTTTTCTCTTCTGCTCCATCTCACCTTGTGGTGACTGATGAGGAGCTACTTGCCTTTATCATTTCTCATTTCCAACCAATTGCTACCACATCTTGGTTTCCTGAAATAAGATTATCCCTCTCTATTATGCTTATGCCTTCATAACTAAAAGCCACCCCTTCATCATTTCCTAATTTTTTATGATTCTTAAATGCCATGTACCCTTCAATATTCAGGTAATCCTGCAACCATATTTCTGTAATGACCAAATTGTACTCATTGATCTCCATTTGTGCTCTCAGTATTTAAAAAAAAATTTTGGGTTGTAGGCATTCAGATACAGAGCTATTAATTTTATGTTTTTACTGGCTTTGTGAATTCTACTGTTACCTGTTGGTTGACTGATGGATTCATACTCTCTGTTCCTTCTTGATAGTCTGCTTATCAGTTCCCATATTAATGTTCTTCCCTTTGCCTTGATTCTACTCTTTAATTTCCCACATCTTTCCAAATTTAATCTTTTGCACCTACTTCATTTAACATTCTCTCTGCTTACCTAGTTATGTAGTTTATAAGAATATCGGCCCCAGCATGGTTCGGGTGAAGACTATCCAATCAGTACCAAAACCACTTTCCCCACATTTCTTTCATGATATAACTAAAGTGATTCACCCTGTGCTAATTTGCATGTAGCTCAGGTAATAATATAAAAATTATCATCTTTGATGTTCAGCTTCTCAATTCAGTGCCTGACACATTTGCCACAAAAGATGTTCTCTTCTGGTCATTGCATAGACATATGGATGAAAATGAAATAGTATAGGTTAGATGGGCTTCAGATTGGTTTCACAGGCCAGTGCAACATCAAGGGCCTGTTCTGTGCTGTGGTGTTCTATGTGTATTTGTGCTGAATATAGGGTGCTAAGAAAACAGCCAAAGCTCATCAGAGACAAGGGGAAAAAAAGAAAAATGAAAATCTAGCAGCAGAGAGACAGCTGTATCGAGCAGTTTCAACTTTACATCCCCAACTTCAACAACTGTGGGCAAAAATAAATGGTTGATGTGAGCCTGACTCCACCTACTCTTGCTTCTTATGTCTAATTTAAAAGAAACCTAAAGTTAGTTATTTTGCTGTTCATGGAATTGATACCAGGTTGAAAACATCCTTCTTCAAGAGAAACAGGACAGAAAAAAATCCCTCTTAAAGGCACATATCATCACAATTTCCAGTAGAGAGCATTCAAGAGATGCATCCTGGATCATATTTCCCTTCCTAATTTAGGGATACTGCATTTAAAAAGACCCTGACTGATGCTATATCAACTCAGCACAGAGTGCACATCAAGTTCAAGTTCTTCCTGAGTGCATTCGTACATTCAGTGGATGTACTAATTTAGTTATCCTTGTAACGCCTCAGGGATGATCCTATTATTAGGATGTTTCCTTGAGAGTTGAATGTCCACGGTTACATGAAAATTGAAGAATGACACCTGGAAATTTCAGTTCTATTTAGCATCACTTTATGGAAGAATCTGCAACAAAAAAATGCCTCTGGGCAACAAATCCAAAAAGCAGGGAATACACATTATAATTAAGGGAACCAGGAGCAAGGAGTAAATTGAAATAATCATGTCGAGTCACTGCAAAAATGTAATACACAGATTCAACAGAGAATCAGATTGTTTATTGATGAGGTTAATAGAAGATTAAAAAGCCACAAGATTTTTGGGCTTAATGGTCTTGGTCTGTTACTAAAATATTCTCATATACCTGTATATTGAAAAGAGAGTTCCAAGTAAAAATATTTTAAATACAAGTTACTCAGTATTAGTTGTGTCTGGAAAAAGACCATGCGCAAGCTTGATTTTGAGTCATTAACCACAATGCACACACACCTATTGTGCACCTTACGTGGTTTCAATTTCATTGACTTTAGTGGAAAGTAACATCAAGAATGATGAATAGTAGATTTGGTTTGAATGTAAACTAATGATGTCTAATCAAGGTCAAAATTATCCTATTTCGATCTAACCACTTTTCCTTCCTTGTGGACCTGTTGGACCTAGTAATGTATCAATGAACTGACTTGTATTGTCACAAGGCACACAAGGTTGAGGAAAATCATTGGAGTCTAATAGAATCATAGAAATATCGAATATGGAAATAGACCCGTCAGTCCAAATCGCCCATGTCGGCCAGATATCCTAAATAAATCTTTTAGATAGCACACACTGCTGTGAATGAGCATCAGTGACGGAGACAGCAAAAGTTTGCTAATGTGGTGCCAATCAATTGGGCCACCTTATCCTGGAAGGTGTCAAGTTTCTTGCATTGTTGTTGTTGGAGCTGCGCTTCTTCAGACAACTGAGAGTATTTTCTCACACTTCTAACTTCTATAGATGGTAGAGGTACTTTGAGGAGTCAGGATGTGGGTTACATGCTTCAGGATTCTGAGCTTCTGACCCACTCTTTTAATCAAAGCATTTATTTGGTCAATCGATTCTGTTTTTGATCAATGATAGCTTCTAGGGTGTTGACAGTGGAAGTCAGCAATAGTGATGTCATTGATAATTAGATTCTCTCTTGTGAGAGAAATTAATTTCCTAGCACTTATACAGCATAAATGTCAACTGCCACTTGTTAATCCAAACTTGGATATTGTCTATGTCTTGTTGAATTTGCACAGACTGCTTCAGTATCTGAAGAGTTAGGAATGACACTGAACACTGGGCAGTCATTAGTGAACACCCCATTATTGACTTTATGATGAGTCACTGATGAAGCAGCTAAAGACGTTTGGGTCTCAGACACTACACTGAGGAGTTCCTGAAGATATGCCCTAGACCTAAGGTTACTGACCTCCAAAAACCACAAACATTTTCCTTCGTGCTTGGGTATGATTCTAATCTGTGTCAAGAGTATCCCCAAATTCCCGTTGATTCTATTTTTCCTAGAGTTCCTTGAGGCCACACTCAGTCAAATGTGGCCTTGATGTCAAGTGCTGTCACTCTCACCTCACCCCTGGAATCCAGCTCTTTTATCCATGTTTGAACCAAGACTGTAATGAGATCAACAGTTAAGTAGAACTCAAACTAAGGGTTAGTGAGTAGGCACTGTTCAATAGGTACTGCTTGATAACACGATTAATAACATCTTCCACCAGTTTACAAATGATCGTAATGGGTGTAGTTACTGGCCGGGTTGAATTTGCCTGCTTTTTGTGCACAGGTCATACCGGGGCAATTTTTCACACCCTCAGGTAGATACTAGTGTCATAGCTGTACAGGAACAGCTTGGTTAGGGATGTGGCAAGCTCTGGTGAACATTTTTTAAGCATTATTGCCAAAATGCTGTTAGGCCTTTGCAATATCCATTGACTCAAGCCGTCCTTTGAAATCACCTGGAGTGAATCAAATTGGCAGAAGAATGGCATCTGTGACAATGGGCATCTTTGGAGAAGGCCAAGATGGATCATGATTTGGAGATGCCGATGTTGGACTTGGGTGTACAAAATTAAAAATCACACGACACCAGGTTATAATCCAACAGGTTTAATTGGAAGCACTAGCTTACGGAGCGCTGCTCCTTTATCAGGTGGTTGTGGAGTACACAATTGTAAGACACAGAATTTATAGCAAAGGTTTACAGTGTGATGTAACTGAAATTGTACATTGAAAAATACCTTGATTGTTTGTTAAGTCTCTCATCTGTTAGACTGACCATGTTAGTTTCACTTCTTTCATATGTAAATCACAAAACATTTAAAAAAAAAGTTACATTCTCAGGTTAACTTTAACAATTGGTGTCAGCCAGATAATATGTTGAACGTGTTAGCCACCTGTGTGCTGTTGGCTGTGCCATAATGCTTAGACTGATTCTAATCTAAAACATGAGTTAAGAGTCTTACATGGATTCATGCAATTTTTGAGCAAAGTACAATGTAACTCTGCACGTACAAATTCACCCCACAAACGTATATGTGTATGTGTGTCTGGGGTGGGGTGTTGTGAGTGTCTGTGAGAGAGAGAAAGAGAGAGTGTGTGTGTGTGTGCATAAAGGGGTCTAAGTCTGTGAGGGGGCGCATGTGTGAGTGTGGGTGTGTGTTTGTCTGCAGGAATGTCTGTGTGTGAGTGTGTCTGGACTGGGGGGTTGTGAGTGTCTGTGTGAGAGAGTGTATATGTGTGCTTGAGTGTAAAAGGGTCAAAGTCTATGAGAGGATACATGTGTGAGTGTGAGAGTGTGTGTGTCTGTAGGAGTGTGTGTGTGTGTACATGCATATAGGAGTGTCTGTGTGTGTGTGTATAGTGCAATGGTGGTCACCAGTAGTGTGACATAAACCCAAGGTCCCGGTTGAGGCCCTCCCAATGGGTACCGAACTTAGCTATCAGCCTCTGCTCGGCCACTTTTCGCTGCTGCCTGTCCTGAAGACTGCTGAAGTGATGAGCAGTCCTGGACATTCGACATCGGACCTTCAGGTGACCATCCTCCAAGGCAGACTTCGGGACATGTCACACTACTGGTGACCACCATTGCAACACACACATGCACATTCCTATACACAAACATACACACAGACACACCTATACACAGACACGCACACAGACTCCCACACTCACACATGCACCCTCTCACAGACTAAGACCCCTTTACGGTCACATACTCACACAGACACACACACCCACTTGCACACATACACATATACATTTGTGGAGTTAATTTGTACTTGCATTGTACTTTGCTCAAAAATCGCATGAATCCAGGTAAGACTCTTAACTCATTTTTTAGATTAGAGTCAGTTTAAACATTATGGCACAGACAACAGCATACAGGGGGCCAACACGTTCAACATATTATCTGGCTGACACCAACTGTTAAAGTTAACCTGAGAATGTAACTTTTTAAAAAAATATTTTGTGATTTACAGATGAAAGAAGTGAAACTATCATGGTCATTCTAACAGATGAGAGACTTAACAAACAATCAAGGTATTTTTCATGGATAATTTCAGTCACATTACACTGTAAACTTTTGCTATAAATTCTGTGTCTTACAATTGTGTACTCCACAAACCACCTGATGAAGGAGCAGCACTCCAAAAGCTAGTGCTTCCAATTAAACCTGTTGGACTATAATCTGGTGTTGTGTGATTTTAAAGATGTCATCTACTTGACACTAAGGAACACAGAAATATGATAAGGCCATTCAGTCTCTCAAGCCTGTTCTGCCATTCAATGAGCTCATGACCTAACTCCACATAACTGACTTTGACCCATGCCCCTTAAACGTTTGCTGAACAAAATTTAAACACCTCAAATTTAATATTAACAACTGATCCAGCATTGATTACTGGTTGTGGAACAGAGTTCCAAACTTCTACCACTCTTTATGTATAGAAGCATTTCCTAACATCTCTTCTAAATGGTCTGGCACTAATTCTCAGACTATGCCCTCTACTTCTTGAATCCTCAACCACTGGAATAATTTATCATTATCTACCCTGTCATTTCCTTTTATTACCTTGAAAACTTTAATGAGATTATCCCTTAACCTTTGCAATTCTAGAGGAAACAGGCTTAATTTGTATTATTTCTCCTTGTAACTTAAAGGCCAGATATTATTTTTGTGAACTATATAGCATTAGCTCTAGCAATAAGTCCCGGAGAAAAATTTTGAGTTCTTCTCAAAGCCTGACATCACACATCTCAACAATATTCGTTAACTTCTATACTTGTATCCATGCTCAAATCCAATTCTTAGAATTTTATATTCAGAAGGTAGGTTGGATTCTTTGGAAATTTGCGATTTCAGATTTACAATAGTTGCAAGAATTTAAAATTTCAATTTACACTGATGAGACTCTCACAGAAAATGGAACCACAAAGAAATTAGCATTTGCAATGGTGTGAACTGGGCTAGTGGTAATTTCCTTCATTATACATTTAGCAGTACAGTGATCTACAGAAACAAGAAAATCCAGAACATAATAAAAAATAACATAAGGACATCTGATAGTGTGTATTCACAATAATGAACCAAATTGACATCATGTCTATTAATGAGGACATTAAATGACAAAGATCATTAATTTCCAAAAAACATTTACCACGATAAACATGAATTGGCTATGGGATTGAGTTAACTGCTTGAAACGATTTGTGCTTATCTTTGTCCAAAACATGGTGAAGGTTTCTGGAAGCGAGCTATATTCTGTACTCTGTTTAAGGCAGTGTATGTTTCGGTTATTAAAACCTTAAGCATTACTCAAACAGATAGGGTGTTGATGAGCACACTAAACACTGGTTATCATCATGGCATAATCATTAGATGCTGAAAATGCTCATTTTGGTAAGGCTGAGTGTGACCTAAAACATATTAATGGGTGAGTTGAAGAAATACTTTTACAAGAATAAATGATTAGACAGGCAGCAGGGATTTAGAAAGGACAGATATGTTCAGAAAACCTCCTCTGCTGGGGATGTTTAACAGAAATTAAGTAGATCACAATACTTCATAAAATAGCCATCAGAATTTTCAGAGTTTATGATGATATTCCATGTGTTTAATTAAATTAAAATCCATTAGCATCTGAAGCAAAGCATGGTACTTTATAAGAGATTGATAGAAACTAGTACATCTTTGCATTACAGATTGAGAGACTCACTAATGGCAGCACATATCAGAACTAATGGATAGAAAAACATGTGGACATTTGCTCCCAACTTTTTAATATCTGCAGCCAGCAAAAGATCATAGTGTTATACACTGATGTAATATACTGAACAAACCTAAACTGTTGTTAAATCTTTCATCTTTTAGAATGGGTTGCAGTTTTCGCTTCTTTCAAGTCATATTCCCAAGATAACTTAAGGTTTTATAAAATAAAGGTGACATCTCAGCTCAAACAACACATTAAAGGTGTGAGGTTAGAGTTTGTATGTATAGAGGAACCTTCATTATCTGAAGGACACGGACTGGGATAATCTGAAATGTTGTTAATAGAATGCAGGATAATCAACGTCCCTCTGTATTCCAATCTTGAGTTAGACTGGTTCTATTTCCAAAGTGGCAATTTATAAAATGTCGCATGAATTATAAAAAGTATTGACTGCCTACAGATAGAGTGCTTTTTGAACAAAATAGAATGTATCTGCAAATACATTTCTGCAAACGTAAATTCATCCCAAAGACCTATATGTGGCACATGGTGGGAGAGAGAGAGCAAGAGAGAGTGTGTGTGTATGTGTGTGTGTGTGTAAGTGTGTAAGTGTATGTGTGTGCTTGATAGAGTGTGTGTGAGTGTGATGGTGTGTGTGGGGGGTGTGCATGTGTGTGTGCGCCTGAGAGAGAGTGTGTGTATAAGAGAGGGTCTGCATGAGTGTGTGAGTATGTAAGAGAGAGAAAGAGAATGTGTGTGTGTGAGAGAGAGTATGTAAGAGTGTGTGTGTGAGTAAATGTGTCCTTTAATGCTGCAAACACCTCCTCTCTGGTAATACGCATGCAGTCCAAAACATCCCCACTTGTTTCTCTTATTTTCTGAGCATCCACGATTCTCTCCTCAGTAAACACTGAGGAGAAATACTCATTAAAAATCTCCCTTGTTACAGCAAATGATCATACATTTGTAGTTGCATTTCTCAAAGTACAGATTCAACTTTAACACCTTTAAGACCAAAGTAAAAGCTGGAGTTATGTATTCTATGATCTACCTCGTCAGAAAAAGAACTAAATTAAATAACAACCTTTAAGCTGAAATACTTTATGTTGCTCATTTATGCAGGTGGCACTGTGTCAAGTTTAAAGACTTTGGTATCCAGGAAATTAATGCATTCCTTGTGTATTTTGGCTTTATCTTTCATGGGGCTGATAATTATTGTTTTTATTGATTAACTCTTTTAATTCTGCTTCTGTGTGAATCCAAATATCCAACATATTAACATATATAATGAATAATATTGTTATGTGACTTCATCACTGAATAAAGGAGTTTATGAAACTGAAAAAGTAGCCCCTGAAAATTAAAAACAGTAGAACCCAAAAATCAAGAAGTAGCCCTCAAAGTCAATGTTTTCAATTCTGTCTTTAGCTGTAAAAGCTAGATCACCCAAATATGCTATCATTTTCATTCTACCTGTCTTAAGTCCTCTCACTGTACTGATGCTTTCATTGCATAAGATGCACAATCCTGAAGCTATGGAGCGGCTCAGTGGCTAGCACTGTTGCCTCACGGGACCTGGGTTCAATCCCAGCCTCGGGCAATGGTCTGTGTGGAGTTCACACATCCTTCCTGTGTTTGCATGGGTTTCTTCTGGGTGTTCTGGTTTTCTCCTAAAATCCAAAGAAGTGTGGGTTAGGTAAATTGTTCATGCTGCATTGCCATAGTGGTTCAGGGAGGTATAGGTTAGATGCATTAATTTGGGTAAATGTAGACTAATATGATAGGGGGAATGCAGCTGGGTTGGTGTGGACTTGTTGGGCTGAACGACTTGTTTCCACAATGTAGGAGATTCTTGAGTAAGCAATTACTTTTGTTCTGGTACAAAGATAAACATCTGAGTTACTTCTATCAGCCACTCATATTCTGAGATTTTGGAAATCATTCCAATTAATCATGAGGAATGAACTTTAAAAGTTTGATTACCATATTTGATAAGAACTGTCTTACTTTCATGGCCTATTATTTTACCTGGGTCTTTCCAATCTCAAAGAGCATCTCACCAAATCTTTGGAATTAAATTCAGTCTTGGATGGTCTTACATGATGCCTCAGAGCTCTCTGAATGTTCTCTCTGAGCCTAGCATTGATGAATGCCCCTACCCTTGCACATGACAATGCAGAAAAATTCAACTAACCTTCCGAAGCATAGCGTAGAAAGAAATTTGTGATTTCATTCAAGTTAAATTGACAGCAGCTATATCCTGCAAACATATGAAACAAATGCTTTGTATGAACCATCAGTACCAGGGAAATTGGCTGTTTTGCAGTCTGGCTTATTAGCTAAAATTATATGCAGCATCTTATCAATCACCTGCATTCTGGATGTAGGTTTGCTCGCTGAATGCTTACATGCAGAACCTCAACCTGAGCTACAAATCTTCTCAAAACTCGCTGATCATCTGCATGATTCCTTTCATAGGTTGGAATCTTGCTGGTTTGGAAGTGGAAATGAACTTACTTCATCGGGATGACAGTGGATCACAACAGTGTCACCTTCCAGTGTCTGTATTAAATGCTGGGCAGGAAGGCCCAAGTTCCACCTTCCTACCTCACTGCCAATTGATACTCCTTAGTGGTAATCTAATCAAGTGAATACACTATTCACTTTTTTTAGACATTCAAATGCTAACTGGTGCACTTCCAATTCTGTCTTCTGCTGTAGTGCTAGATCACCCAAAGGTGCTATCATTCTCATTCTACCTGTCTTTCGTCCTCTCACTGTATTCATGATTTCATTGAGTAAGATGCAGAATGCCTGATGTTTCAGTGAAATCTCAAGGGAACAATAACTTTCCCAGGATTTGACTTGGATGTCAACACAGGAGGTACAGTTAGTAAGTTTGCAAATAACACCAAAATTGCTAGTGTAGTGGACAGGAAAGAAGTTTAACTCAGAGTACAATGGGACCTGGATCAGATGAGCCAAATGGGCTAAGGAGTGGCAGATGGAGTTGAATTTAGAGAAATGCGAGGTGCTGCATTTTGGATATGCAAATCAGTTAATGGTAGGACCATAGGGAGTATTGTTCAACAAAGAGATCTTGTGCAGGTTCATAGTTCCTTGAAAGAAAAGTCCCAAGTAGACAAGATAGTGAAGCAGGCATTTGGTATGCTTGTTTTGTTGGTCAGTGCATTGAGTTAGAAGGTCATGTTGCAGCTGCAAAGGAAATTGGTTAGGCCACCTTTGGAATACTGCATTCAATTCTGGTCGCCCTGCTATAGGTAGGATGTTGTGAAACTTGAAAGAGTTTGAAAAAGATTTACATAGATGCTGCCAGGGTTAGAGAGTTTGAGCTATAGGGAGAGGCTGAATAGGCTGAGGCTATTTTCCTTACAGTCTCAGAAACTGAAGTGTGACCTTATATGAGTTTATAAAATCATGAGGGGCATGATTTTCTGACATTTTCTTTTCTCTAGGGTACTGGAGTCCAAAACTAGAGGGCATAATCAGGTGAGAATGGAAAAATTCAAAAGGGACTTAAGGAGCACATTTTCACGTAACAGCTAGTATGTGTATGGAATGAGCTGCCAGAGGAAGTGGTGGAGGCTGGTACAATTACAATATCTAACAGGTATCTGGATAGGTTTATAAATAGGAAGAGTCTAGAGGGATATGGGCCAAATGCTGACAAATGGGACTAAATTAATTTAGGATATCAGTTGGAATCAAAAGTCTTTCTTTATGAGGCTCCAGTATTTTAAAATGCTAATACTTGGGCTTATTCTACTTGGAGCAGAGAAGGTTAAGAAGTGGTCTTATTGAGATAATCAAAATTACGAACAACTTTGACAGGGTAAAGGGGGATATTCATACCATTCACTGGTATGTCAGCAACTATGGGTCACAATTTCAAGATTTTCAGCAATAGAGTGAGGAGTGAGATGAGGAGAAATTTCCTTACTCACGGAAGTTTTAGGATTGGAAATGTGCTGCCTGGGTGAGTGGTGGAGGCAGATTCCAAAGAAGGTTTTGAAAGAGACCTGGATACCTGGAGGACTATGGAGATGGGTCTGGTGAATGGGACTAATCGGGTAGCTCTTTTGGGAATCGATACAGACATGATAGGTCAAATGGCCACTTCTAAACCGCAAAATTCAATGATTCTATGCTTTTGTACTGATTTGGAAATTCCCAAATTGAATTCAATCAATTTATATACAGTCTGCTCCAGTCAATGATATGTTGCTGCGTGGACTGAATATTTGTTCAGCCTATCGAAGCCTGACCATACGTCATAGACATATAACTTATTATCTTAAGTTATGATATTAGTGGCAGGGTGGCACAGTGGATTAATGGTTAGTACTGCTGCCTCACTCTACCAGGTGCCTGGGTTCGATTCCAGCCTTGGGCATCTGTCTGTGTGGAATTTGCACATTTTCTTTGTCTCTGAATGGGTTTACACTGGGCGTTTTAGTTTCCTTCCACTGTACAAGGTGTGTTGGTTAGGTGGATTAGTCATCGTGAATGTGGAGTTACAGGGACATGGCTGGGGGCTGGGTCTGGGTGGAATATTCTTTGGTGGGGCTTGATGAACCAAATGGCCTCCTTCTGCACTGAAGGGATTCTGGGGCTGTTGTCCCTGAAGCGTCGGAGGCTGAGGGGTAACCTTATAGAGGTTTATAAAATCATGAAGGGCATGAATAGCATAAATAGACAAAGTCTTTTCCCTGGGGTAGGAGAGTCCAGAACTAGAGGGCAGAGGTTTAGGGTGAGAGGGGAAAGATATAAAAGAGACCAAAGGAGCAACTTTTTCATGCAGAAGCTGGTACATGTATAGAATGAGCTGCCAGAGAAAGTGGTGGAGGCTGTACAATTGCAACATTTAAAAGGCATCTGGATGGGTATATTAATAGAAAGGATTTCGAGGGATATGGGCCAAGTGTTGGCAAATGGGAATATATTAGGTTGGGATCTCTGGTTGGCATGGATGAGTTGGACCAAAGGGTCTGTTTCAATGCTGAATGTCTCTATGACTCTATTATATTCTTTTTAGTAGGCACTGAGGTAACTGATCTTCTACATCCACAACCATCTTCCTTTGTATTAGGTATGACTACAAACAGAAATGAGTTTGCCCATTGATTCCAGCTTTCCAGTTTCCGCATTTGATTTTAATCTAATTTTCTTACTGACCATATGATTCAAACTCTGAGAACATCAAAGCATATTTCTACCCCAGCAAGTTTGCTATATTTTTATAA
This sequence comes from Chiloscyllium punctatum, assembly GCF_047496795.1. Classification (NCBI taxonomy): domain Eukaryota; kingdom Metazoa; phylum Chordata; class Chondrichthyes; order Orectolobiformes; family Hemiscylliidae; genus Chiloscyllium; species Chiloscyllium punctatum. The sequence goes on along the minus strand of NC_092747.1, from coordinate 78,186,692 downwards.
CAGTTACTGGTACAGAATCTTTATCTTGTGACTTTTTTTAACCAGCTGTCAACTTCTGCTTGCAGGCAACCATTCTTAGATTAGATTAGATTAGATTAATTATTTACAGTGTGGAAACAGGCCCTTAAGCCCAACAAGTCCGTACCAATCCTCCGAAGAGCAACCCCTTCACCTAACACTATGGGCAATTTAGTATGGCCAATTCACCTAACCTGCACATCTTTGGACTGTGGAAGTAAACCGGAGCACCCAGAGGAAACCCTGGGTGACACGGTGAGAATGTGCAAACTCCACACAGACATAGACCCAAGGATGGAATCAAACCAAGGTCACTGGCACTGTGAGGCAGCAGTGCTAACCACTGAGCCACTGTGCCAACCTATTCTGTACTCTCATGTTCTAGAGAATCATAGAATTCCCACATGATGATAAAGCCATTCAGCCTGCACCTACCATTCGAAGAGCATTCCACCCAGATCAATGCCCCCTCCACCCTATCCCCACAACCCCACATTTATCATGGCTGATCCACCTAGGCTGCATATCCCTGGACACAACAGGGCAATTTAGCATAGTCAATGCATCTAACTTGCACATCTTTGGACTGTGAGAAGAAACCTGAGCAGCCTGCAGAAACTCACAGACACAGGAAGAATGTGCAAATTCCACACACACGGTGGATTTGAAACCAGATCCCCGGTGCTGTGAAGCAGCAGTGCTAACCATTGTTCTAATTCAGAATGATTGATGAGCCAATTTTTATATATTTTACAGAGTTTAATATTTTGAATATGTGCTTGTGAACCCCATGTTTTTTAAAATCTTGGTCTTTTTATGGGTACTCAAATGAATCTCAGTTAATGCTCATTACTTACATACAATTAATACCTAATTAACATCCTTTTCTTATACATATTCAGGGCGCTTAGAAATTAAATTAGAATCCTTACAGTGTGGAAACAGGCCATTTGACCCAACAAGTCCACACCAACCCTCCAAAGAGCATCCTAACCAGACCCATTCCCCTACACCGATTACTCTAGATTTCCCCTAGCCTACACATCCCTGAATACTATAGGTAATTTAGCATGGCCAATTCACCTAACCTGCACATTTTTGGACTGTGGGAGGAAACCGTAGCACTTGGAGGAAACCTATGCAGACACGGGAAAAATACGCAAACTCCACACAGACAGTCGCCCAAGATTGGAATTGAACCCAGGTCCCTGGTGCTGTGAGCCACCTTGCCACCCTAATTGAAAGGGAATGTGCCTTTTCCAGGGTTAATTTGCTATCATAGCTTATAAGTGACTGTTGGCTGCACAGTGTTACACATAAGTTCCCTAATGGCAGGTGGCTTTTTGGATCTCAACCAGTGTAACAGTAAGAGTACATAAATCAGCCTCAGCATTCATGTGATTTTGGGAGGTGGGAGAAATATCACTAGGATGCACACTCACAATTCACCTGCAAGATGTTTAAGGGAAAATAAACATCCTGATGCCATCAACACCCACTGACAGGTTCCCACATGTTCAGCAACTATTTACGTAAGGTGTTGCGATCCATGGAACCATTTCATAGCATGAGTCTCTATTTTTGCAGGGACAGTGACATTTGGAATCATGCTATGGCTATTGGTCATTAAAAAAAACTAGGTTGCTTTTAGTTGGGAGTTGTGTCCCAATCCATCTAGCTGAAAATGGCTAATTCAGTACTTCCAAACAAACCTGTTGGACAGGTCAGGGGTCAGCCCTTCTCATTCTGAATTATAAACTAAAGACTCCAGGGCGTGCCACTCCTTCAGTAGAGAATGAAATGAAATCTTATTCCTGCTTTATCCAATGTATTCCGATCTATTATTAGCTCCCTTGCTCCATTTGTCTCACCTGCCTCAAACCAGACTTTCGTATGATGTGGAAGTGCCAGAGTTGGACTTGGGTGGACAAAGTTAAAAATCACACAACACCAGGTTACATCCAATAGGTTTATTTGGAAGTACAAACTTTTGGAGCGCTGCTCCTTCATCAAGTAGCTAATGGGGCAGGATCATAGGACACAGAATTTATAGTAAAGGATCAAAGTGTCAAAAACTGATGTAATGTATTGAACAAACCTAGATTGCTGTTAAGTCTTTAATCACTTTGAATGGGTTGCATTAATATGTAAATCCCAGAGCTTCTTTCAAGTCACATTCCCAAGATAACTTAATGTTTTATTAAAAAGAAGTAACATCTCAGCTCAGACAATTCATTAAAGGTATGTAGTTAGAGTCTGCCTCTATTGCAATGTTGAGTCAGACTGGTTCCATTTCCAAAGTAGGAATTTATACAGTATCACATTGACTGACTGCCTACAGATTGTGTGCATTTTGAAGAAAATAGAATGTATCTGCAAATACAAACCTGCAAATGCAAATTCACCCCATTTACTTATGCAAGTGAGGGAGTGAGTGAGAGAGAGAGAGAGCGAGAGAGGGAGAGAGAAAGAGAGTGAGTGTGCAATGTTTTGAAGTTAAAGGCCTGTACTGAAGCTTTAAGAGAGAGCGAAGGCTGTTTTGCACTGACAACTTGCAGCCACATGTCATGTGACTGACTAGCAGTCTCAGAGTCTACTGGAAAATTGAGCATATTTTGGCTGTGAAACAAATACCTGACTTAGGTTGCTATGCTTTCACAACACTTCAAATTTAACCAATCAGTTTAAATTATGTCCCAGGATTTTAAAACCCAATAGAATTTGAATTTTACTGTTTTGACAACATCAAACCAATAAGGCTATCCGATGTCTGGGATTAAAAAAAGAAGCTAGCATGTTGGAGAATTAGTCAGAGAGAGAGCAATCAACTGCCATCATCAAAGTATCTGCTAGCAAAACACTAACTATCAAAGGTATCTTTTCATATGAAACATCTTTCAGCAAAAGACCAGGGATATCTATAGCCAGATGAAGACAGACACTGAGATGACAGCCTCTGTCTGGTTTTGAAACTTTAATCCATGTGATTTTAGCCGGGCATTTATGGGAACAGTATATTGTTATAGAATTGGAGGCAGATAACAAGCAACTCGGAGAAAGGAGGCTTAGAATTGTTTATTGTTCAATTTCAGAGTTAAAGAATAAATTGATATTCTTGTCTTTAAAAAGTGAAATTTGGCACTTCTCTGTCACTCATACTTTAACAGATTACGAGGCAAGGTGAGCTTTTCTGGGTGTTCGGTTTAATTAGCAGAGGGGTTCACCGCTGTGTTGTAACAGTAAGAGTGCGTACGTATGTGTATGTATGCATGCTTCTGTGTGAGTGCATGTGTGTGTGTGGGTATAGTGTACTAGGGTCACATGTCGTGTGATATGAACCCAAGATCCCCCTTAAGGCCATGCTCATGGGTACTGAACTTAGCTATCAGCCACTGCTTGGCAAATCTGTGTTGCTGTGTATCCCGAAATCCGCCTTGAAGGACGGTCACTCAAAGATCCTAGGCTGAATGTCTTTGACTACTAAAATGTTCCCTGACTAGGAGGGAACATCCCTATCTGGAGATTATTGCATCATGTCCATTCACCTGTTGTCATAGTGTCTGCTTGGTCTTGTCAATATACTATGCCTCAGGGCATCCTTGCCTGCAGTGTATGAGACAGAAAACGTTGGTCGAGTCAAATGAGTACCTGCCTTGCACGTTGTGGGTGGTGTCCTCACATGTAGTGGTGGCATCCATGAAGACACTCTGACACGTCTTGTAGGGTTGTATGTTGTTATGGTTGATGTCCTAAAGGCCAGGCTCTCTGCTGCGAACAATGATCTGTTTAAGGTTTAGTGGGTTGTTTAAAGGTGAGAAATGGAGGTGCATTGAAGATCTTGCGAGATGCTTATCCTCACTGATAATGTGTTGCAGGGTTTGAAGAACATGGAGTAGTTTCTCTGCTCCAGGGAAGTACTGGTCAACTAAGGGTACACTATCGGTTGCACCTGTGTCTGTCTCCTGAGGAGGTCATTGCAGTTTCTCACTTTGGCACAATGAAACTGGTGTTCAATGAGTTGAGCATCATATCCTGTTCTTATGAAGGCATCCTTCAGCATCTTCAGGTGTCCATCGCGTTCCGCCTCATCTGCGCAAATCCTGTGTATGCGTAGGGTTTGTCCGTAGGGGATGGTTGTTTCTTACTTTGAAAATAGAACCAGTCTGACTCAAGGTTGGAGCACAGACAGACTTTAACCTCACACCTTTAATTCATTATATGGGCTGAGATATTACTTTTTTTTAATCAAACCTTAAATTATCTCAGAAATGTGACTGGAAAGAAGTTCTGGGGTTTATATATTAATAAATCAAAACCTGCAACCATTTGAAGTTATTAAAGACAGAACAGCAATCTAGGTGTGTTCAATACCTTGCATCAATTATATGACACTTTGATTTTTTATTATAAATTCTGTGTCCCATGGTGCTGCTCCACTAGTTACCTGACAAAGGAGCAGTGCTCTGAAAGCTTGTACTTCCAAATAGATTTGTTGAACTAATCATTTGTCAAATCAAGTACTTTCCTTCTCTCCTGCACAAATGCATTAGATATCCATTTATATGAGTCTACAACCTAATGTAACTCGCCACACAGCCATTAAAACAAAATGCACCCAAAGAAATAAAATATTGCAATATTAACAAAGTTCACTCTTAAACATTCATACACTCCATTCATTTCATTGCATTGAAATTGCTCAGGCACATCATGAACTTAAAAAACAGCTGCAAATCTGTCAAAAACATTAATTTTGCAGTTCTATGTTAAATGATGTTGAAATTTAAACTCCCAGAAAGTTTTTCAGCATTCATTTACAGTTATCTGCAGCCACTTCAGCATGGTGTGTTTGAAGGGAGCATCTTCTGTGATGAAAGAAGACAAAATCAGTGTAGCGACTCACTGTAACATCTGCAACTACATGTGTAGAGTGCATGCATATGTGTGTGAATGCATGCATATGTTAAGAGAATTAGTGAGCAATTGTAATTCTTCTACACTCTTCAGTACTTTGCTGAGATTACTGCTTATTCAACTGTCCTCAGAGTTTGAGGCCTGAAATTAGTACTAACTATGGTAGAAAATGAGAAATGAAATGAGAATGTATGACAGTCAAAGAAATTTAGAGCACTGCATGCTGATTTAGTAAGGCCTTAGAATTTGCATCAAATCAGAGTTCTTTTCAGGAACTATAAAAAGAAAACTGCAAAGGTCTGCGAGCTGCTGGAAAGGTTCACGATACAGCAAGCACAAGGTTTGATTCTCACTCATTGCCATACAATATTCAATATGTTGATAGCGATGCTTTGAAAATCATCTGTTATGAAACTTTGCCAAAAGAAATGACAAGGTAGGGGTGGCATGGTGGCTCAGTAGTTAGCACTGCTGCCTCACAGTGCCAGGGCCTGGGTTTGATTCCACCACTGGGCAACTATGTGGAGGTGCTCCGGTTTCCTCCCACAGTCCAAAGTGGTGCAGGTTAGGTGAATTGGCCATGCTACAGTGCCCATAGTGTTCAGGATGTGCAGTTTAGGTGTGTTAGCTAGGGGGTTAATGTAGGGGAATGGGTCTGCATGGGTTACTCTTCGGAGGGTTGGTGTGGATTTGTTGGGTTGAACAGCCTGTTTCCACACTGTACGGATTCTATGATTCAAAACAGAGTACTAATCAATGATGCTAAACACTTATGGTGCATTTTGGCATGAAGTTACACTTTCACTACAAAAAGATGAGTTGAAATTCATCATAGTTACAAATGCAGCAATCAGTGTAAAATATTGGTTGCATCAGCATCCCTCGTCTAATCCTTTTTTTAAATCATGATGCATTTGATTACAATCATCCACAAGTGATTCTTTAATAGCTATTCAAGTTAATTAAAAAGGTGACAATGTGTCTCCTGATTGTTTCATTTACATGGAGTAAATATGTTAAATGGCTTGATTTTAAAACAATATCATGTCGAAACACATACAGCAGTTCAGTGATGTATCCTATAGTATGCTCATACATACATATAAATATATATATATATGGATGAAACAAAGAAATCGCAAAAATTGTTTCAATTTACAATTTCATTCAAATAATTGATTTTTATCCTAAAATAACAATACAGGTCTCCAAATGAACTTGATTCAGTTTGTGTTACAACACAGATTGATTGATGCATATTTCCCAATTTGTTTGCCAGGACCAGCCTATTCAAGGCCTGATTCTGGATTAGTGGTGCTGGAAGAGCACAGCAGTTCAGGCAGCATCCAAGTAGCTTCGAAATCGACGTTTTGGGCAAAAGGCCTTCATCAGGAATAAAGGCAGTGAGCCTGAAGCGTGGAGAGATAAGCTAGAGGAGGGTGGGGGTGGGGAAAAAGTAGTATAGAGTACTACTGGGGGAGGGGATGAAGGTGATAGGTCAGGGAGGAGAGGGTGGAGTGGATAGGTGGAAAAGGAGATAGGCAAGTAGGACAAGTCCGGACAAATCATGGGGACAGTGCTGAGCTGGAAGTTTAAAACTAGGGTGAGGTGGAGGAAGGGGAAATGAGGTATTCAAGGCCTGATCCATACTATTGCACAATTTTTAAAGTCAAGTGTTGAGTCAATGTCCAAAAATTTCTAATGGTATTTTGCATACAAACCCACATCTCATAGAGTCAAGGTAGCAAGCAGAACTTCTTTAAAAAATCATTCACAGCAATATTTTTGTCTGATAAATACACTTAAGAGTTTTCTTTTCAGCCAGTAGATTGGCATGTGACTGAATGCCCTGTTAAATATATGACATCATTCATTCCAGACACAGGCATCACTGTTTTGAAAATCTACTTGAAAGCACAATGGAAGTTGAATTAAATAATCTTGTTAATATCAGTTGCTGCAAACTGGCAATTCATGATGCCAACTTCAATAAGAGTAGAGCTTCTAAAAGTGCATTGTGAGAGCTATTACAATTAAAACATTGTTAAAAGAATTAAAAAGCTTGAACTGTTGTTAGCCAAGTGTTTGGCATAACAGGATGCTGGAGAAGTTTTCAATTCAATCTAGTCTGTTGTGCTGGTTGAATGAGAATTACATGCTTTGGAGAGGCTAGAATTGGAGATGCAAAGCATTGATGGAGACCAGAGCAGCAAACAGATTCACAAGAGTAAGAGCCTTTGGCATGATGATATCATTTGTATATAATTACACTTTTTTTTCTTATCGTTCATAAATGTAAGTTTCCAAACACTTAGTGTGGAAAATCAAAGTTGGAAAGAGTAATATTGAAGACAAGTTCAATCAGGAAAAAGTAATTGCACAATGGCAAGCTTCAATTCTAAAAGTGTTACAAATAAAATGTGAGGATAATATGTCCAAATGCTCTGAGGCCCTGGAAAAGGTAGCTGAAATCACTTCTGATATTAAGACAGTGAAAATAAGGAGATATCTTATTACTTTAGGGCTTAAGAATTACATCAGTGCTAAATAGTATTTAGCTAAATTGTGTAAAATGTAATTTTTGGTCTGACACAATGGGAAAAAGAGTCAAAGCAAGCAGGGAATCTCTAATCCTTGGCAGTGTGATTAGCTGAATCTTGCCAGACATTAACTGCTAACGCCCACCTAACTCAAGTGTGGTTAATGAACATTTGAGCAACCAGAATTCTCCAGCTAGGGACTTGAATACTTAGTCATCTCCTTTCAGGTACGCAATTGCAAGGGGGTTCAGAATTTCTTTGAGGCTGGGGTTGGGGGACATCGTGAGATTATCTGAGTGGAGTAGGTTGGAGAAGTAGATTACAGGCAATGTGGAGATTTTGGACCAAGGAAGCTCTAAACCTTCACAGTAAAATCAGGATTTGGAAATGGCAATGTTGGACTTGGGTGTACAAAGTTAAAAATCACACAACACCAGGTTATAGTCCAACAGGTTTAATTGGAAGCACATTAGCTTTCGGAGTGACGCTCCTTCATCAGGTGATAGTGGAGGGCTCAATCCTAACACACAGAATTTATAGCAAAAATTTACAGTGTGATGTAACTGAAATTATACATTGAAAAATTGATTGTCTGTTAAGCCTTTCATCTGTTAGAATACAGTGATAGTTTCAGTTCTTTCATGTGTAAATCACAAAACCTTTTTTCTAAAAAGTTGCATTCCTGGGTTAGCTGTTAACAATAGTGATAGCTAGACAATATGTTGAAGGTGTTGGCCCCCTGTGTTCTCTGTCTATGCCATGATGTTTAGATTGATTCTAATCTAAAAAGTGAGATAACGGAGTTTTACATAAATTCATGCAGTTTTTGAGCTCAGAGTTCTACATGAATGAATGCAGTTTTTGAGCAAAGTACAATGTAACTCTGCAAGTACAAATTCACCCCACAAAATATATGTGTGCATGTGGGTCTTTGTCTGTCTGTGTGTCTGTCTGGGTTGGGGGTTGTGATTGTGAAAAAGTGTACGTGTGTATGTGTAGTGAGTGCAGTGTCTTAAGTCTGTGAGGGGGTGCATGTGTGAGCGTGGGAGTGTGTGTGTCTGTTTTGGGCGGCACGGTGGCACAGTGGTTAGCACTGCTGCCTCACAGCGCCAGAGACCTGGGTTCAATTCCCGCCTCAGGCAACTGACTGTGTGGAGTTTGCACATTCTCCCCGTGTCTGCGTGGGTTTCCTCCGGGTGCTCCGGTTTCCTCCCACAGTCCAAAGATGTGCAGGTCAGGTGAATTGGCCATGCTAAATTGCCTGTAGTGTTAGGTAAGGGGTAGATGTAGGGGTATGGGTGGGTTGCGCTTCGGCGGGGCGGTGTGGACTTGTTGGGCCGAAGGGCCTGTTTCCACACTGTAAGTAATCTAATCTAATCTAAGTGTGTGTGGGTGTCTGTGTGCGTGTCTGTGTGTATGTGAGTCTGTGTATAGGAGTGCTGTGTGTCTGTGAGAGTGTGTGTGTGTAGGAGTATCTGTGTGTGTGTATAGTGCAATGGTGATCACCTGTAATGCGACATGAACCCAAGGTCCCGGTTGAGACCCTCCCTATGGGTACGAACTTAGCTATCAGCCTCTGCTCGGCCACTTTTCTCTGCTGCCTGTCCCGAAGTCCATCTTGGTAGTCTCATACCAGAATTGTGGTGTCACTATGGAAAGTTCTAAAGACTTTTTTAACTATTAGTCTGTTTACCATGAGAAAAGAGTTTAATTTCCTCTAAAGTTAATGCAGGCTTGTCACCACATGCACTTAGATATTAGCAAGCCAGACAGATCGAGAGCATAATCTTTAAAGGTAGAAAATGCCTGGCCCTTCAAATTCTCCGAAAATGTTCTATTCGAATTTCATAAGTACAAAGTAATTCAAAGTACAGATGCTTTTTCTTTAGCCTTGAGCTTTAATTTGTGCTTATGTAATTCAGATTTAGAAAAATAAAAGATGTCCTTGTATTTTCACTTTTTATGATCACCAGACAAAATCGACTCACTTTAGGAGTCTAGTCAATGTTGCAGTATAGGCAATTTCAGCAGCTAGTTTGTACACAGCAAACTTTCACCACACCAATGTATAATGACCTATTATGCAGTCCAGTGACAATATACACAGTTTTTCCAACCTTTCTTCATAGCTAAAATTTCCCATATCAGACAACATCTTGGTAAACTTTATTTGTACCCTCTCCAAAACATCCACATCCTTTTGGTAGTGTTGTAAGCAGAACTGCATGTAATATTTCTAGTGTGGCCTAACTAAAGTTCAATAAAGCTGCAGCATAACTTGCCTATCCTTATACTCAATGTTCCTTCCAATGAAGGAAGCATGCCATAGGCACTTTTTTTACCACCTTATCTACTTGCGCTGCCACCTTCAGTGATCTGTGGACCTACATTCCCATATAAAATGCTTTCCATGTTTGTGTTGTGAGTGGATTACATTGGGATTGGAGATGAATTGATACAGTTTGGCAATACACGTATCTCAACACAAAGATAACCATAGCAAAGAAAACATTTCTCGATGATGACTGTAATAAAATTATAAATGCTTTCAGAAAGATTTTCCAAGTGTTTTTTTAGTTATCGGTAGGCCAATGAGAAAGCGAAAGTTTTGGAGTAAACTGTAGTTGTTCAGTGACGGATCATTAAGCTGTCTAGGACAATTATTAGGGAGCAAGCAGGAATTAAAAACCATCACCTCACCCTCACCTTCATTGCTAAACCACCATACTGGCTAATATTTGCAGTGGAGTACTGCCACTTTCGAAAGCTTTTAAATCAACCAAGAGCCAACCAAGATACCCAGTGCACAGTGTCAGCTAAAGAAGCCGCAAAGAAGGAAGTAAGGTAGTTGAGAAATAAATGTACCGATCTGCAAGTAGCAGTCAGCATATTGCAGCAGGCAGACAGAGAAAAGAAACTGGTAGCTACAGACCACACCAAATGGAGAAATTAAAAGCGCAGCTCTCAATCCACCATGGTATAATATGGAGAGGTTAGAGAGGAAGGAGACGAACAGGGTATAGACTGGGATGAGCTCAGGGAAGACACAAAGCAGTATGCCATGTGCACAGAGAATTGGGGTCTGCCCCCATCCTTCCCAGAGGAGTCAACACCTTCAGTGCCTCTGGGGACACCCTCGTTGCAATGAATCTGACCACTAATGAAAAATGGGTCGAAGATGCCGAAGCCCCAGCAATCACATGCACCAACCCATTTACAGTGGCACAATTAACAGAGATTGTGAAAAAGACTCCTGATTTTGACCCATCAGCTGATTCATTTAAGTTCTTTGAAAGGGTCAGGCGGCAGAAGGTTTTAAATTGGTTAGATGAGAGAGGAAGTAAAACTCGTAACGTGTTTAAGTCAGCCAATGCAGTCTGTCATTCCAGCACCACTAAATGTAGGAGATGGAACCCTCGTCAGTATGAAAAACGCAATCCTAATAGCAATTGGTTACAATAAAGGAGACCCCATAGACAAGTGCAGACAAAAGAAGGGGAACACCTGACTGCCTTTGCCTGTCATTTATGGCTGGACTTTACAGGAGTCTACAGAGACTTAAACAGAGGTTAATCGAGGCTGACTCAGCTAAGTGAGCTAGGACTTCAGATTCCCATGACACCGAAAAGAGCAGGAAGACCTGTGTGAATTTTGATCCCACAGAGCCAAACCACAATAAGGTATAGATACTGAGAAGCAAGTCCTGAGTGTGGGACAAAGAAGCCCATGAGTTGAACAAAAGTTAAACAGAGAAAGGAGGGAAAATGCTTCCTTTCCATACCTCCAACCAGGGTCCGTTGTGGATGAATGTAGGAAGCGAGGGCATCTCTTAAAGAAACCAAGCCCCACCGTACACAGCCACAGGGAGAGATAGAGGGACACAGCAGGGGGGGCACTTGGCAGCCAGCACGATGCTATCACTGTGGGTACACAGGACACAACATGCAAGAATGTAGAGCCCATGTGTGGCTGTACTCACAGTCACAGGGACCCACCGGCCGGATCAGGAACAAGAGATGATAAAGAGAATCACCAACATCTGTTAGAAGGTCCAACTTGACATGTCTTTACACTAGTGTACTCTTCACTCTCAATCTACAAGGCATCTGCATGACAGTGGCAGACTTCTGCCTCCCTATCCGACATGAAGTTGGATAATGTAGGAAGATCACTAATCATTGGCAAGTTAGGAGGCCACCCTACAGAGTCCCTTTGGGATACTGGAGGTTCCCACACAACCCTGAACCTTGAAATTTAATAATCTACCCTGACGGACCACAGGGATTTTTATTTTAAGTGGGTTTACTTGCCATGTACAGGAAGGGTACATAACAGAACCAAGAGAATTACATGCCAGCATCTTAGTCAACATGCAGAATGCATCCTTGGGGTCGATTACAAGACCAGGTGCAATCGTACTTTTGACCCAGTGAATGCCTGCATATGGCAACTGTTTCTGATTAGCGGTGTCCCACCCATCATTTCAGCAGGTAGTTATGCTAATTGAATCAGCACAATAAGAGAGTGCTGGTACAATCCCCTAACAAAGACCAAGGATCCATCTATGAGAGAGGTGACAGTGAAACACAAAAAGGTAATCGTCCAGCATGACTGTGGGTGTATCCCGGGAGAGGTAATGATTGATGGGCCCAACCAGAAACCACAAAGACAGTACAGTTTCTCCATACAGGCAGAAGGGGAGGTGGCAAGGATGGCTGACACTCTGTTAAAGCAAGGAATGCTACGACCTGTAGCCTCCACTAATACAGCTCTGATTTGGCTGGTCAGGAAACCAGATGGTTCATGGCATTTAACCATCAAAAATAGGAAACTGAATAAAGTCACTCCCCTCACTGCACCAACAGTAGCTTACCAGCTCAGTCACAATAATGAAACAAGTCCCGTGAGTTAAGTACTTCACAGTACTTGATATCATTAATTGTTTCTGGTCCATACCCCTGAAACAGTCCTGCCAGTACAAATTTGCCTTTACCTTCCAGGAAGAACAGTACACCTGATATGTCTACCCCAAGATTTTCATAACTCACCCTTGATTTTTCACAGAAGGTTAGCCAAGGGACTAGACCCGAACTGACTGCCTAATACAATATGTAGACGACTTACCTCTACAGAAAGAAATAAAGGAAGAACACATTCAGCTCCAAGGTGAATAACTCGAATTACACAGGCCAGGATGCAAAATAAGTCTGAAAAAGCCACAGATTCTACAGCCTAGGGTTGCATATTTGGGGACAATAGTCACCCATGCGAAAAGGGAGATAGACAAAAGTGAATGGAGACCACAGAACGACACCCACTCCCACAAGACATCAGTGCACTTCGATTTTTCCTAGGTCTAGTAGGATACTGCAGGAACCACATTGATGGCTTTGCTATCAAGGCAGCCCTCCTCTCAGAATTACTGAAAAGGAATGCTAGGAGAAAGTGAGGACTGCAGATGCTGGAGATCAGAGCTGAAAAATGTGTTGCTGGAAAAGCGCAGCAGGTCAGGCAGCATCCAAAGAGCAGGAGAATCGATGTTTCGGGCATAAGCCTGAAGAAGGGCTTATGCCCGAAACGTCGATTCTCCTGCTCCTTGGATGCTGCCTGACCTGCTGCGCTTTTCCAGCAACACATTTTTCAGCTCTGAAAAAGAATGTTGCCTGGAATTGGACATCCCAACACACAGAGGCAGTAACTGCTTTAAAACATACCCTTGCAACAGCATCTGCCTTATTAGTGCTGAACCCTGACTTACCATATACCCTAGAAGTTCTAGCCACAGACCAGACGATAGCTGCTGTTCTACTACAAGGACGGCATGGTAGGCTAGGCCCAGTGGCCTATGCCTCCAGAGTCCTACAGCCTGTGGAACAAGGGTTTTCCATGTGTGCGCGACACCTTCTCATAGTCTTTTGCGTAGTCCAGTACTTTGAATACATCATTGGTTTAAATCCACCAACCATACTAAATGAACAGATCCAACCCAGCTCCTGCTGGGTGACCAAATGAAAGCCAGATTTGAGCCACATGATGGGACTCTACTGCTTCAAGGTCGATGCATCATGGTCAAATGTACAAAGTACCCACCCATCTTCCTAGCCAATAATCTGAATTATGGAGGAGACCCACATGATTGCCAAATCATAGCCACTAAACACCGCATTGGCTCTTTTATACCTAAACAGCAGGAGAAACGGTCAGAAATAAGACAAGAAGATAACCAGGCTAACACAGCCATCAGGATTATTGTAGATGTATATTCCACAGTAGAGGATGTCAGTTGGATCATCAGCTGTGGGATAAAAAATGACCGACACTCAAGGACAGCCACTAATTGAACTAGCTTTAAAATTACCCCATCATCTAAATGTCCGAGCAGTGGAACTGGCAGCTGTAGCCTATGTAGACAGCCACCCCAATCTGTTGCCTTTATTGGATATACTTATGCAGATATATATTCAAACAGCATGTATATGTGCAACAGCCTCACATTTTGCATGATCACGATTTTTGCATCAAGCAGAAATTCCATATTGCATACCACCCCCAATCCAGATCGTGGAAAAGATGAACTGCACCCAGAAAGGAATGGTTAGGAAGACAGTGCAGCAGAATAAAGAAAACTAGAACATAGTACTTCCGTTTATTCTCATGATGGTACATAACACTGATCCATAGGGTAAATACCCCCATATCCTAATGGCAGGGACACCCATGGAAGGAGTCAATGACCTGTTCAGTCTTGACCTCATAGAAACTGCCCTCAATGCCCTCATCCACAAAAGAAGCAGTGCAGCAGCTCACCAGAAATACCAAGGCCACTTAGTTAGCAGCAACTGCCATTCCTCCCATCAACCAACCAGGTAATACCCTCTATCTGCGTTCACCTATCCCCACCTCATCACCTTGTTCCCCCTATCCCTTTGATCTGCAGCTCCCGCTATAGCCACTTGCATCCTGAAGAAGGGTTACACCCAAAATGTTGACTTCTGCACCTCCTGATGCTGCCTGGCGTGCTGTGTTCTTCCAGCTTCCTGATTGTCTAACTCAGGTTAGGAACTAGAAAGAAAGCAAGTAAGGCTTACTTCAACAGCAAAGTTAAATCTGTTGAATATCCCATGGGACAGCAAGCAAAGCTACAGATCAATAACCCTAGTTCCTTTCTTTCCCCTAAATATTCGAGTCCACACACTGTGGCTGTATAAAAGCCCCACGGGAAAAATCGGCTGTTACCACGTAAACCAGTTAAAAGCTTATGGCATACAACACAGCCACTCTCACCACCTCAATATATGTATGATTGATGATACTGCCCCAGAGCAGATGACAGACCATGGACAACCCCAAATATAGCCTCACAGTCAGGCCTTGATGGAGTCTATACCGTTCCATCATTGCCACCGACTGCAGCTTCAATGTCCAATAGGCCTCTTGACACTTTAAATGATTCAATGAAAGACCTTCTAACGAATTGGAATGACTTGTTGGTAACTAACAACATGGACAAGTTACACACTCGTAACAGGTTCAACCTGACATGACTCCCCGATAACTGCCTGACAGACTGGCAGATCGAAAATCTCTGACTCGCTATAACTCACACCACAAGCAATGTACCCGCCCCATGGAGACATAACACTACAAAAAGGCTAGTACAGACAATGGAAGAACAGATTAACTCAGACTCTAAAATAGTCATTCCGGGTGTCACCAGTAGAGGGAATGACCGAACACAAACATGGGAACTGGAATGATTCAATATTGCCACACCCCCAAAGACAGAGAATTCAGAACACACTGATGAGTCTCTGTTGGATGCTTAGTTGGCAATGCACTCATTCACTGCTTTAGGTGATGAACCAGCTCCTGACAGCCAGCAAGGGTGAGGTGCAACTGTGAGGTCCAAACTCACATGCACCCCACAAGTATTCTAACTCTTATTCCTGTATGTGCGGATGGCATTAACCAGGTCACAAATCTTCAGTTTTCCGCTCATTTTCATTTATATTTAAGGCATTGGTCATAACGGCTTCGATCATCATCTTCACTCGTCTTTATATCATTGGTCATCATGACCACCTCATTTCAAGCTTCCCCGAGCATTTTTCGGTCAGGTCGTTTCAACCACCCTAATCCTTAACCACTAGAAACCGGGATTGGAGCCTACCAGGACTCTAAACTCAACTTAACATTCCGTATGGGGTTCCCATTCCTGTGCCTTTTTTCAAAAATTGTTTTTGAAAAAAAAAGTGGGGTAAGTTTAGGACATATGCATACACATTACATTAATTCAAAACTATCCAGATATTAGACAAGGATAACAACAGACATAACTTTGATCCCTCCTCAGGACAACCATGTCTGTATGAAACACAATCAAGATATATCTCATTGGGATCATCATCACCATCGGGAACAACATACACAAGACACCGAACAGATAAATATTTGTTAGCTTAGTAAATATTAGTTATCCTATTGTTTGTAAACAATATTTTCTGGGTTCGTTATGAATTTTCATTATGAATTTTTTTCTTATTACAATTTTTTTGTTTTTGTTTACTTCTCCAATATCTTATTTATTTTAATTTACTACATTTGCTTGATCAGCTGTAAGTATGAGGCTTTTTATTGTTCTATTCAGATACAGTTTGCTATCATGTTGTTTGTGTAAAATATTCTCTGGCTTTATTTTTTTTCTGTATTGGTTCATTTACTTATTTTAATTTACTGCACTATCTGTAACAATTTAGTTGTTCAAGTATATATTGTGCTTAGCTTGAGCCCGGATGGTCATGTAGTCACTGCACAGAGATTGGTCTTTAATATGTGATCTATCATGCTTCGCATTCAGGATCAAGAGGAGGGAATGTGGCCAGACAGGCCACTCAAATTGATGAATTTATGATGGATTTACAAAGATTGGATAATGGCTATGGTATGCTGGGAAACTAAGGCAAGCTTTGAACAACATGACTGTGCTAATAAACATGGTATATAATCCAGACAGGCAACAACCACCAACAGACAGTTTGCAAACAACCTGGTAGCTGCAGACCCTACAATACACACCCAAACTTGGGTTTGAATGGAGTCAATGGAATGTCATCCAGGGTGATTGGAAGCATCGAGGTGTGTACCAGATATGGAGGTGCCTCACTCCCTGATTTAAAGGAGGCTACATGTGCCCAGCACCTCCAGGAATGGAGACCAAAGGACCACCCTGCCATCAACATGCCAATGCCTGGTTGGGCCCAATTGATCAGGGTGATCAAGCTTGATCAATCCATTGGTGAACACTGAAGACTCTCCCAAAAGGGCACAAAGACTTTGGAATAAAGAATCACTGCAACACCATGCTCAGCACAGTAGCTCGAGTGCAGTAACTCAAGACCAACCACTGAGAAGAGAAGGCACTCTTGAGATCATCAGGAGAAGAAGACTAGATGGCATCACCATATGGAGCACAGCCAAGTTCTGGTGTGGTGATATACGATCATCCAGAGTAAAGTTAAAGCACAAGATAAACATTGGTAGTGTAAATTGTTAACTTATAGTGCAGTTTATGTAATATTATTAATTGTGTCAAATAAATGAATACTATTATTTATTATTATTAGGGGTCAGCTCACCGTTGTTTTGCTTAGTATGAGTTAAAACACGTGTGTCAGGCACAACAGTCAGCCCCACCATCTGACAAAAAATTACATGGCCCCTGTGAGTTGCTATTTCTCAGCAATGCAGGAGGGAACACAGCAAATAAACACAGCCAATTTCTGGGAGAAAGTGAGGACTGCAAATGCAGGAGATCAGAGTCGAAGACTGTGGCAGATGCAGCAGAGGAGGACGAATTGGGAACAAGGGATAGTATTTTTACAGGAGGCAGCCTGTAAAGCACCTTCCACCCCAAAATCAATTTTACCTAGACCATCTCAGACAACTCTCTCCCCTTCTTGAACCTCTCCATCTCCATTTTCAGTGACCAAAAACACAGTCATCTACTTCAAACCCACCCCTAGCTACAGTGACCACAACTCCTCCCACCCTGCCTCCTGTAAAAACACTATCCCTTATTCCCAATTTATTTGCCTCCACTGCATCCGCTCCCAAGAGGACCAATTCCACCATAGGACATTCCAGATCCTTCTTCAAAGACTGCAATTTCCCCTCCCATGTGGTCAAAGATGCCCTCCAGAGCATCTCCTCCACTTCTTGTACCTCTGCTCTTGAACCCCGCCCCTCCAATCACAACAATTGGTGAAGAATGAAGACCCTCCCAAAAGGGCCCAAAAACTTGGTCCTCATCTTCTACTACACCAACCTTCGGACACATCACATCATTCTGCACCTTTTCCACCATCTACAAACAGACACCACCACCAGGGATCTATTTCCCCCCCTACACCTATCTGTGTTCTGGAGAGACCATTCTCTCCGTGACTCCCTTGTTAGGTCCACGCCGCCACCAACCCATCCTCCACTCCTGGCACCTTCTCTCACCCCACTCACTTCCATCCAAGGCTTCCACATCCAATAGATTTACCTGTACTTCCACACAATTCATTTACTGTGTCGATTGTGCTCGATGTGGTCTCCTCTACATTGGGAATCAGGACGCCAACTTGCAGAACATTTCAGAGAACATCTCTGGGACACAAGCACTAGACAATCCACAGCCCTGCGGCCGAACACTTTAACTCCCCTTCCCACTCCACCAAGGACATGCAAGTCCTGGGCCTTCTCCACTGCCAAACACTAGCCACCCAATACCTGGAGGAAGAACATCTCATCTTCTGCCCTGGGACCCTCCACCACAAAATCAATGTGGATTTCACCAGTTTCCTCATTTCCCCTCCCCACCTTATCCCAGATCCAACCTTCCAACTTGGCATCGCCCTCTCGAGCTGTCCTCCCAGTCCATCTTCTTTCCCAACTATCCGTTCCACCTTCTGACCTATCACCTTCACTCCCACCTTCATCTACCTATCACATTCCCAGTTACCTTCCCCCAGCCCCACTCCCCTTTAAATCATCTCTCAGCCTCCTTGGGCTGCCCCCTCATTCCTGATGAAGAGCTTATGGTCGAAATGTCAACTCTCCTGCTCCTCAGGTACTGCCTGACCGGCTGCACTTTTTCCAGCACCACATTCTTTGACAGCCAATGTCTGACCAGAGCTTGGCCTCTGATTCAAGGAATGATTTAAACTGCTGATGCTTAAGCTCACGGCATGTTGTCAAACATTGTGAATAACTCAAAGGAGAGAAGACAGATTAACAATTCAGGTGTCAATTGCAACACCTCACTGAATTTGAATGAAGAGTTGCCATCTCAAATGTTAACCCAATTTTCCTTATTTCAGATTTTGATAGACTTGCCATGTATTCCTGGCATATTTCTGATTTTTTTTTATCGCTATCCATGGAACTTAATAAAGTAGACACTGGTTGACATGATATAAAACAATGGCATATGTAACCTAATATGACATTGAACAGAATGGAATAACAGCTAAATTAAGATACATAATTATTGAATGTTACATAAATATACCATTTTCTTTTACCATATTAGAATGCATTTAGATTTTCATGTAAAATGCTTCAAATTGAAAAATTCATTTTGAGAAAGATGATAGTGAACCCAGCACTAGTTTTCGTTAAGTCATCTGTGGCCAAATATTGCACTAGGATTATTGTATCTTACCATTATGCTTTGTGTAAACAGCAATCTGACAGTGGGCAATATGCATCCTCCATATTGAAAATATTACTCAATGCTTAGGTGTACAACCTCATTGTAACTACATTCCTTATGCATACTTTTTAAATTAGGTATATGATTAAATTCAATCCAAGGTATGGCTAAAATGAAGTAAGTACTGGAGGACACTAAAGTCACATATTAATGCTGCTGTCTAAAAGGTGTAAATTTAGGTCTCAACAGAATGCAATTTCAATAATATTTCTTCAAACTCAGCATTTTGTGATGCATAACCTCTAACAAATATAGTGCTTCCTTACTAATCAAATTACAGTATAAAAACATGGAATAGTCACATAGCAGTTTCACAAACCCAGTCTTATGAGCATGTCAAATTCCAGTCATGGCAAGCTAGTGACTTTATACAAAACAACGCAATGCAGCTGACCAAACCTGCACTGAATCCTAATATTTATTTAGGCCCACTACGTACTGCTCATATGTGGTTTCTATCTCTCTGTTTGCCTCCCATTCATGTACCTATCAAGATACACTCTAACAGTTGCTAACTTGCCTGTTTCCACTACTTCCATTGGGAATGCAGTCCAGGTATCCAACAACCGTTTCCTGCATGTTTCACCCCGAAACTTTCACCCTGCACCTTGAACCTGTGCCCTCTTATAGTTTATCTTTCCACCCTGGGAAAAAGCAGTATATAGATGCACTATCCACTGCATCTATATATTGCACTTTAACATTCATGTTAATAATTAAGGGTAACTTTAACTTCTTATGTCACATGGACTTTATTCCTTCTCCATGCAAATGGTAAAAGAAAGTTTACATTCAAAACTAGCTGTTCAAATAAGTGAATAGCAACCTCTTAATGTTAGTATGATGTCACCAAAATTTAGTTTTTCTCAGTAAACCTTTGTATGACACGCGTTGTATATAATTGTTTGCATTACCTTCATGAAGGAAGATTTCTTCAGTTTCTGTATGTAACAAAACCATAAATCCATTTGCAAGAAACAGGTTTTCAATTTAATTTCAGATCACATATGGTGCAAATCTCCTTTAGTGAGAAACAAATCATGATTGGATAATAAAATGTTCTCAACATGAAGAAAATAATAAATGACTGCTTTCACTCTTTAAAAATATATTTTCAATTAAGTTTTGTTTTATTTCTTGATCTCCCGATATGTTCTCATTTTCTGTAGACCTCATTAACACAAAGCACAATTTATTTGAAATCAATTGTCCTGTAGTTGCTCTCCACACTGATCATTCTTCAATGTAAACCTGAATATTGAAGGTGATAGTTACAGTTAAAGGTTCTGAAGAGCTTTTCAGACTGGGGGCCTGAGACCAGTGGAGTGCCACAAGGATCCGTTCTGGCTCCACAACCTTTCATTATTTATATAAATGATTTGGATGTGAACATAGGTGGTATAGTTAGTAAGTTTGTACTGGACGTGTAGTGGACAGAAGGAGGTTACCTCAGCATACAACAGGACCTTGATTAGATGTGCCAATGAGCTGAGGAGTGGAAGATGGAGTTTAATTTAGATAAACGCAAGGTGCTGCATTTTGGAAAAGCAATTCAGCGCAGGACCTATACACTTAATGGTAAGATCCTGGGGAATGTTGCTGAACAAAGAGACCTTGGAATGCAGGTTCATAGTTCCTTGAAAGTAGAGTCACAGTTAGACAGGATAGTGAACAAGCCATTTGGTGGGCTTTTCTTTATTGGTCAGAGTATTGAGTACAGGAGTTGGGAGGGGTCGCATGTTGTGGCTGTGCAGGACATTGGTTAGGTTACTTTTGGAATATTGTGTGCAATTCTGGTCTCCTTCCTATCAGACGGATGTTGTGAAACTTGAAAGGGTTTGGAAAAGGTTTACAAGGATGTTGTCAGGTTTGGAGGATTTGAGCTAGGCTGGGCTGTTTTCCCTAGACCGTCGGAGGGAGGCTGAGGGAGTGACCTTACAGAGGTTTATAAAATTATGAAGGGCATGCACTATATCAGTAGACAAAGTCTTTTCCCTGGGGTGGGGAGAAACTAGAGGATATAGGTTTAGGGTGAGGGGGAAAGATATAAAAAGGACCTAAGGGGCAACCTTGTCACACAGAGGGTGGTGTGTGTATGAAATGAGCTGCCAGAGGAAGTGGTGGAGGCTGGTACAAGTGCAGCATTTAAAAGGCATCTGGATGGGTATATGAATAGGAAGGGTTGAGAGACATATGGGCTAAATGCTGGCCAATGGGACTAGATTAGGTTAGGATATTTGGTCATCCTGGACGTTCTGGACTGTAGGGTCTGATTCTGTGCTGTACTTCTCTTTGGGTCTATAACTCTAAGAGTCATATCGGAATTGAAATGTTAACTCCCGCTCTCTCTCTCTCTCTCTGTCTGTCTCTACAGATGCTACCAGATTTTTTAGTTTAAGCTGTGAACTTAATTCAACTTATCTGTACTCACATTTTACACTTAGCTTGTAAAACATATCCTTACTTTAAATGCTCTACTGCTTGGCATTGGATATACACAGTGGAAGGTGGTAGGTGGTAGTGACACTGTCTGAAGACAACAAGGTGTCATTCTGTATGTATAAAAAAAACTGTGCTGTATAATTTATTCATAAAAATCTTTATGTATGTATTAGTCACTGTAGCAGTTCAATAGTTTTGTTATATGTAGAAAAACAAACCTTAGTTGTTGCTTACTTAAACAAGATTATACATGCATTATACAGTGGTTAGCACTGCTGCCTCACAGCGCCAGAGACCCGGGTTCAATTCCCGCGTCAGGTGACTAACTGTGTGGAGTTTGCACATCCTCCCCACGTCTGCGTGGGTTTCCTCCGGGTGCTTCGGTTTCCTCCCACAGTCCAAAGATGTGCAGGTCAGGTGAATTGGCCATGCTAAATTGCCCGTAGTGTTTGGTAAGGGGTAAATGTAGGGGTATGGGTAGGTTGCGCTTCGGCGGGGCGGTGTGGACTTGTTGGGCTGAAGGGCCTGTTTCCACACTGTAAGTAATCTAATCTAATCTAAATCTAATCTAATGCAGTGAAGGTGGACTAGGTAAAAAAATCACATGATACCAGGTTACAGTCCAACAGGTTTATTTGAAAATGCAGGCTTTTGGTGCCTTGCTCTTTCTTCAGGTGTTAGTGACAGAGGAAGACCTTAGACACAGAATTTATCTGTAAAAGATCAAAGGGTCATATAACTGCATCAGTTCTTGGTGTTTGTTTGAAAGTTCTGGTGATGAGGCATTCTGCCAAATGACTTTGATAGACTGCTCACATAACAATCTAATAGAATTCACTGTCTCTTTTTCCCTCAGGGTCTCCAGCATGCTATGTACTGACAACTTTCTAATGGACTTCTGATCAAAGGTATTTCTCTTTTCAATTTTCTCCACAAAAGACAGATAATATGGAATGATCCAACTACTTGGAGCATTCTGTGACCAGATCCAATCTTCAGCAGCTTGGTGTTTGCATTCTGAGGGTATGCTAGGAGAAAGCTGGAAAAGCACAGCAGGTCAGGCAGCATCCAAGGAGCAGGAGAATCGACATTTCAGGCATAAACCCTTCAATAAGAATGAGGCATTCCTGATGAAGGGCTTATGCCCGAAACATTGATTCTCCTGCTCCTCGGATGCTACCTGACCTGCTGTGCTTTTCCAGCATCACACTCTTCCTACTGAGGGTTTATGCACAGTTTGATGCAGCCACAAGCAAAGATGGCAATTAGGATGAGGGTGATATTGGGTACGACCACCCCCACTTTGTCCAGAACTTTGTACATGGTATCTTGGTGGACACAATCCAGCTTAAACCTCCAGATAAAGTGGAAGATGGCTTGGATGACTGCAAAGGTACAGGTTCTGGGAATGTGCCAGACTTGCGTTACATAAAACAACAGAGAAAGTACCTCACATGTGATGACCAAGTTTTTACCAGCAATGGAGAGGGAGTGGTGCTTCCAAAAGCCCAGTTTCTGCCTCACCTTGGCAATACACTCCTCCCAAGGTTTTGTGCTTGCCATAGACCCTCCGAACCACACTCCCAGCACCATCAGGTAATCTGTCCTGAAGATTATGGGAATAAAGGATCAGTTGACCCAGGTTCCGAAGAACATGGCCTCGCTCTTGCCTCCTGAGGCCAGTTCAAATTGGTCGCAGATGTTCCTGAGTTGACCAAGGCCCTTGAGTCCTTAGTAAAGAATAAAACTCCCAGAAGTGACAGGATCAGTTCACCCTGACCAAACCTGTACCTGTACTAGGCAGGATAGTCTCTGACAGCATCACAGTGCTCAGGGACACAATCACCTTTGTTCAGACAGGGGTGTGGGCACCTGCCTCATCAGCCTGGACTAGGGGAAGGTCTTTGACAGGATATAGCACACCTACATGTAGGACATGCTGTTCAAACTGGGCTTTGGGGAATGAATCTGCAATTGAATTTAAATGCTTTACACCAACATCATTCAGAGAAAATGAGGACTACAGATGCTGGAGATTAGAGTCAAAAAATGTGGCACTAGAAAAGCACAGCAGGTCAGGCAGCATCCGAGGAGCAGGAGAGTTAACATTTTGGGATAAGCCCTTCATCACGAGTTTTAGTGCAGGCTCAATCAATTAGGAAGCCTCACAATCAGATCTGGAGTGAGGCAGGGCTGCCTATTTGCCTGTGTTTGTGCTGTATGGAGACTTCTGCTGACTCCATTAGAAAGAGGGGTGACTATTCCTGGCAGTGGAGGCCTGCAGGTCAAAGCTTCTCAGGATGATGTCACTGTTTTCTGCTTGGATCTGCTGTCAGTGCACAGACCCATGAGTATCTGCATCCAAGTTCGAAATGGCCCCAGAAATCAAGGTAAATTGAGGCTTCAGTACTAGGAAATAATAGCGGGTCAGCTATATTTTTAAACTAAGTTGTCCAATGACAAATCATGGGGAGAATAGCTTGTATAAGTCTCTGAAATTAAATAATGTTCCCTTTGTGATCACCGTTATTGCCAAATCAGATGATGAACTTCCTGCTTAACTCTGAGATGAATTTTAGACCTCATTCTGTTATGGCCATAAATACCATTAATTATCACGTGCATAGCTACTTTCATTCTTGCCTCATGTAACTACTGCTAAAATGCTTGTCCTCAGCTCCAGTATGAAGTTGAAGTTACAAGACATTGATGGACAAAATGAATTGGCAAAACCGTGGCATTTCACTATTGGCTATTGCCTTCTACTGTGGCCCTAAATGGATATTTTCTAAACCTTATCTGTCCAACATACAGCCGAGGGGCCAGAATGTGTCCAATGAGGCCTCTTGATGTTCCAAATATAGGTGCACGCGTCTGCAAGAGGCTGTTGTTCCAATGTCAGGTCTTTCTTTCTCAAGCATTTACTGCTGATAGGCTCATACCAAGTGCACTGCATGGACATCTTTGGCAAAATACATTGATCTCAATGATTCCTGGCTTCAAAAGGTTAATATACAGAGAGAGGTTACATAAATTACAGTGAAGTTCCAATAAATTCAGAATGCTACAGTGGTTTCTCGAAAATGTTAAAAATATTTAAGGGAACAGATAATTTCAGACAAAGGGTAGCAGCACTTTATGAATCTTTTCCAAAAATGGCAATTAATATTAAACAAATTATTAATTTTAAAATTGAAAATGACAGACTACTCTTTTCTAAATGTAGCAAGGGACATGGACTATAGTATACTGTTAGGTCAAGAATCAGCCATGACTTCATTGATTGATCCAACAGAATTGAGGGGGACAACTGCCTACTCTTGGTCCCACATTCCAGACTTCATTTCCTCTCTACTCTTTTTGCTTACCTCTTGAGTTCATAGAAATCATAATGTAATAGAGCAAATAATGCAGCAATTTATCCACCTCATCCATGCTAACTTTCAAACAGGATCTCAATTAATCCCTTTTCCCCGTTCCCTTCCCAAAATTATAGAATTATTCATACAATTCCTTTTTGAAGACTATTGCTCAATCTACGCTTGGACCTTAGAAAGGATACACTGTTCTTGGAGGTTTTGCAACATAACGTTACAGTGTTTTGCAAACCCTAACCACATGTTAGATTTCACCTTTCCGCAATCAACGTACATTTATGCCCTCCTATTGCTGACCCCTCAGCATGACAAAAAAAATAGTTTTACTCTACATAAATCCTTCAGTTTTACATTGCAGAAATGGCTTTAGGAGGACCTAGAGTTTACAAGAAACACTGCATTAAAGCAAATTCTTCCCAGCTCTCCTTCTCTCATGACTTTGAACTTTTGTCAAATTTCTCCTTAAGTTTGCAACCATAGAATTTTACAGTCCAGAAGAAGGCCATTCAATTCATTATGTCTGTACCTGCTCTTGTAAGAACTACACAGCTAGTCTCATTCTCCAGCACTATCTTCATAGCCCTCTAAATTCAACACTTTCAAATGTATCCAACTCTCTTCTGAAACCTCGGCTGGAGTCTCCCAGGCAGTGAATTCCAAAGAACTCTCCACTACAGATAAAAATGGGCAGCTTTTGAAATTTATCCACAAAATTGCAATCCGAAACCCTGGAGCCATTCCAGTAAATCTCTTCTCTACTTTCTCCAAAACTTCAATACCATACGAGTTGCATGGAGCCTCAGTGTTTAGCACTGCTGCATCACAATACCAGGGACCCAGGTTCAATTACAGTCTTGGGCAACTGTCTGTGTGGAGTTTGCACATTCTCCCCGTGTCTGCGTAGGTTTCCTCTGGTTTCTGGCTTCCAATCAAAAGATGGTCAGTTTAGGTGAACTGGCCGTGCTAAATTGCCCTTCGTGCTCAGGGATGTGTAAATTAGGTGCACTTGTCAGGGGTAATATGGAATAATAGCGGAATTGAAAATGTGTTGCTGGAAAAGCGCAGCAGGTCAGGCAGCATCCAAGGAACAGGAGAATTGACGTTTCGGGCATCAGCCCTTCAGGGCTGATGCCCGAAACGTCGATTCTCCTGTTCCTTGGATGCTGCCTGACCTGCTGCGCTTTTCCAGCAACACATTTTCAGCTCTGATCTCCAGCATCCGCAGTCCTCACTTTCTCCTCCTAATAGCGGAATTGGTCAGGGTGGGTTACTCTTTGGAGGGTCGATGTGGATTTGTTGTGCCAAATTTCTTGTTTCCACACTGTAGGGATTCTATAATTTCTATGCTCATTCCCACCAACTGGTACCCAGAATTGGATGGAATGACTGGGGCTGAACTGTTGTGACATATACATTCAATTGTTAAGCTTCACTTGCACAGCTTATTCTGTAATAACCTACAGTAGAATATCCCCCAACATACTTTAGAACTGATACTTAATCACACAATTGAAATACTTTTAATTGATCATGTTTTAATTAAAAATTCTTTAAAAACCTTAATTCAAATCACAATAAAAGAATCTCTGCACTTGAAAACATTTTTCAAAATTCCAAGAATGTCTCATAACAATATTAGTAATAATTATATCAATAGTTTGTTGGCAGAGGACATTCGACATAAAAATCCACATTGCACCGATCATTACATCATTAACATGACAGAGATAGGTGCTTATTTTTTTGGCAGGAGATACATTAAAAAGAATACACATGAACAATATATTTCCCCAGTCAGTCAATCCCCAGTCAGCCAATACATAAAACATATTAATTTAGTAGCAGTTTTAACAGTAATAAACAACTGATCTGAGAAATTGTTGAAAATAGCATTCGATTAAAATTGACACTGTTGCAGTCAGATATTTTAAAAAACTTAATGTGTACCTGTCGGTGTTGAGTCAGAGGATACTGCAGCCCTGATGACTGTTGGCTTTGTTGCATCTTCTGCAGCAGCACTTTTTGTTGTAGTGCAATTGGTATGCTCTGGGCCCGCTGCAATGCTTGATTTTGGAGGTGACCTGCTGGTGGTGGTGGTTGTTGCGTTGGTGCTGAAGGCTGCTGCTGAGTATAATGTAAGACAGAAGGTTTGCTTTGGGAAGCCAATATTGATGAGATCTGGCCTGACTCTGGATCAAAATGAGACAAGGGCTTAGTATTATTATAGGAAAGTTCATCTGGTGATGCAGACCTAGAATTTATCATGCTGTGATTTATACTATGAGCCTGCTGCTGGTGAATTATCATATCCATGTGGCTAGTCTGTGCTGCAGTTGGGACCTTATAGAGGCAATTATTTATATTTTTGGCTTTACTGTTGTTAGTTGACACCCCTGTGAGCAGAGAATTTTGTGGGTTGAAGGACTGTTGGAGGAGGGATGGACTTGGTATTTTCTCCTGGACAAAGTTTCCTGATGAAGGACCAGACTGTGGAGCAGGTGGCCAGCTAGCTGCCTGACTTTGCTGCTGCTGCTGGAGCATGGTGTGCTGTTGCCGATTGTCTGCAATCTTTTTCAGCTGCTGTGCATGAGACATGTCATGCCAATTGGACAGGGTTTTGTTTGTTGTAGAAGGCAAGGATTGCTGTGGTTGGCTTTGACTTTGAGGTGCTGAAGAACTGGGTGAAAGAGTGGACATGGTCGTATTTGTGATGGAATATGGTGGCCCAACGGATGGAGGCCGCATTTGGGGTGATCCTGTTGTTGCCTGGGTAAAACCAGATGAGTATTCCGTTTTAACTTTTGGATTTTCCAACTGTGGTTTCAGTGTATTGCTCTGGTTGCGCTGTCCAAGGTCCATATTGAATGATTCTTCATTTCTAATGCTGGGGTTTAACATGTTATCCAGATCAATTTCACTCAATGGAGGAACACCGGACATATTTGTCAGCTCATCAAATAAATCCTGCAAATCTGGATCAAGCAGCTGCATTCCTAGATCATCTTTGGGCTCAAACAACATACTGTTGCTGGAGATTTGATTGTTTAAGTTCTCAGTGCATGAAACACTCTCCACTCGTTCCTGTTTCATCTCTTTGTTGAGTGACAAGTTGAAATCAGAACTGATGTCACTATCCTTGGCTTGAGTGCTTCCTATTAAGCTGCTGTCTTTTCCTGATATTGAGGGTTCCATTGTGACAGAAACCTCCATGGTTTGACCTTGTCCATTACTGAGCTGATGCCCACTTTGGCCTATTGCAAGACCAGCTTCATCCACTCGTATTCTCTTAATAGCCATTTGGAAAGACCCGTCGGAGATGCCATTTTGTCTATCGCTGTTTATGGGAGAACCATTTCCTTCCAGCTTTCTTTTTATTGAACCCTGTAACTAAAAGAATAAAAATGCATTAACTTCTATTGCTAGTAACATTTTACTTATTTATCCCTCCTTAAAAAAAGACTAGTCATTATTAATAGGTTATTTAATGCTTAAACAATTAATATCTACTTATTGCAAATGTTGCAATTTGGCATGTTACACTGCAATCTTGGAGAGTGGAAATTGACAAGTCATTGGGAGAACACCTTATTTCCCTGGATCTAGGAGGCAGTCATGCCATGATGACAGCATTGCCAATGGTGATCTACAGCAATTGTGTCCACTAATGACTGGTACCACCTCATCTCTCAGCATTTTAGACTCCAGAAATACGCTGGATCCTCTCAGGTGGTGAACCAGGCACTTGCGGCAGAAGAGAATATAGTTGACATTAGATTAGATTATCTACAGTATGGAAACAGGTCCTTTGGCCCAACAAGTCCACAACGACCCTTCAAAGACTAACCCACCCAGACCTATTCCCCCTGACTAATAGACCTATCATGACAGGCAATTTAGCCTGGCCAATTCACTTGACTTGCACATTTTTGGGTTGTGGAATGAAACCGGAGCACATGGAGGAAACCCATGCAGACACGGGGAGAATGTGCAAATTTCACACAGACAGTTACCTGAGGCAGGATTTGAACCCAGGTTCCTGGTGCTGTGTGAGGTAGCAGTGTTAAACACTGAGCCACCACGATTGGCCTTGTACGGTTGAAGGTTAATTAAATTACACATATCCCTCTCCCACCCAAACTGGTTAACACTTCATTAGTATCGACTAATTACTTGAAGGAAAATGGTTGAACACCACCTCAAACTGCTTTTATAACTATGATTGACTATGACAAATCTGCAGTCATCAGCACTTTACTGCTATATATTTTCAGATGTTCATTCCAGATATTAAAAAAAACAATACTCGAAAAGGTAATGGCAATAATTGTATAGATAACTTGATTTTACAAATGATACAGGGAATCATGCTCTGCCAGTGAATCTACAGTCCTGACCTTGGGTCAAACTATTTAAATATATCTGTGCTAGAATTAGAGGCCAGAAGAGATATCTCAGGGACAAAAACCGGGAGCCTGGGCTCTCGGGGTCTGTGCTCAGGGTGCAGGGGTGGACAGGCCCATTGTGCTCAGGTTGGAGAGGTGGGGTGAGGGCTCCTGTGCACAGGTCAAGGGCCCAGATCTGGAGCAGCACTGGGTCCTATGATGCATATTCCTGGGCAGGGGCAGCACATTTTGCACACCTATGAGGGTGTGAAGCACAAATTGACAAGAATGGTTTGGTTACCTTACTAAAAGTATTGATAATGGATGGACTAACATTTAAAGAAAATGCAAGACATGGAAAAATGGCGCATTGAGAAAAACCTAGTTCTCAATGCCAGCAAAACCAAGGAACTCATTATTGACTTTTGGCAAGACGTTACTCATAGCCCCCGACACATTAACAGTACAGAGAGTGTCAAGGTCCTGGGAGTGATCTTCCACAAAAAGCTTTCTTGGACTCTTTGTGTGGCTGTACTGGTTACAAAGGCCCAACAAACATCTCTTCTTCCTCAGGCAGCAGAGCAAATTTGGAATGATGGCAAATACCCTTCCCAACTTTTATAGGTGCACCATCGAGAGCATTCTGTCTGGATGTATCACTACCTGGTATGGCAACTGTACTATTCCAGATCAGAGACAGTCACAATGAGTGGTGAACTCAGTCCGGGTAATTACAAAGGCCAACCTTCCATCTATAGAATCCACCTACCAGGCCCGCTGTCAAGGAAAAGCCGCCAGCATTCTTAAAAGATCCATCCCACCCTGGCAATGTTTTTTTACAACCCCTACAACAGAGAATGTTCAGAAGCCAGAACATATGCATCAGCCGGTTTCGCAACAGTTTCTGCCCTATTTGTTGTTAGAATACTGAATGGACTCACAAACTCTTAACATTCGCCTGTAGCAGTGTTTTTGTTTTTGCCGCTGTTTACCTATTATTTACTATCTATGCTACTTAACTATGTGATCTGCCTTTATTGCTCACAAGACAAAGCTTTTCACTATGCTTCGGTACACGTGACAATAAATTCAATTCAATTCAATTCATTCCTGTCTGGTGCATAAATAAAACAGCTCAACCATGACTTGAAAAAGGAATTGGTTATAATATTAGATTCAAACAGGAATCTTATGAAATTGCCAGAAAGAGCAATAAGCTTGAGGATGAGGAACATTTTAGAATTCAGCAAACGAGATTAAAGAGGGGGAGAATAAAGTATTAGAGTAAAATTGCAGGGACTATAAAACTGACCATAAAAGCTTTGAAAAAATGTGAAGTGAAAAGAGCGCTAAAAAAGACAAATATAGGACCATTATAGCCAGGAAATAGGGAAATGATGTTGGAGAACAAAGAAATGGCTGAAGAATTAAACACATTCTTTGATTCTGTCTTCATGAAAGAGAACACAAATAACCACCCATAAATGTTTTGGAACTAACCATCTACTGAGAGATCAGAATTAAAGGAAATTACTGTTCGTAATGGGGTTCAAAGTTGACAAATCATCAGGGCCTAATAATCTATATCCAGAATTGAAATGGCCCTGGAAGTATTGAATGCATTGATGATGCATTGATGCATTGTCTATAGTATCTGGAGCAGTTCCAACAGATTGGAGTGTGGGAAATGCAACTTCAGTATTTAAAAAGGGAGCAAAAGAGAAACAAAAAAGAGAACTACAGACCATTTAGCCTAACAATAGTAGTGGGAAGATGTTTGAACCTATTATAAGAAAATGTGATGACAGAACAATTCAAAAACATTAACAGGATTGGACAAAGCCAGCATGGGCTTATGATAAGGTCCCAACTAAAGAGGTTAGTGGGTAACAGTAAAACATGTAGGATTGAGAATAATATATTGGCATGGATTGAGAATTGGTGATAGATAGAAAACAGACAGTGGGGGAGAAATAAGTCTTTATCTAGGTGGCCGGTAGTGGCTGTTGAGGTATCAAAAGAATCAAGTTATTCATGATTTGTAAAAATAATTTGGATGAGGGAACCAAATATAACATTTCCAAGTTTGATGATGACACAAAAATGGGCAAGATTGAGAGTTGCAGGGAGGATGCAAGGACATTGCAAGGTGATTTAGACAAGTTGACTGAGTTGGCAGACATGTAGCAGCTGAAGTACAACATGGATAATGTAAATTTCACTTTGTTCTGCAAAACAATAAAGCAGACTATAATGGTAATGATGAGGTCAGACAGGAGGACTTCATACAATGAGTTACCTGATTGTGGCAGTTAACCTGGCTGACAGATATAAACAGGGGTGTCAGAGATTCTGTTCACTCTGAGAGCTACCTCTATGTAAGGCTGACCAGTGTCAAGTACAATGCATGTGTAAGTAAAGGGTAACTTGGCCTCTGAGAAGGTATTTCAGTGGCAATGAGAATGGGATTGATCACGTAACCATGCAAAAGCGCCTACAGGGCTGAAGCCTAACTGAACATTAAACAGGCACTACAACTGACTTTGTCAAAGAAAATGCAGCAAGTGAAGCATATGAGTTACAAAGTATTCCAATGGAAGTGGAAGCCCTCACCAGGCCAAATGGCTTAAGAGGGACACCACTTGAGTAAAGGCATTTGCACAGCCCCACTCAGGATATATTCTGAACAGAGGTAGTATCCAAATCAGAACCAATCAAAATAAATGTCTGGTTAAAGGGTCACCCAGTTCTAATTGAGGTTTTTACCAGCATGACTGTACCAGTGATTGCTGAACTGGTCTATAACAAAACTTGCTCTGGGCTCCAATCCTTCAGTTTGTGTAAGACTTCAGCTAGAATGAGAACCTATGCTGGGGGACCTTTACAGATGAAGGGTTCAACTTTGGTTCTGGTTTCGTATGGAAAACAACTGGTTCAGTTGTCGTAAAAGACTCAGGCCCAAGCAAAATTGGTTGAGAAAGATTCACTTTGATTGGCTCAACATTTTTCAATTAGGAAAAGGCTGTTTGAGTTAAGTCCAAATTAAATACCTGAAGATATTTCAGGAAGTTTAGATTAGATTAGATTACTTACAGTGTGGAAACAGGCCCTTCGGCCCAACAAGTCCACACCGCCCCGCCGAAGCTTAACCCACCCATACCCCTACATCTACATTTACCCCTTACCTAACACTATGGGCAATTTAGCATGGCCAATTCACCTGGCCTGCACATCTTTGGACTGTGGGAGGAAACCGGAGCACCCGGAGGAAACTCACGCAGACACGGGGAGAATGTGCAAACTCCACACAGTCAGTCGCCTGAGGCGGGAATTGAACCCAGGTCTCTGGCGCTGTGAGGCAGCAGTGCTAACCACTGTGCCACCGTGCCACCCTTGAATCAGAATCATACAAAAATAATATACAATTGGGTATGGGGTAGATGGCTACCAGATTCTAGCATAACACAACCTTTTGTTGTGATCTAGTTCAATTTGAAAGCTTGTTTACAATGCATTCACTGTCCAAGGGCAGCAGACTCTGCACTACAAATAAGAATGCAAATCCAATATGAATCAGCATGTGCAGATTTCAATCTATTGGAATTCATGAGTTCAACACTGTTGTCATTTCATATTAATGCCCAAGTTCTGGTTTAAAATTTGTGAAGCTAGACGCTGACTGCACACCAAAAAGGAGTAAATTGTTTCGGCCTGAATATTAAACATTGAATTTCAGTAGTGAGTGCATTAACTGGTGCAGATGACAACTGCTTTCCTTATTTGCCTTCCTGCATTGGTCTGTTGCAGTTCGACAATGATGACAAGGGTGACATGCTAGGCCTGGGGCACTTATGTACCAGATGACAGCATGCAAAAATTGAATAATGCAGCTTCAATCTGATCTACTCTGAATGGCATTGTGCAGAAAGATATCTGCTTTTGATGAGGAATCATTTTGGAGAAGAAAGTCAAAATTGGTTGTAGAAAGTCCACTGCTTAATATTCCACAACCAAGACAGCAGGAAACTCTGAAATTCATAGATGGGCCTGACAAACCAAAAAATCTTTCTAAGGAGGGAAGATATTCTTGTTTCACTAACCAGGTCCACAGGTAGAGTAGTTTATTTGACAGAGATTGAGAAATGAATTACGTCAGTGGATACAATTATGAAGTCTGGACTCAAAGGCAGCCTATCTTCCTTAAAGGAGAACTGCACTGTTGCAACAGGAACAACAACAGATTCAGTAAGGATTGACTGGAACGTTAAGGATAGTAAATGCAGCAGCAGGCTAGAAAGAGAGGATTCTCAGGTTTTCAGACGCGGTGCTAAAGAGATGAAGATGGTAAGGAGAAACAATATCATGTTTCCACAGTGGGCCAGAACAGCTTCAAAGCATAGATGCTAAAAAGTAAATGTAAGCAGGTGGCCAGTGGAGCCCGAATTCTGGCTGCAGTGCCAGAAAAAGCTCAATGAACTCACTTGGTAATGAAATTCAATGGATGAATCTTTAAATTTACCTCATCACACCTAACAGCCTCTCCTGCAGTTTTATTTTCATAAAGAGATGTCTCTAGGTGAAGGGAAAGGAATGGTTATTCATCACTTATTCATCAAACAATGAAATTCCGATTGCTTTTGTGGCAGAACACAGAGTTAAGGATTTCAGTGGAAAACATTCAGAGTAGCACAGTGGCTCATTGGTTAGCACTGATGCCTCACAGTCCCAGGAACCCAGGTTTGATTCTACCTTGGGTGACTTTCTTCATGGAGTTTGCACATTAGACAATAGACAATAGACAATAGGTGCAGGAGTGGGCTATTCTGCCCTTCGAGCCTGCACCACCATTCAATATGATCATGGCTGATCATCCTTAATCAGTATCCTGTTCCTGCCTTATCTCCATAACCCTTGATTCCACTATCCTTGAGAGCTCTATCCAACTCTTTCTTAAATGAATCCAGAGACTGGGCCTCCACTGCCCTCTGGGGCAGAGCAATCCACACAGCTACCACTCTCTGGGTGAAGAAGTTTCTCCTCATTCTCCTTGTTTACGCGTGGATTTCCTCCGGGTACTCCGGTTTCCTCCCACAGTCCACTGTTGTGCAGGTTAGGTGTATTGGCCATGCTAAATTGGCCATAGTGTCCAGAGATGTGCAGGTTAAGTAAATTAGCCATGGGAAATGCAAGGTTACAGGGATAGGGTAGGGCATTGAGTCTGGGTGAAAAGTTTGTCACAGGATTGCTGTGAACTCGATGCACTGAATGGCCTGCTTCCACACTGTAGGGATTTGTGATTCTATGAACACACTGAAGATTGTTGATGAGTATGTATAAAGAGATGGATCTGCTGCAGAGTCTGCTCCCGTTATTATGAAACATGGACTCATCTAGTGTAACATTAGCACAGAGATAGCAAGCAACATGTCAGGTGGCCGATGTCTCCTCTTCTATTTCATAACAAGAAAGTGTTTCAATGCTGAAATGAAAGCTCAGGGTGATGTCAAAGGATACACAAGGATACAGAGTTTGGTGAGTTCAGCCCTGGCAATAACAAAGACCAACCTCCCATCTATAGAATCTATACAGCAGGCCAGCTGTCAAGGAAAGGCCGCCAGCATTCTCGAAGATCCAATCCATCCTTTTCTACAACCTCTATCATCAGGGAGAAGGTACAGAAGCCTGAACACATGCACCAGCCAGTTTTGAAACAGTTTAAACAGTTTTAGCTTCACGAACAGCATTTGCCTGTACTGCGTTTTGGTTTTTGCTGCTCTTTACCTATTATTTACTTATCTATGCTATTTAACTATATGATTTCCCTGTATTGCTTGCAAGACAAAGTTTTTCACTGTGCCTCGGTACACATGACAATAAATTCAAATCAATTCAATTCAATTCACATTTGGTGCTACGCAGATCCAGAATATAGGCCTCATGACTGTTCTCAAAAGTAGCATGCAAATTCTCACATCTATCTGATTTCTCCTCCAGCAGGTTATTAGGAATGCTGAGACATTGGCTAGATTGTGGATTATCCAGTTATCCTATTTCAGAATGACAGCATTTGTCCTGTTATCACTGCCATTCCACAAGTGCACACTTTCAACATTTTCTTTCTTTATTTCAGCATCTGCAATTTGTTGTTTTGTTGTTCATGTGAAATCTAGATGGTTAGGTCTGTTGTCCACAGGGATCTAAACCTGGATTACTTATGGACATGTTCAATTTTTAATTCAACGTGTTTTTTTTAAATGAAGACACACAGCCAAAATTCAGTGACTGTCTAGCAAGTTTCAGAAACCATAGAAAGCCACTCCTGAAAATAGTTTTATGGGAAGTTCAAACAGCAATCCTACAAAAGAAGTGTTGCAATTCAAAACAAACTGGGCAACGATCTCCCATGGCGGCACAGACAATGAAGGGCTGACTACCCCTTTCAGCAGAGAGTCTTAGCCTGTGAATTATGTCCAAAACTGCAGATATGTCTATGTCTATGTATAGCCTTTCAGGACTTACAAAAGAAAGGGTTAAAAATTATCAGCAACACTTGTATTAGATGCATAATGTGCTGGCATGGACTTATGTGCTGTGAAATCCACAGCTTGAGGACAGTCATTGTACACCCACATGCTGAAGGGAATTAAAGGCTTTCTCTCACTCTGAGTGCTGGTGAAGTTATCTTTGAAAAGGAAATCAGACAAAACCCTGTCAGCTCCTACCTCTTAATGGGTATATCTACTGTTACGACATGGCGGTGAACCCTTCTGCTAATTAAACTAAACACCCAGAAAAGCTCACCTTGTTTCCTAATCTGTTAAAGTATGAATGACAAACAACTTCCAAATTCCACTATTTAAAGAAAAAACATCAATTTATTCTTTAACTCTAAAAGTGAACATTAGACAACAACTATTTACAACTCTAAGCCTCCTTTCTCTTAACTGCTTTTTATCTGCCTGCAACTCAAAAACACTATATGGTTCCAATAAAAACATGTATTAAAATTATATCAACTTAATTTCAGTGGCTGTTGTCTCCGGTGTCCTCCTCCTTTCGGCTGCTGATCTCCCTAGATTGTCTTCTGTCTTTTACCGCAAAGATGTTTCATTAGAACATGATACACTTGATAGAGAATGCTTCAAATGGCAGTTTACTCTCTGTCTAACTGTCAAAATGCTTGCTTCTTTATACCCCTAATATTGGATCACCTCATTAGTTCAAGGTTGGCAAAAACAATAAGTTCAAAGTCAATTGGATTTTAGTATCCTGGGCATTATTTAAACTGATTGGCTAAATTTGAATTGTTGTCAGAACAGAAACGAAAACTCAGGTATTTGTTTCAGAGCCAAATGTTACTTATTTTCAAGTTTCCATGACATTCTGAGACTGCTAACTAATCATATGACAGGGGCTTATAAGCTGTCAGTACAAAACAGCATTCACTCTCTCTTAAAGGTACAGTATACGCATTCAATTTCATAACACTACGCATGATGGAGCCAAAAGACTAATTTGTATCCTATTTCACAGAGATCCGTACTGGGACATCTGTTGTTTGTGATTTATATAAATGACTTGATGAAAACATAGATAGGTGGGTTGGTAAGCCTGCAGATGACATAAAGATCAGGGGAGTTGAGTTTAGTGTGGAAGGTTGTCAGGCAGAAGGGATGAGTTTAATTTGGCATCATGTTCAGCATAACATGTCCTTGTGCTGTACTGTTCTATCTTAGAGTCATAGAGTCATAGCGATGTACAGCATGGAAACAGACCCTTCGGTCTAACCCATCCATGCCGACCAGATATCCCAACCCAATTTGGTCCCACCTGCCAGCACCCAGCCCATATCCCTCCAAACCCTTCCTATTCACATACCCATCCAAATGCCTCTTAAATGTTGCAATTGTACCAGCCTCCACCACATCCTCTGGCAGCTCATTCCATACACGTGCCACCCTCTGCGTGAAAAAGTTACCCCTTAGGTCTCTTTTATATCTTTCCCCTTTCACCCTAAACCTATGCCCTCTAGTTCTGGACTCTCCGACCCCAGAAAAAAGACTTTGTCTATTTATCCTATCCATGCCCGTCATAATTTTGTAAACCTCTATAAGGTCACCCCTCAGCCTCTGACGCTCCAGGGAAAACAGCCCCAGCCTGTTCAGCCTCTCCCTGTAGCTTAGATCCTCCAACCCTGGCAACATCCTTGTAAGTCTTTTCTGAACCCTTTCAAGTTTCACAACATCTTTCCGATAGGAAGGAGAGCAGAATTGCACGCAATATTCCAACAGTGGCCTAAACAATGTCCTGTACAACCGCAACACGACCTCCCAACTCCTGCACTCAATACTCTGACCAATAAAGGAAAGCATACCAAATGCCTTCTTCACTATCCTATCTGCCTGCGACTCCACCTTCAAATAACTATGAACCTGCACTCCAAGGTCTCTTTGTTCAGCAACACTCCCTAGGACCTTACCATTAAGTATATAATTCCTGCTAAGATTTTCTTTCCCAAAATGCAGCACCTCACATTTATCTGAATTAAACTCCATCTGCCACTTCTCAGCCCATTGGCCCATCTGGTCCAGATCCTGTTGTTATCTGAGGTAACCCTCTTCGCTGTCCACTACACCTCCAATTTTGGTGTCATCTGCAAACTTACTAACTGTACCTCTTATGCTTAATTCCAAATCATTTATGTAAATGACATCTTCTGCTCTATTTTTATTCGATTCACATTTCTAATCTATGTATTTGTATGTCATGTTTTATTGTCTTTTCTCGCACTTAGTAGCCAATAAGCTCACACATTCTTTAACTCAAGAAAGACAAAATTATTTGATTTCTTATGAAATAAATTCATGTGGATCGGTCATCCATGAGGGAAGGGATCATTTTGAAATGGATGTTGCTTCAACCAAATTAAGAAAAGGAGCCAGTTCATTCCACCTCACCTGGAAGCATAATCATTTGAGGTATTCTGATTGTAATTGTAATCAATCGGAGACTCCTGCCCAAGGATGGTCATAATACGTCTTTAAATAGCATCAGTGGAGTGGCCCTCATCTAGCTGAGTGCCGTTTCAGATGTGATGATGGAGCAAAGGTATTAAATGGGCCTACTTGCATCAAAATTTCAGATCATATACAAAATCGGCATCAGTGACTATTTTGACATCATAATTTTTCCAATCTGCATGCTTCCAGTGCACATATGACTTCTACAGTGTGTAATGGATGATAACCATTGCACCAATGTGCTTTCTAGCTGGGTTACTTCTTTATCTATCCAAACCTCAAGGTATTACGTCAATTATAATATCAGACCAACAGTCTGAGGGAGATTTTTAAAAAACCCTACAGTGAATTCTGATCTTTCACACTCCTACATTAGTCAACCTGATTTCACTGGAAAAAGTTAATGTACCCAGCTCTTCTCTTCAAATTTCTCTGTTCTCTCTCCTAAAATCTGCCAAATCTTATTAAATTACACTATTCATATATGCAATCTTCAACTCCAAAGCAAAGCAATTGAGTGTTGAGCAGGAACCTTAAGTGATGTCTGCAAACATGGGCCTTGTGATGGACTCTGCTGATAACTCAAGCATCAGAGTAACAGTAGACCACCAGGAATAGGCCTGAAGTTTGATACACTGGGATGGAAAGATCAAATAATGTATGAAAACTGTTAACCTGCGATTAATTGTCTGCACTTGTTATCTTGAGACAGCATAAAAAGTTTGCTATGGCCTATTTTAAAAGATAATAGCTTATTGGAAGTGACTATGAAAGAAGACTAATATGATGCAGGAGGCAGACAGCATGCTTTAAGTATTTTTTGACATGTTGTTAATGCCTGATGCGAAATCAGCTGGCAGAGGCAGATAATATTCAGATTGTCAGGAAGCTATGCAGCCAAACATTGAGAGGCAGCATAAACAGATAACTATCAAAATTAATATCAGAAATGTAACCCTAATGACCTGAGTGTGGTGCTGTAGAAAGTGCAATGATCTCATGAGTAGCACTCTTTGAATTCCTTACTGTTATAACTGAACCGCTAACCTGACAGTTTTTCCTTCTTTACCATCTACCAACATTCTCTGCCAAAACAACGCCATGACTGAGGCCTGGCCAGGTGCAGATTTGCGTTTGATTCTAGCCTCGAGTGACTGTCTGTGTGGAATTTGCACATTCTCCCAGTGCCTGCGTGAGTTTCTTCTGGGTGCTCTGGTTTCCTCCGACAATCCAAAGATGTGCTGGTTAGATGATTAGTCCATGCTACGTTGTCCATAGTGTTCAGGGATATGTAGGTTAGGCACATTAGTTAGGAGTAAATGTAGAGTAATAGGGTAGGGAAATGGGTTTGGGTGCATTACTCTTTGGACTATCAGGATTCTAATTCTAAGGACTCAAATGAAGATTTTGACAGAATAACACAAGGACAAATACTGATTCACAACATGAAATGCTTATTGCACTGGCTGGCTTGCCAGAAATCCTGCTGTCTCTGCCAAGGATCATAGAGGAGTCCAGTCCTAACTTGGCACATGGTCTTGTATAGACGTAGGAGTCCATCCCATGAAGGATGGAAATGCTGGTGAACTCCACTGATAAGCACTCCAAGAATGCTTATCAATCCAACAATGAAGCAGCAACTAATTCATATGTATTGTGAGGGAAGGTCAGACTGAGGCCATGCAATCTGAGTTTATTGCTGAAAAATGTGTTGCTGGAAAAGCACAGCAGGTCAGGCAGCATCCAAGGAGCAGGAGAATCGATGTTTCGGGCATAAGCCCTTCTTCCTGTCAGAATGCTGCCTGACCTGCTGTGCTTTTCCAGCAACACATTTTTCAGCTCTGATCTCCAGCATCTGCAGTCCTCACTTTCTCCCAATCTGAGTTTATTGCCATGCTCAATCCATGGAACGCTTGCCTGCCTCTGATACAGGGTGCTTTTGCATCCCCAAGTGTGTGAGCTGGCGCCATTTTGGAGGACATATCGAGATTAAGCATAACGTCAAGCATATTACCTTCCAGGAACATAAATTGTCCATATGAGATAGTTTCCACACTTGGTGTTTGTCTGGCATCCCAAACAGCTCATGGAAAAACTTTCTTTTTAAGAATGGGACAAGAAACCTGGCAGCAGCTAGAAAAGCTTCTAGTCTATTAGGTCTGTTTGATGTTCAGTATGTAGCACTGACTCAATTGAACACTGCCTGCTGTTGTAAGCACATAAATGCAATTTCAGTCCAGATAGACTCCTCACCATCTGAGAAGCATATCAATTGAATATGATGTTGTCGTTCTGTTCGCCGAGCTGGGAATTTGTGTTGCAGACGTTTCGTCCCCTGTCTAGGTGACATCCTCAGTGCTTGGGAGCCTCCTGTGAAGCGCTTCTGTGATGTTTCCTCTGGCATTTACAGTGGTTTGTCTCTGCCGCTTCCGGTTGTCAGTTCCAGCTGTCCGCTGCAGTGGCCAGTATATTGGGTCCAGGTCGATGTGTTTGTTGAAAGCAACGGACAGCCTCCTAGGATGTCACCTAGACAGGGGACGAAACGTCGGATACACAAATTCCTAGCTCGGTGAACAGAACCACAACAACGAGCATCCAAGCTACAAATCTCACAAACTTTGAATTGAATATGATCAAGAGTCGTAACCTGAGCTAAATTTTTCTTCCTTGTTGAGGCTAATTCTAAAGGTTTCATTGACAAGACACACAATTTGCACTAGAGACCTTCTGAGAAGGTCTGCCAAGTGTTGCATGATGCTAAACTGTTGTTTTGTTCATTTATCCATGATGGAGCTATTTCCTTCCTTTTGAGGAATTAATTAACGTGGTGTAAATGTTTTTACAAAGAGTTAGTTTCAATAAACCAGGAGAAAAATATGGTTCTGCCAGTTCTTTGTCTTTCTTAAGAATCATTTGTTGTGTCTTCAGGTCATTCTGCACGCAAACATCTAGTTAAGTCACGTGTTTACATTACAAGTTTCATTTCAATCATTTTATGGGTTATCATTTTACCAAATTTCTCCAGTAAAATAAATTTAATTCTATGAACTGATCAGCCTAACTTTGATTCCAAAATACTATGTACATGCTTGAAGTTGTTTTCTGGAATCATGATTGTATTTTGTAAGACAGAGATTACAGAATTACACAATCGTATTTGACCATGAAGTACTGAGAAAAGGACGTTGAAGCTGATAATAATTCATGCCCAGCTGAATTTTTAAATTCCTCCCTAAAAATTCTCTAATTGGAATAAAACTGATAAATATGTGCTAGATATTCTAATATTAAACTCATATTCAGTTAGCACATTCAGTTAGCCTATTTGGTCAGATAAGCCGATAACCATGTTTAGATGCACATTGACTGCATCTCAAAGTTAGTTTTATTTGTTCTACTCGAGAGCTAAGTTCACCATATATAAGCTAATATGGGAGTTATTTAAATTCTTCTCTTTGTCACAAATCTAGGCAAACTAGAGAAAACACAATGGTCCCAGAGCTTGAATTTCCTTTGAAAGTCAATTTGAGCCTGTGGGAACATTCCCACATATAAATAATTTGACAGAGGAAAGAAGTGACAGTGAAGAAAGAACACAAGGATAAGAGGCAGAAGAACAGTTTGAAGGGAGAGAAAATTCACATCACAACAAAATGCTAGAGGATAGAATAATAACAAGGAAGATGAAGGGAGAGAAAAGTAAAATTGCACAAAAAATTGCAAGGGAAATGAAATTTTACTGTATGTCAGATTCCTAAAATAGCTATCTACAAATACTACAGGGTATTACTACTAGGGTCTGCATTAGAGTGGTGCTGGAAAAGCACAGCTGGTCAGGAGCATCCGAGGAGCAGGAATTCCTGAAGAAGGGCTTTTGCCCGAAATGTCGATTTTCCTGCTTCTCGGATGCTGCCTGACTGGCTGTGCTTTTCCAGGCACCACTCTAATGTAGACTCTGATTTCCAGCATCTGCAGTCTTCACCTTTGCCTATTACTATGAGGGTACAGGCTGATTGATGGAAACATTGTGGTGGAATCAGAATGTGTGCACATGATTCCCAACACCATTGCATTCCTGAGTTCAATGATATCAGTGAAAAGTTCATGATCTTTCCCC
The DNA here is from genome assembly GCF_047496795.1 of Chiloscyllium punctatum. Lineage (NCBI taxonomy): Eukaryota > Metazoa > Chordata > Chondrichthyes > Orectolobiformes > Hemiscylliidae > Chiloscyllium > Chiloscyllium punctatum. The sequence continues at coordinate 78,144,124 of NC_092747.1, read as the reverse complement.
TGTAGAATGATTTTTACATATTCACTTCATAATTGCTCCTTGCAATTACCCACACTCCACTGAAATTCTTCACTTTGACATTCAGAGCACTGGACGAAAATTGTATCGTGACAACACCTACCTGCGACCTTCACAATGCTTTGTTTCAATCAAATAGTTGGATTCTCCTGGTTCTAAGTCAGTCTCTAAGTGCTGGTCAAGGCCACCCACCTGCCATAGAAGGATGATGGACACCACAGCTGAGACAAACCACAGGAAGGGCCTAGCACATGTCTCTGGTTGTCACCAGTCTCTGGGAGAGTATGGCACAACATCTAGCAGTGGCACATGTCCAGCCTCACTTCACATCCCAGCGTGACTGACCCAGCCTTTAGAACTAATCCTTATGCCAATGTTATGAATCTGACTTCCCTCACCTACATTATTCTAAATTAGTGCATGAACAATCTAACGCTTGGTGAATTCTGCTTCAAAATGATAGGAAGAGCTGACATCAAGGGATCAAAACCTGACATCCACCAGTGTTTCCAATATCCCACGTGACATCAAGAAATGTTGGAGCACTGGATACTGCAAAGGTTCTGAGTCCTGCCAACATTCCAGCAACAGTACTGAAGGTAAGAGCTCCAGAACTTGCTGCTTCCTTAACCAAGCTGATCCAGTACAATTTCAACACTGGTACCAACTCAACATTGTGGAAAGTTGCTTAGGGATGCCCTGGAACAAAAAGCAGGACAAAACTAACCCGGCCCCTCAGTCTACTCTCAATCATCTGTAAAGAAATAGATGGTGTCATCAACAGTGCTATCAAACAGCACTTACTCAGCATTAACCTGCTCAGTGTCACCAAGTTTGGGTTCCACCATGACCACTTAGCTCCTGACTTCATTACAGCCTTGGTTCAAACATGGACAAAGGACTGAATTCCAGAGGTGAGATGTGAGTGACAGCCATTAACATCAAGGATAAATTTGACCACATATGGCATCGAGGAGCCCTAACAAAACTGGAATCAATAAGTATCATGTGGTAAAGTGTCTGCAGGTTGTAGTTATTCCTGATACATAGAAAGATACTTGTGGTAATTGGAGCATTTCAGCTCCACAACATCTTTTCAGGAGTTCATCAGTGTGGTGCCCACTCAACTATCTTCACCTGCTTCATCAATGACCTTCTCTCCATCATAACTATTGGAAAGATGTTGTGAAACTTGAAAGGGTTCAGAAAGGATTTACAAGGATGTTGCCAGGGTTGGAGGATTTGAAGTATAGGGAGAGGCTGAACAGGCTGGGGCTGTTTTCCCTGGACTGTCGGAGGCTGAGGGGTGACCTTAAAGAGGTTCACAAAATTATGAGGGGCATGGATAGGGTAAATAGACAAAGTCTTTTCCCTGGGGTCCGGGAGTCCAGAACTCGAGGGCATAGGTTTAGGGTGAGAGGGGAAAGATATAAAAGAGACCGAAGTGGCAGCTTTTTCACACAGAGGGCGGTACGTGTATGGAATGAACTGATAGAGGAAGTGGTGGAGGCTGGTACAATTGCAACATTTAAGAGGCATTTGGATGGGTATATGAATAGGAAGGGTTTGGAGGGATATGGGCTGGGTGCTGGTAGGTGGGACTAGATTGGGTTGGGATATCTGGTCAGCATGGAAGACTCTATGACTCTAAGTGGGATGTTCACTAATGATTGCACAATGTTCAGCACCATTTGCAATTCTTCAGAGATTGAAGCAGTACATGTTCAAATGCAACAAGATCTGGACAATATCCAGGCTTGAGTCCACAAGTTGCAAATAGGATTTACTCCACATGATTGCCAGAAAATGACCAACTCCAATAAGAGACAAGCTAACCAACATCCCTTGATATTCAATGGTGTTACCACCGCTGAATGGTGTTACCACCATTATCAACATCTCTGCAGTTACCATTGAGCTGAATGTCAACTGGACTTACTGCTTAAACACAATGGCCACAAGAGCAGGCCAGAGGCTAGGAATACTGAGGCCAATTCTCAATTCTCAAATACACAATTCCCAATTCTCCAAAGGCACAAGTCAGGATTGTTTAATTGGCATCACATACATAAATATTCACTCCCTTCACCACTGGTGCTTAGTAGCATCAGTGTGTACTATCTACAAAATGCACTGCAGAAATTCACCAAAGGTCATTAGATAGTACCTTATAAACCCAGGGCCACTTCCATCCAGAAGGACAAGGGCAGCAGATACAAGAGGACCACTTGCAAGTTTCCCTTACACCACTCACCATCCTGATTTGGAAATACATTGCCATTCCTTCATTGTTGCTGAGTCAAATCCTGGAATTCCATCCCTAATGACGTTGTGGGTACCTATAGCACATGGACTGCAGTGGTTCAAGAAGACAGCTCTAGGGCAACCTAGGTACAAGCAACAAATGCTGGCCATCCCGTGAATGAATTAAAAAAAATAAGCCACCTCATACAGAAGACCCCAGGATAAGTTGCTTGCCTGACTACTGTCATGAATTTAAAACACAAACTCCATGAACCAAAAATAAAGCACTGGTCTCCAAAGTATACTTGCAAAACTCTTTAAAAGAGCACTGTAGCAGAAGTGATAATAAATCATGACATTAGGAAAATATTAAGTAGGGTCTGGAATCAAAGACCATTGTAGCAGAGTTAGCAATAAATATCTAACCATGACATTAGAATAACATTAAGTAGAATGTACAACTAAAGAGATAATAGGAAATAACATCACTGGTTTATTGTGTAGCTAGAGTGAGGTACTTTGATTAACATAGTTGGACATGCTGATAAGCTAACAAAAACATGATAAAAAAAATATAAAAATCCAAGGACTCTGAGGTTCAGGGGCATTCGAGAATCTGCTTTCTCTGTGTCACGGTTTTTTGTTTGCAAATAAAAGACCTACTTCTTGAAGTAATCTCTCCTGCTGGTTCTCTACATTTTCTCCACAACAGTATATACACATACTGACTCAGAAAATTTTCTTGTACATTCTTACCAAATTCCTTTCCATCTAGACTGTCCCAGTCTATGCTTGGAAAGTTTAAATCCCCTACCATAACCACCCTATTATCCTTACAGATAACTGAGATCTCCTTACAAATCTGTTTCTCAATTTCCCACTGTATACTAAGGGGTTTATAACACCATCCGAATAAAATCATCCCTTTCTTATTTCCCAATTCCACCCAAATAACTTCCCTGGATGTATTTCTGAGATTACCCTCCCTAAGTACAGCTGTAATGCTATCCCTTATCAAAAATGCCACTCCCACCACCCCCTTTCTTGCCTCCCTTTCAATGCTTCCTATAGCATTTGTATCTTGAACGATTAAGCTGCCAGTCCTATCCATCCTTGAGCCACATTTCTGTAACTGCTATGATATCCCCGTCCCATATTCCTAACCATGCCCTGAGTTCATCAGCCTTCCCTGTTGGGCCTCTTGCATTGAAATGAATCAATTTTATTTATCAGTTGTAACTTGTTCTCTGCTTTGTTCCTGCCTCCCTGACTGTTTGACTTGCTTCTTTTCTCATCTGTAACAGTCTCAGATTGATTTCTTTCCTTAGTATCTCCATGAGTCCCACCCACCTTACTTGTTTAAATCCTCCCAAGCACCTCTAGCAAATCTCCCTGCCAGTACGTTAGTCCCCTTCCATTTCAGATGCAATTCTTGTACAGGTTACTTCTTCCCTGAAGAAATTCCAATGATCCAAAAATGTGAATCCTTCTCCCATACACCAGCTCTTCAGCCATACCTTCATCTGCTCTATCCTCCTATTCCTACTCCACTAACCCATAGCAGCTGGAGTAATCTAGATATAACTTCACTCGAAGACCTTTTTTTTAAAATTCCTAACTCTCGATATTCTCCCTTCAAAATCTCATCCTTTTCCTTTCCTATGTCGTTGGTACCAATGTGTACAATGACCTCCTGCTGGTTCCTTTCCCTTTTGAGAATGTTCTTCACCCTCTCAGAGACATCCTTTATCCTGACACCAGGGAGGCTATACACCATTCTGATCTTTCACTGCTTGCTGTAGAAACGTCTGGCTGTACTCCTGACTTGACAGTCCCCTAACACAATTGATCTCTTGGAACCGGATGTACCCCTCACTACATTAGAGCCAGTGATCATACCAGAAAATTGGCTGTTCGTGCTATATTCCCCTGAAAGTCCATCACCCTCTACATTTTCCAAAACAGCATACTTGTTTGAAATGGGGATAGCCACAGGAGACTCCAGCACTACTCTCTTACCTTTCTTGAAATTAACCCATCTACTTGACTGTATCTGTAGCTTTTCTCCCTTCCTATAACTGCCATACATCACAACCCCTAGTTCTTGTAAATTCTTCATTGCCTCTAACTGTGACTCCAACCGATCCATTCGATCTGACAGAATTGGCAACCTTTTTATTGCAGATATAATCCTCAGTAACCTTTAAACTCTCCCAAAACTCCCACATCCGACAAGAAGAGCATATCACTCAACTGAAGGCCATATTGCTCCTTCCAATCTACAGACCCAAAAAATAGCACCGTCTTATTGCTCAACAAAACACTGCTCCAGGCTAACTTAACACTTATGGCTCATATTTTAAAAGTTTAATAAAGAGACAGATCCCAATAAAAACATATAATCAAGAAAGAACCTGGCACTCCACCTTCAACCCAGTGCCAAAGAAAAATTATGCAGCAAGCCTCAATAACTACTACTGCCCTGTGGGTATGACCTCCAAACTTATGAAGTGCTTTGTGAGGTTGGTCATAGCTCACATCAGCTTCAGCCTCCTAGATTGCTTTGATTCCTTTCAATTCCTTGACCAGTGCAACAGATCTATTGCAGGCAGTATCGTCTTTGCACTACGTTCACCCCTTGAACATCTAGACAACAAGGATACCTATTAGAGGCTCCTACTTATTGATTGCAACTTCACCTTCAACACATAATTCCAAACAACCTTGTCTCCAAACTCTGGGACTTAGCCTCTGCTCCCCCCTCTATAACTGATTCTCGATTTTCTGACCAACAGATCACAGTCACTCTGGATAGGCAACAACACCTTCTCCATGATTATCGTCAAAGGTATGACCCACAAGGCTGCATACCCAGCCCCCTACTCCTTATACTTGCACAACTCTGGCCAAATTCTGTACCAGCTCCATTTACAAGTTTGCTGACAATACCACATTTAGATCAGATCTCAAACAACAATGAGACGGAGTACAGGGAGGAGATATAATTCTTAATGGCATCTAGTAAAGATACCAATCTCTCCATCTACTTCAGCAAAAGGAAGAACTGTTCATTGACTTCAGGAAGCAGAGTGAAAAGTACATGCCTGTCTATGTCAATGATGCTGGGGTAGAGCTACCAAATGCATTACATTCCTGGGATTGGCGATGACCATCAATCTGTCCTGGTCCATCCATGTTGATACTATGGTCAAGAAAGCACAGCAATGCATCTACTTCCTCTGGAGGCTAAGGAAATTTGGTGTGTCCAAAAAGAGACCTAAAACTTTTTGCAGATGCCCCATAGACAGCATCCTGTCTGGATGCATCACAGCATGGTATGGCAACTGCTCTTCCCAAGATCAAACTAAACTACAGAATTGTGAACACAGCCCAGTCTATCACGCAAACCAACCTCCCATTCACTGACTTCACTTATATTTCTTGCTGCATTGGGAAAGTAACCAATATAATCAAAAACCCTTCCCTGCCCAGCTGTACTCTCTTCTACCCTCTTCTATACAGCAGAAGATACAAAAGTTTGCGGCAGATTCAAAGAACAGTTTTAAGAATGACTCTTTTAAGAATGAAAATTTTAAGAATGACTCTTAAAGCAAGAAGGAATAAACATTTCTTCTCCATAGAAGCTTCAACTAATGATAATGTAGTTCATTAACCACCTCCTTGTGCCACAAACCTTATTTATGTCACAATTTTCAGTAAATGCAAGAAAACCGGAGTAAGTTAACTTATATGTAACTGCTTGTTTGTAAGTCATGCTACTTTAGTAATTAACTGTAAAATTCTGTAAGAACTGTGTGTAAATAACTTACAATAAGGTGATACATGATGACCTGACTTGTTGTTAAAGCAATAAAACACTCATTGATATAGTAGACTGGATTCACCCATTAAAATATTGTAGCACTGAAAGATTTGTCTCATTATGTGTTCTTGGCTGACAGCCCAGAAACCCATTAGAACAAACCATCAAAGCTCCTGCTTGATTGACAGTTTTGGCTGTCCAATCTCTTAACTTCATAATATTTGTTTACTGAAGTATAAGTGATTTAAAGTGTCTTGTATTTTCAGGTCTTGGAACTTTAAAGTGTCTCGATGATTTATTGGGTTACAGTGAAAGGAGTTTTCTTTAGACAATTGTTTAACATAATGCAAAGTCATGAATGGTTATCTTTAAAGCTTTACAACAAATGCAGTTGTCACTTTGGGATTCATTACTCATTACTTAGATAGTGTTGTGTGTGTATGAGCATGGAAGCGCCATTATTTGGCATGGGGAAATAAGGGACATTCTTTGCATGGGCCACATGAAGAAAGTTTTGGAGACATATACCCTGGAATGGGGGCATGAAGGCAATTGAGGCTGGATGGAAAGAGAGGTATTCTTTGGCATGGGTCCTTGCAGAGACATGAAGGAATTGTTTTGTGGGGGCTGTTCCTTCCCTGTAGCCAAGAAGAAAACATTTTTGAGCTCACTGCAAAATGTCAGCTTATGCAGTGTTCAGGACACTTCTGCTATGCCATGAATCATGACCTTTCAAAACATGACCTGCTTCATGAATACGCCCATCCTTGCAATAAAGTAAGTCAGGTCAGAGGTGCTGTGTTCAAATACGCAACCTAAATAGCCCTTTAAAGCTTTTGGTGTAAATTGGAAAAACTATAAATAGGGTTGGGAACCCTGGAACTGTGCCCTGGCCACTATTTTGAAAAGGCTCTGAAGTTAATCCTACTTGACAAAAATCAGAAGATACACAGGATGAGCTTTCTACACATTTTTTGCTGACTACATGTGAGGCTACCACTACACAACTGGCGAACATGGACTGTGGAACTGCAGGATGGTCACTGCCACATGTTAAAAAGAAAGATGCTGAAGAACCTTGAACTTTGAAGAGACAGCTGAGGCATAACAAGAAGCAGTGAATAGAGTATTGAAATATTGAAACAGGCTCTCCCTCCAATGATTTCTGGTAAATGTAATGCTTATGGGGATCTGATACAGGCTTGAAATGTTGCAATTTCAATCCTAAATGTATGCCATGCATGATGGCAGGAAAATGATGGTCTTAGTGTCCCTCCAACTTTAAATGGTATCATTACTCCTTTTTTAAAATCTAGAACAGATGTTGAGCTCCGTGATGATGTCATTGCAACAAACTGCCGACTCTTACTCTCTAGGGTTACTCAAGAAAACCTTGTCACTTCAATGGGATAACATAGGACCGGTAGCACTTGTAAACTGTCTTTGCAATATTCACAAACTTTGAATGAAGAGTAATAGGATTGGAGAACAAACAGAAGATTAAGATATATGTGTCCATGTTGGATAGAGCTATTATTATACGTAAACAGTACAGACAGTTGTGAGCAGTTCCCATAGTAACTGACTGGTGTCCAGCAAGTCAGCAATGCTCCTTTGAAAAGCTGGATTCTTAACCATTTGCATGTTAAATTTCAGAATTACAATTCATACCACCACTTGGTGAATAATTTGAGTTCTCTTTTGTGAACTAAAGACAGTTCCCAGAGAATAATTATCCTGTTTACAGAAAACTAGAAGCTCCATCTGACAAATTTACAAATTGGCTATGAATCCTCAATTATTTCGTGTAACTACACTGTGGTGTTCAGTGAGACTTTACAGTTTAAATTACAAGACTCAAAAATCAAACATTCAGTGATGACTCTACACTCTGACAAAGCAGACAGGGCAAAAAAAAACTCCTGTTCACAGTAAACTAAAGATTTCAAAGTGAAAATCTTCGCAAGGAATGTGAAAGTGATTTTACAAATTCGATCTTTGTCCATATCAGAATAAAACCAGTGTTCCATCATCTTTGAAGGAGAGATTTTTGAATGATTATTTTTCTTTTTCCATAATAAAATTTTGAAAACTGACATTTCTGATCATTTTCACCTTTTTTTTATTTTTAAGATAATGAAAAATAAGGGAAGACCAGAAGTTAACACAAAAACAATATCAAAGGGGTAAATTTTAAGAGATATTTTGAAAGGTGAGATGACATGAAGTGAGACCAAGGTTTAGGCAAAGTATTCTAGAATATACCAAAAAAGAATATAGGCCCTGACATTTATGGTAAAATGCAGAGTGGGAAAACATGTTACAGATTAAAGTTGGGAAATTAAGGGGTACAAGTGGTGCAGAAGAATTAGAAGATTGCAAAAGAAAGGAGATAGATCACACAAGGATTTAAAGACAAAGGGAAGGATTTTGATAGCAATGTGCTTCATGGTCTGACACCAATTATATGACATAAAGATTGTGATGTAGGTGAACAATGATTGCTTGAGAGTTGACTGAATACACTGTAGTTTGGCATTTTTTGTGGTTTTGAAGAAATTGAACTTTGGAGGTCAGCAAAAACGAATTAAAAATGAAAAAGAAATGATGACAGTCTTAGTAACAGTGGGAAGGTGAATGGATTCAAAGAAAAGTATAAATCATTTTGGTAATGGACCTGATGTGTAGTTTACAGTTTAGTTCAAGATTTGAACAACTTTGAGATTGCATGTTACCCGATGGAATTTGAACAGATAGACAATAGATTAGAAAATATCTTGATTAATAGGTTTCTGGCAGGTGGAAAACAATGTTGGTTTGATTATGTGTCCATGTTAAGTTCTAAGAAATCTAGATTCATCCACTTAATGTATGATAAGCAGTCCCACAACATATTTAAAAATTACACAAGACCAGGCTATAGTCCAACAGGTTTAGTTGGAAGCATTAGATTTCAGAGCGCTGCTCCTTCATCAGGTGGATTTTTAACTTTGTACACCCCAGTCCAACATTGGCATCTCCAAACCACAACATATTGGTAGTCATGAAATCAAGCAGTGACACTGGAGAAGTAAACTCATACATACAAAAGCTGATCCACACTTGTAGATATGCTCTTGAGATGTGACATGAAAATGAAGACAAGAAGAATGGAAAGTTGAACCATGCAGTCAGCAGTGATTGGAATATGATCCCAAAATCAAATTTCCATCTCATTATTTTCACTTATCATTTGAGTTCACTTATCATCAGAGGTTAAAACAAAAACAAGAGGTTAAAACACGTGACAGAGAGGCAAAGAATAGGGAGAGAGTGCAGTTGAACACGTGGCTGCAAGGATGGTGTAGGAGGGAGGGCTTCAGATATTTGGACAATTGGACTGCATTCTGGGGAAGGTGGGACCTGTATAAACAGGACGGGTTGCACCTGAACCAGAAGGGCACCAATATCCTGGGGGGTAGGTTTGCTAGCACTCTTCGGGGGGGTTTAAACTAATTTGGCAGGGGGATGGGATCCGGACTTGTAGTCCAGCAAGTAAGCTAGCTGTGTGTCAGGATGTCCAAGACTGTAGGGAGGCTGTGGAGAAGGTAGCACTGACAGGGACTACTTACGGACACAGAGATGGGCTCAAGTGCGTATACTTCAATGCAAGGAGTATCAGAAATAAGGTGGGTGAACTTAAGGCATGGATCGGTACCTGGGACTACGATGTTGTAGCCATCACGGAAACATGGATAGATGAGGGACAGGAATGGCTGTTGGAGGTTCCTGGGTACAGATGTTTCAGTAAGATTAGGGAGGGTGGTAAAAAAGGAGGGGGGGTGGCATTGCTAATTAGAAATGGTATAACGGCTGCAGAAAGGAAGTTTGAGGGAGATCTGCCTCTGGAGGTAGTATGGGCTGAAGTCAGAAATAGGAAAGGTGCAGTCACCTTGTTGGGTGTTTATTATAGGCCCCCCAATAGCAGCAGAGATGTGGAGAAACAGATTGGGAAACAGATTTTGGAAAGGTGCAGAAGCCACAGGGTCGTAGTCATGGGCGACTTCAACTTCCCAAATATTGATTGGAAGCTCTTTAAATCAAGTAGATTGGATGGGGCGGTGTTTGTGCAGTGTGTCCAGGAAGCTTTTCTAACGCAGTATGTAGATTGTCCAACCAGAGGGGAGGCCATATTGGATTTGGTACTCGGTAACGAACCGGGACAAGTGGTGGGCTTGTTAGTGGGTGAACATTTTGGTGATGGCGACCACAATTCTGTGACTTTCACCTTGGTTATGGAGAGAGATAGGTGCACACAACAAGGAAGTTTTTACAATTGGGGGAAGGGAAATTACGATGCTGTAAGTCAGGATTTGAGGAGCATACGTTGGGAGCATAGGCTGTCAGGGAAGGATGTGGTGGAAATGTGGGACTTTTTCAAGGAGCAGATACGACGTGTCCTTGATATGTATGTACCGATCAGGCAGGAAAGAAATGGTCGTGTGAGGGAGCCTTGGTTGACGAGGGAGGTTGAATGTCTAGTAAAGAGGAAGAAGGAGGCTTACATAAGGTTGAGGAAACAAGGTTCAGACAGAGCAGTGGAGGGATACAGGATAGCCAGAAGGGACCTGAAGAAAGGGATTAGGAGAGCTAAGAGAGGGCATGAAAAATCCCTGGCGGATAGGATCAAGGATAACCTCAAGGCATTTTATGCGTATGTGAGAAACCTGAGAATGACGAGAACGAGGGTAGGTCCGATCAAGGACAGTGGTGGGAGACTGTGTATTGAGTCGGAAGAGATAGGAGAGGTCTTGAACAAGTACTTCTCTTCAGTATTTACGAACGAGAGGGACTGTATTGTTGAAGAGGAGAGTGTGAAACGGACTGATAAGCTAGAAGAGATATCTGTTAGGAAGGAAGATGTGTTGGACATTTTGAACAACTTGAGGATAGACAAGTCCCCCGGGCCTGACGGGATATATCCTAGGATTATGTGGGAAGCAAGAGAGGAAATTGCAGTACCGTTGGCAATGATCTTCTCGTCTTCACTGGCAACGGGGGTGGTACCAGGGGACTGGAGAGTAGCGAATGTTGTGCCCCTGTTCAAAAAAGGGAATAGGGATAACCCCGGGAATTACAGGCCAGTTAGTCTTACTTCTGTGGTAGGCAAAGTAATGGAAAGGGTACTGAGGGATAGGATTTACGAGTATCTGGAAAGACACTGCTTGATTAGGGACAGCCAGCACGGATTTGTGAAGGGTAGGTCTTGCCTTACAAGTCTTATTGAATTCTTCGAGGAGGTGACCAAGCATGTGGATGAGGGTAGAGCAGTGGATGTAGTGTACATGGATTTTAGTAAGGCATTTGATAAGGTTCCCCATGGTAGGCTTATGCGGAAAGTCAGGAGGCATGGGATAGAGGGAAATTTGGCCAATTGGATAGAAAACTGGCTAACCGGACGAAGTCAGAGAGTGGTAGTAGATGGTAAATATTCAGCATGGAGTCCAGTTACAAGTGGAGTTCCGCAGGGATCAGTTCTGGGTCCTCTGCTGTTTGTAATTTTTATTAATGACTTAGATGAGGGAGTCGAAGGGTGGGTCAGTAAATTTGCAGATGATACAAAGATAGGTGGAGTTGTGGACAGTGAGGAGGGCTGTTGTCGGCTGCAGAGGGACTTATATATGATGCAGAGCTGGGCTGAGGAGTGGCAGATGGAGTTCAACCCTGCCAAGTGTGAAGTTGTCCATTTTGGAAGAACAAATAAGAATGCGGAATACAGGGTTAATGGTAGGGTTCTTGGTCAGGTGGAGGAACAGAGGGATCTTGGGGTCTATGTACATAGATCTTTGAAGGTTGCCACTCAGGTGGATAGAGTTTGTAAGAAGGCCTATGGAGTATTATCGTTCATTAGCAGAGGGATTGAATTCAAGAGTCGTGAGGTGATGTTGCAGCTGTACAGGACTTTGGTTAGGCCACATTTGGAGTACTGTGTGCAGTTCTGGTCGCCTCACTTTAGGAAAGATGTGGAAGCTTTGGAGAGGGTGCAGAGAAGATTTACCAGGATGTTGCCTGGAATGGAGAGTAGGTCGTACGAGGATAGGTTGAGAGTTCTCGGCCTTTTCTCATTGGAACGGCGAAGGATGAGGGGTGACTTGATAGAGGTTTATAAGATGATCAGAGGAATAGATAGAGTAGACAGTCAGAAACTGTTTCCCCGGGTACAACAGTGTGTTACAAGGGGACATAAATTTAAGGTGAAGGGTGGAAGGTATAGGGGAGATGTCAGGGGTGGGTTCTTCACCCAGAGAGTGGTGGGGGCATGGAATGCGCTGCCCGTGGGAGTGGTAGAGTCAGATTCATTGGCGACCTTTAAGCGGCATTTGGATAGGTACATGGATGGGTGCTTAATCTAGGATAGAAGTTCGGCGCAACATCGTGGGCCGAAGGGCCTGTTCTGTGCTGTATTGTTCTATGTTCTAACTGCAGATGCTGGAAACCAAATTCTGGATTAGTGGTGCTGGAAGAGCACAGCAGTTCAGGCAGCATCCAACGAGCAGCGAAATCGACGTTTCGGGCAAAAGCCCTTCATCAGGAATAAAGGCTGTGAGCCTGAAGCATGGAGAGATAAGCTAGAGGAGGGTGGGGGTGGGGAGAGAGTAGCATAGAGTACAATGGGTGAGTGGGGGAGGAGATGAAGGTGATAGGTCAGGGATGGGAGGGTGGAGTGGATAGGTGGAAAAGGAGCTAGGCAGGTCGGACAAGTCCGGACAAGTCAAGGGGACAGTGCTGAACTGGAAGTTTGAAACTAGGATGAGGTGGGGGAAGGGGAAATGAGGAAGCTGTTGAAGTCCACATTGATGCCCTGGGGTTGAAGTGTTCCAAGGCGGAAGATGAGGTGTTCTTCCTCCAGGCGTCTGGTGGTGAGGGAGCGGCGGTGAAGGAGGCCCAGGACCTCCATGTCCTCGGCAGAGTGGGAGGAGGAGTTGAAATGTTGGGTCACGGGGAGGTTTGGTTGATTGATGCGGATGTGTCTCGGAGATGTTCCCTAAAGCGCTCTGCTCAGAGGCGCCCAGTCTCCCCAATGTAGAGGAGACCACATCGGGAGCAACGGATACAATAAATGATATTAGTGGATGTGCAGGTAAAACTTTGATGGATGTGGAAGGCTCCTTTAGGGCCTTGGATAGAGGTGAGGGAGGAGGTGTGGGCACAGGTTTTACAGTTCCTGCGGTGGCATGGGAAAGTGCCAGAATGGGAGGGTGGGTCGTAGGGGGGTGTGGACCTGACCAGGTAGTCACGGAGGGAACGGTCTTTTGCGGAAGGCGGAAAGGGGTGGGGAGGGAAATATATCCCTGGTGGTGGGGTCTTTTTGGAGGTGGCGGAAATGTCGGTGGATGATTTGGTTTATGCGAAGGTTTGTAGGGTGGAAGGTGAGCACCAGGGGCGTTCTGTCCTTGTTACAGTTGGAGGGGTGGGGTCTGAGGGCGGAGGTGCAGGATGTAGACGAGATGCGTTGGAGGGCATCTTTAACCACGTGGGAAGGGAAATTGCGGTCTCTAAAGAAGGAGGCTATCTGGTGTGTTCTATGGTGGAACTGGTCCTCCTGGGAGATGAGTTCAGTGGGGCAGGAGCATGCTGAGACAATGGGTCGGCCAGGGCGGTCAGGCTTGTGGATCTTGGGAAGGAGGTAGAACCGGGCAGTGCGGGGTTCCCGGACTATGAGGTTGGAAGCTGTGGGTGGGAGATCTCCTGAGGTGATGAGGTTCTGTATGGTCTGGGAGATGATGGTTTGGTGATGGGGGGTGAGATCATGGTCGAGGGGGCAATAGGTAGAGGTGTCCTCGAGTTGGCGTTTGGCTTCAGCGGTGTAGAGGTCAGTGCGCCAGACTACCACTGCGCCCCCTTTATCTGCTGGCTTAATGATGAGGTTGGGATTAGAGCAGAGGGATTGGAGGGCTGCGCGTTGTGAGGGTCAGAGGTTGGAGTGGGGGAGGGGGGTCGACAGGTTGAGACGGTTAATGTCCCGGTGGCAGTTGGAAATGAAGAGGTCGAGGGCAGGTAATAGGCCAGCGCGGGGTATCCAGGTGGATGCATTGTGTTGGAGGTGGGCGAAGGGGTCCTCGGAAGGTGGGCAGGAGTCCTGATTGTGAAAGTAAACTCGGAGGCGGAGGCGACGGAAGAAGTGTTCGATGTCACGGCGTGTATTGATGCGTGGACGGAAGGGGATGAAGGTGAGTCCTTTGCTGAGGACTGATCGTTTGTCCTCAGTGAGTGGGAGGTCTGGAGGGATGGTGAAAACTTGGCAGGGCCGGGAGCTGGGATCTGGTGTGGGTGTGGAGCTGGGAGTGGGGTCGGAGCCAGTACCTGGAGTGGGTGTGATGGTGGGGGGAATGGGGGTGGAGGCATGAGCAGGGGTAATGTTCCCCTCAGGGTTCTGGGAGGTGGGGATAGTGACAGTGGGGTTTGTGGGGGGCATGTCAGCAGAATGTAGGTGAGTGGCGCTGGTGGGGGTGCAAGTGGTGGTGATCATGGCAGTAGGGGTGGCGGAAGTCACTGAGCGTGTGGCATTAACAATGATGTGAGGACCGGAAGTGGCTGTGGGAGTGGCCATGGTGGGGGCGGAAGTGACATCATCACTCAGTGTGGGGGTGGAAGCTGCATCAGCCGCATGGCTAATTGCATTTCCGAGGCCAGGGGAATCTTCTGGAATGTTTGAGGAGCGCTGGTTATGGAGGTGGGTGGATCAAAGTTTGTTGTACTTACAGTTTTTGATGTTTGAGATGGATTTAAAATACTGTTTGTTGAGAGTATGAATTCTCCTGAGGATGTAGTACAGAGTGGGTCCTTTGCAATTCTGAGAGAGTGTGGCCCTCAGCTGGGGCAGGGCTGACTGTAGAGAGGTTAGGTGCCGGCGCATTGCTGCAAGCGTGGAGCGGAGGATCTTGAAGGAGAACTGTTGCTGGTGTTTTTGAATCTGTAGTCTGTACTGTTTGTCCTGTTCGGGTCCGAACTCTGCTGGTTTAAAGGTGGTCCGGAGTCCATGTGGGATGAGTTGGTTACGGAGGCATGCACTAAGGAAGCACAGTACCCTTCCACTGATACTCTTATGCGTTTGACCGAACTGGTCCTCACCCTTAACAATTTCTCCTTTGAATCCTCCCACTTCCTCCAGACCAAAGGGGTAGCCATGGGCACACGTATGGGCCCTAGCTATGCCTGTCTCTTTGTTGGCTATGTAGAACAGTTGATCTTCCGTAATTTCACCGGCACCACTCCCCACCTCCTCCTCCGCTACATTGATGACTGCATTGGCTCCACCTCGTGCTCCCGCGAGGAGGTTGAGCAATTCATCAACTTCACCAACACATTCCACCCTAACCTTAAATTTACCTGGACCATCTCTGACACCTCCCTCCCCTTCCTGGACCTCTCCATCTCCATTAATGACGACTGACTTGACACTGACATTTTTTACAAACCCACCGACTCCCACAGCTACCTGGATTACACTTCTTCCCACCCTATCTCTTGCAAAAATGCCATCCCGTATTCCCAATTTCTCCACCTCCGACGTATCTGCTCCCAGGAGGACCAGTTCCACCATAGAACACACCAGATGGCCTCCTTCTTTAGAGATTTCAATTTCACCTTCCAACGTGGTTAAAGATGCCCTCCAACGCATCTCGTCCACATACCGCACCTCCGCCCTCAGACCCCACCCCTCCAACCGTAACAAGGACAGAACGCCCCTGGTGCTCACCTTCCACCCTACAAACCTTCGCATAAACCAAATCATCCGCCGACATTTCCGTCACCTCCAAAAAGACCCCACCACCAGGGATATATTTCCCTCCCCACCCCTTTCCGCCTTCTGCAAAGACCGTTCCCTCCGTGACTACCTGGTCAGGTCCACACCCCCCTATGACCCACCCTCCCATTCTGGCACTTTCCCATGCCACCGCAGGAACTGTAAAACCTGTGCCCACACCTCCTCCCTCACCTCTATCCAAGGCCCTAAAGGAGCCTTCCACATCCATCAAAGTTTTACCTGCACATCCACTAATATCATTTATTGTATCCGTTGCTCCCGATGTGGTCTCCTCTACATTGGGGAGACTGGGCGCCTCTGAGCAGAGCGCTTTAGGGAACATCTCCGAGACACCCACACCAATCAACCAAACCGCTCCGTGGCCCAACATTTCAACTCCCCCTCCCACTCTGCCGAGGACATGGAGGTCCTGGGCCTCCTTCACCGCTGCTCCCTCACCACCAGACGCCTGGAGGAAGAACACCTCATCTTCCGCCTCGGAACACTTCAACTCCAGGGCATCAATGTGGACTTCAACAGCTTCCTCATTTCCCCTTCCCCCACCTCATCCTAGTTTCAAACTTCCAGTTCGGCACTGTCCCCTTGACTTGTCCGGACTTGTCCGACCTGCCTAGCTCCTTTTCCACCTATCCACTCCACCCTCCCGTCCCTGACCTATCACCTTCATCTCCTCCCTCACTCACCCATTGTACTCTATGCTACTCTCTCCCCACCCCCACCCTCCTTTAGTTTATCTCTCCACGCTTCAGGCTCACTGCCTTTATTCCTGATGAAGGGCTTTTGCCCGAAACATCGATTTTGAAGCTCCTTGGATGCTGCCTGAACTGCTGTGCTCTCCCAGCACCACTAAACCAGAATCTGGTTTCCAGCATCTGCAGTCATTGTTTTTACCTCGTTGATTTTAATGCTGTGCTGAGTCCATAATTAGTCTTGAGCAATCCCATTGACCCCGAAGAACAGCTCTTGTGTTTGTGTAATATTTTCAAACAGCTACATATCCCTTGAAGAATGGGCCCTAGTCATTTGTTTCACTTTCTATAAAATGCTAACAAAATTAAATAAATTAAATAATTAAGTGAAGTAAATTCAGTAAAATTAATTCAGTTTGTTATAGTTCCTGGTAGCAATTTGTGAGAATATAGCAAATTGATTTGCTGCTTACTCTATTAGAAAACATCACTGTTTGTGAAACTAAAACATGAGATTTGTAACTGTAATTTAGCCTCATTCATGATTTCGTGATCAAACACTCCCCACTTACCTGAATGAGTGTAGCTCCTACAACACTGAAGCTGCTTGACACTACCTAAGACAAAACAGTCTGCTTGATTCACACTCCATCCACCACTTTAAATATTCACTCCCTTCATGACTGACACACAGAGACAGCAATGTATATCATCAACAACATGCACTGCAACAATCCATCAAGGCTCTTTCGACAGCACCTTCCAAACCCACAGCCATTACCACCTAGAAGGACAAGGGCAGCAGATTTATGGGAACACAACACCTTGCATTTGGAAATATCTCACCATTCTAACACTATCACTTGGTCAAAATCATAGAATTTTTACTCTAATAGCACTGTGGATCACCACGTTAACTGCAGCAGTTCAAGAAAGCAACTCACCACCATATTCCCAAAGGCAATCAGGGATGTGCCCAGTCAGTGATGCCCATAACCCCTGAAGAAATAAAAAAAGGTCAATAATTCCCGGCCTACCCAGCAATGCAACTTATTGTGAAAAATGCGCAGAGTTCAGTCCATCAAAAGAGAGCAATTTCTCCATTAAAGTTTATCATTCAATATATTGCCATGAGTGGACGCTTACCAAAGATTTTATCAAGCCTTAACCACAACTACAGAATCATAGAATCCCTAACAGTGTGGATACAGGCCACTTCGCCCAACAAGTCCACACTGACCCTCTGAAGAGTATCCCACCTGGACACATTCCCCTACCCCTATTACTCTAGATTTCCCCTGACTAATGCACATAACCTACACATGCCTGAACACAATGGGCAATTTAACATGGCCAATTCATCTCACCTGCAAATCTTTGGACTGTGGGAGGAAACCAGAGCACCCGGAGGAAACATATGCAGACACAGGGAGAATGGGGCAAATTCCACACAGACAATGCTCTAGGAAGAATGGCATGCATTTTCTTTAATTAATTCTTGGGAAATAGATATTATTGTCAACACATTCATTTATTTCCTATCTCCATTAGTCCAACTAAAGATGGGTAAGTGAGGTCCAGTATTTTAGCCTAGCAACAATTATACAACATTTATATAGGTTCACATGAAGTATGTCTTAGAGAAGTTGGATGTAACAGTGTTCCAATGCAGCTGTCATCCTTGTCCTACTTGTTGGTACAGATCATTGGGTTTCAGAGGCATTGCTGAAAATGCCTGTAAGTAATATGACGCACACAAGGTATGCTAATGGTGAAGGAAGTATATATCTAAGTTAGTGGTTGGGCAGTGATCAAGTGGACTGCTATGTCCTGGATAATGTTGAACCTCTCAAGTTTTGTTGCAGCAGGAGTCAATCAGGCAAAAGAAAAATATTATGTCACTCTCCTCATACCTGATCGATTTATCTAAATCAGGAAATGATAAATTACTTACCTGCTCTAATAATCACAGAATTTGTGTGACTGGTCTGGATAAGTTTCAGGTTATTGATGACCAAAGGATATTAATTGTGGGAGAATAGACCATTGTAAAGCACTGAATGCTAAAAGAACAGGAGCTAGCTATTGACATCAGAGACTGAAAATGCTCATGTTGCCCAAGGAAAAACAGGCAGAATATTAATCTATTTCCTTGTTACACCCTGCATTTTTAACTAACATTGAAGCTCTCATGGTGAGGAATGTGGCACCAAGTGTGTATATGATCATTTTAAATCAATAAATACTTGTCATTGGCTGTTTAACGTCTGGAAATGTTCATTTTCCAATTTGCTTTAACCAAACCTTTAGTAATTTCATATTCTTCACTGAACCAGATGAAACATTTAGCTTCCATCTTAGCTATATTACTTAACTGCTTCTGTTTTAAATTTGTTCCTCCTATTTGCTCTTCTTTTAATTTCACTTCTTTCTTATCACTACTTGTTTGTATTTCCCTAGGCTGTTCCATTTATATATCTTGGGTATTTCCTTTTGTTTTAGCTAACATCTCTCAGCTACATCTTTTAATTTTTGCTTCCTCTGATTCTAGCCTTTAGTCTTCTCCCATCTGACTCCATGTGCATTCAGGTGTGTCAAAAGTTATTTTTACTAGATTCAACTAACCAATTAAAACTTCCTGACATTGTGGATTGCCTTTTAATAGTTTCATGCACTTTGCTATTACCTGCTCTCACAGGCAGCATGTCAAGTGCTGGAGAGTGAAATTTTTATTGTAACATTTTGTTTTCATCCTACTCATTAAAGCTGTCTGTGATCTATTTAAACGTATTTTGCTCATTTTACACTGTCAAATGTAAAAATGCATTCAGATGCTTCTGGGTTTTAAAAGATTGCAGTAGTTCTCTCACTTATTGTCAAATAAAAATGACACAGTTGGGTCTCGGGTTAAAGCAGCTAAAAATGTATCCAAGGAATATTTATTTACATAGAGTTTTAACTATTCGCAACACAACAGCCAAAAAGATCACGGCTGTAGGTCAAATGACATATTTAAAATGGGAGGCAAATATTTGGGGATTAAAAAGCATTAAGGAATATGAATGAGACACTGAATTGAAATTTCAAAAGTAAACAGTCATATCTAATGAATATTTGGATATGAAAATTGTTTGAGGCAACTTAAGCTCACGTGCAATACTTAGAGTGGGTTGATGGAGGCCTGTCGTCAGCAAGTAATCCAGTGCATAGTATTTACAGTGCGACTGATCCATGCCAATGGTCCCAGTGTGCCAATGAGGAATTGAAATAAGGAAAGTATGAATACTTGCATTAAGAGTTTTTGAAACAAAGGCCAAGTGAAAAATGTTAGCATCTGCTTCAGAGATATTTGTTGAATTAATTTTCAGCAATGTTTTTCAGGTTTGATCACAATTATACTGCTTTCTTAAAACAGACTTTACTCCTGCCAAGGTCTTTTCTTCCTGGTATTATTTGTTATATTTTCCACGGTTTGCAGAGGAGTGCAATGTCAACAGGTTTCTGGACTGTAAAGATGAAGCCAGTTATTTTCATTTCATGTTATCAAAATTAGGTGATAGCTTATATCCTTTCAGTAAAATGGTAAACATAGCAATATCAAATTCTTTAGAATTAGCACTATCTGAAAAATGTGTTGCTGGAAAAGCAACACATTTTTCAGCTCTGATCTCCAGCATCTGCAGTCCTCACTTTCTCCTAATTAGCACTATCCCTCCAGGTGACAAAATATCCCTTTGAATCTATTAGTACTGTGTTCCACTCTTTTTAAATTAACTCTCATTTTTGGAATATATGGAACACACAGTCCAAATATGACCGCCATGGTCTCCAAGTTATCTTACAAATCTCTAGCCCTGAGCACTTCATATATCATAAAATCATAGATTATTCTTGTTCAATATACTGGAATGTTGAGAAACCTATTATTAGTAGCACATAATAGTGGAACGAGGAAAATCAGATCATTGAAATAAAAATATTAGATAAATTGATCCATTTGTAAATAAAGCTAAATTAGATTTAAACCACACTTTATTTCCCCGAGGAGTATTAATCACACTTAAAGATTTATTCATCCCAGTTTGATAGATTTTCTTTTCTCTTA